>NC_134268.1:145580338-146182838 GCF_031893055.1 Leptodactylus fuscus
TCCACAGGACAACTATAAGTTGTTCACTCCCGAAATGTAGCTTTTATGGAAGAGTGACAAGAAGAAAACCATTGTTGAAAGAAAGCCATAAGAAATGCCATTTCCAGTTTTCCACAAGCCATATAGGGGACACAGCAAACATGTGGAAGAAGGTGCTCTGGTCAGATGGGATCAAAGTTGAATTTTTTGGTCTCAATGCAAAGTGCTATGTGTAGTGGAAAAGTAACCCTGCTCATCACCCTAAACACACCATCCCCACTGTGAAACACTTCCTTGCAGAGTGGCTTTTCCGCCCTTGTCGATAGAGTGCTCGTTTCACTGTGGGTAATGACAAACTCTTACCAGCTTCAGCCAGCATCTTCACAAGTTACTTTGTTTTTGTTCTTGGGTTGATATGCACATTTTGTACCAAAGCACATTCATCTCTGGGACACAGAACCCATATTCTTCCTGAGTGTTATGATGGATAGACATCCCCATCTTATTTGTACTTGCGTATAATTGTACAGATGAATGAGGAACCTTCAGGTATCTGGGAGAGACCCAAGGATGAGACAGACTTGTGCAAGTCCAAAATTCTCTTCCTGAAATCTTGGCTGATTTCTTTAGACTTTCCCACGATGTTACACAAAAAAGCAGTGTGTCTCAGATGTACCTTAAAATACATTTACAGGTGTTGCCAATAAACAGAAGCTTCCAAAGACAAGACATCATCATATTGGCTGACCCAAATTGTTTAAAGGCATAGTAATCTTAGTGTACGTGAACTTTTGACTTTGCAGAAAGTAATAAAAATGCCTTAAAAAAAAATAAATCTTTTTCTCATTATTTTGGCATTTGGCAAATATAAATAATATTGGTAATCCTAAATGACCTAAAACGGGAAAGGTTTATTCTGATTTCATGTCAGATAGTGAGAAAAACATACATATGTATCTTTTTATATAGTGTATGTAAATTTTTTGTTTCAACGGTAAATCCCATTGAGCATCTGTGGCAAGACATGAAAATTGCTGTTCCCAGACGCTCTCCATCCTATATGGTTACATAGTTACATAGTAGAGGAGGTTGGATGAAGACACCAGTCCATCAAGTCCAACCTATAACCCTACAAACCTCTACAGTGTTGATCCAGGGGAAGGCAAAAAAAACCCCGAGGCTTATGCCAATTGCCCAATTTCAGGGAAAAAAATCCTCGACTCCAATCTGGCAGTCAGTATAAAAACCTTGGATCAATGTGTCCTTAAAATCTAGAGTCCATAACCTGTTATATTTTTTGTTATATCTGGCCAAGCTTGAATGGTCAAAAATCTCAATCTGTAGATCCACAAAGCTGGTAGAGACATTCCCCAGAAGACTTGCAGCTGTAATTGCAGTGAAAGTGAAAAAGTCTCTACAAAGTATTGATATGGGGGGGGGGGGATACTTTTGCACAACACACTTTTTCAGATTTTTGTTTGATTACATTTTTTTTACAACAAAGTATAATTTTCCTTCTACTTCACAATTCTCTGCTACTGTGTGTTGGTCTATCACTTAAATATATTTTATTGAAATTTTAAGTTTGTGGTTGTGTCAAAATGTGATAAAGTTCAAGTTGTATGAATACTTTTGCAAAGCACTGTAGCATATCTGGCACCAAATATAACAGCATTGCTCAGGAATGGGGGGAAGGGGGTTTTAGATAATGACGAGGGGGAGTAGGCACATACAGCAGGAAATAAGAGAAGAAAGGCAGACTATGCCCTATGCAAACGCTGAATAGGAGCTTTCTATCAAAACCAAAGTACAGTACTCACATAAGTAAAGGCAAAGTACAGTACTCACATAAGTAAAGGCCTGTGTGTTTGCTATATATTTCCTACATGCTGGTGGAGCTGTTTGTGAGTTAGAGAGACAGTTATAGAGCAAATTTGCCTCTATTTAACATGTACAGTAAGTGTGATTGACACAATGATATATAGCTGACTTGAAATTATATTGTGCACACAACAAACAAGCAGGGTAAACCCTGAGACTGGCAAAAGAAGCAGCAGCTCCATAAAAAAGTGTATGTTAAGTGCTAAGAACAGGACCAGATATCACCAGAACAAAACAGATCTGTTTCTAGAGGTTAATTTTGGCAAAGGTTCCCCTGCCTCTTTTATGAAATCCATTTCTAGAATAAAATATATGGGGCAAGTTACCAACAGCAAGCAAATTCTAATAAATTCTCAGCACAACTAAAGACTAAAGGGGTCCTTTCACCACTTCCACCAACTTCAGTACTTAGGCACTGCTCCACTGGTTCCGGCGCAGTTAGGATTCTTTTTCTAGCTCTCACCATTCCTGACCAATAACTGCTCTTAGTTTTGGTGCTTGATATTCTACTTAGCATCTGTACTGTCAGGTGAGAGGTATCAGAAGGGGCATGTGATGAAGATCTCCACTCAGAGGTGGACAGTACCAGAGCTCAGAATCACACCGCTTACCTGCTTCTGCCTGACATTGCTCACCTGACAGTACAGAGCCTAAATAAAATATGAGGCACCAAAAGTGACGGCAATAATTATTTGGAAAACAGTGATGGTTAGAGAAAGAACTCCAACTGTGCCCGAATCAGTAGAGCAGTGCATATTCATTTCTGCAAAGAGCTGAACTTGGTGGAAATGGTGAAAGGTCCTCTTTAATTGTGCTGAACCCAGTTCTGTTCAGCTCACTTTCTGTACCAATAATGGAAACAGTTTATACTGTATAGGCATAATGTATATAGGGGGTTCTGCCATGTTTGCTTTTGCAACAGATCTGTTGTGTGAGGAACTGCTTGGAAAACATTACAAGAAATATACAGTGCTAAATTTAAGCACAAAATGCATAACTACTGAATAGGTTTGAGCGATCAGGATTGGAAAAGATCGGATCCTAATCGGCGATTGAGTAAATTTCACGAGCGCGATCGGGTTCCGATCCCGCCTAAAAATGATCGGGAATGGAATTCCGATCACGATCGCTCAACTTACCTGCACAGAAGTACTTCCACTGCCGCTCCCCGTTCTTCTTGCTCCTCTTCTTTCTCCTTCACATGCCTTCAGAGTGCCCTGCGCGCCCCCGCCTCCCTAGACTAGTGTTAGAGATGCTGGGAGATGGTGGGGATTGTGGCTTAGGAGAGTGTGCGCTGTACTGGGAAGGGAGACGTGAGTGATGTACTCACATCTCCCCGCCCACACTCTCCAAAGCCACAACAAGCCCCGCCTACTCCCATCATCTCTAACACTAGCCTAGGGAGGTGAGGGCACGCATGGCGCTCTGAAGGCATGTCAATGAGAGAGGACCAGACCAAGAAGAACGGAGAGTGGCAGCGGCAGTGGATCTGTGCAGGTAAGCGGACACCAGGGGGGCTAAGTAGCCGGGGGATTTTTTTTAATCACTACACGGCATGGAGTTCAAAGATTGAAACAATTTTTGGGCACCATGCTGTGTAGTGAATAGGATCGTTTTTAAATCCAATCTTCGATAATTAAAAAAAAATCCCATTGACTTACATTAAGATCGGGATCGGGATGGTGTTCGAATGGAAAATGATCGGAAATCAGATTTTAAAAACGATCCTAAAATTTCAAGATCGTCTCAACCCTACCACTGAGGTGAATGCTCTTTGCAGGATAATAATAGGACAACGATCATGTGGCGTCATACAGAAAAATATTGGCAACCAAATTCTAGGTAAATTTATACTTACGTAGATGACTGAAAATGACTAAAAAGCCAAGTTTATAGCTCATTTCATGTCAAACAATTCTTTATTCTTATGATACAAATTAAAAGTGACAGATCTGAAGCTTTTAAGAAATACACAAAGTGCAGCTTTACTGACCATACAGATATTGCTCTAGATTAATTACAGTTTTGTTCCAGTCTATAAAATGTAAAGCAACCTGTGCAGTTAAATCAGCTTTGGTTTCAGTGTCAGAGCAGTAAAGAGCTTCCAGAATAGTTTTTGCTTATCCTCCATTTCACAAGTCCACCATATTGAAACTCCACTTCCTGTAGAAATGTAAATTTGTCTCTCAGCGCTGTCTTTTCATTGTTAAGTTCAATGCTGGAAATGAGAAACTAAAGCAGTGTGTTATTCCAACCTGTTTGACCATTTGTAGATCTTAAGCACGTAGAATGAGAAGATCCTTTGGTGTCTCACAGTGGCATTACCAATGAAATACACACAATGAAAATCTAAAGAGTAAAAGTGAATAATAAAACCTATCCAGCGGTGGAAACATTGACATGAATATTCGACTGCAGGATTTAAAGCATTTGTGCTGTCTATGCACTGTTGTCTACGATATTGGAGTCTTGAAGAGCAGCGTTGTAAAGCCATGAGGAACATGGATGGATTTTTCATGTCACACCTTAATATTGCAAGATTGTCAGCAACATTTAGCCATTTTATACAATGTGCATATACCTTCATACATTGAGCTTTGGTCCAGCATTAAGACAAGCAAAGGCATTTTACATTTGTCTTTTTGGTTATAGCTTGAGTATTTTCATACGCCTCTACTTTTTCATTGATTCCATCTTTATGTCTATTAAGGAATTATTGGGAAACCAAAACTTGCATCAATAATCTGTCAAAAAGGATGAAACTGGAAGACTGAGTAAAGTAGCAGATCCACATTTTTGCGTAAGAAGGGAAATATGTCATGGATACAGGCAATCCATATTTGATCATTTCTTCTATACCTAGGCCTCATACAATTGCTAGTATTTTTATACTATGGACCACTATATGTTGAGTTTTATAAGGAAGCATACACTAATTTTTTTCCTATTTTTGTGACAATTGAACTGCAACATGTTCCATCTCATACCGTATTATGAATATATTGTCCTCCTAAGTAATGTCGCTACAGAGAGGACAGTATGGGGATACACAGAGGATTTCTCGCTCCATAATATGGTCATCACATTAAAGGGTTACCAAGTGCACAAGACCATTGCACAACTATGATATTGAATTTTCTTAGATATTTTATAGTTACATACAATAGATCCCTAAAGTTTAAAATCTCAAATTTAGATATTTGAAGGCAGGACAATTAGGTGTTTTCTTCCACTTCTACGTATGTGAGCATGTAAATGGATTCGATGAATGCGATGTGCTTTAACTTATTACCGTGCAGAGAAGAACAGAATGCATATCAGAGCTTCTAAATGAATAAAGATATTATTAGTAGTAATATTTGCACCAACATTTGCCAGCATTGCATATACATTGTTGTCATAATGTTGATGTGGAATTTGCCACAGATTTCTCACTGGTTGAACTTCACACTTACTAAAGATCATATTTTGGGTTTCAAAATCTACAGTATTTCAACTAGATGCCTACTGAAATTTTTTTAGAATTTTGGTGTGGATTTCTTGCAAATATACAATTTGAAATAGAACTTTTATTAATAGCACCTTTAAATGTGAATGATGTAAGCCAGACATTGGTGCTGAAAATAACTATCATTAGCTACCCTGTTTCCCCGAAAATAAGACAGTCTCTTATAATTAATTATCTAACGAAATATATGACCTTTCTTATTTTCGGGGGATGTCTTATGCAGCGGCTGGAGCGGGGAACAATCGGCAGTCATGCTGATGCTTCCTTAGCGGAGCGCCGGCATGACTGCTGGTTGTATATGATCCAGAAGGTGAAGGGGGGTGTCTTATTTTCGGGGAAACAGGGTAGTTCTAGAATAGCCATCTTTAGGACAACAATCTGCTAGACCGTATGAAAGGCTGCTATTCTTTTCAGATTTTCATGGCACAAGACCACCAAAGTATTCTAGGGGTACGTTCACACAGAGGAATTTGGTCATGCAGAAAAAAATCTGCTTTGGAATCAGCTTAAAATTCCTGTGCATGAGCATACCCTATCTGTAATCATAGGTTAGTGTAGCCTGAAGCTTCTGGGACCAATGCAAAATCCCTACCCCAACCAGTACAATTGTTGTTCTCCTATATGATTGATCTTTAGCTATGCTAAAGATCAATTTTCTCCTTTCTGAAAGTGGAAGGCTGTATATCATAAATTTTTTCACTCCAGATCACCAGAGGGCAAAGGTCATAAATTATGACCCACAGAATGGCAACTATCAAAGGAAATCAGACAGGAGATCAAATAATTAGAGAGTGACCTGTGGGGGCCCCTGGATTCTAGGCTCAGTCACAACTGCTAGCACTGCCACCCCAATGCCAGTCCAGTACTGTAGCAAAGACTTCCAATTGGGAACTCGCTGCACCTATACCATGTTTCATGGGTGTGAATACAGCCTTAGTCCGATTCAGATATTTATAATTCTTATTGCCAATTTTTAATTTGGGATTTTTGAAGTGGAGCTGCTACTTTAGGGCTCAGCAATAGAATGGACATCAACAGATTATTTTCTCAGTAGCTGCAATGCATTGCAGGTTCATTTAATGGACAAAACCAATAGATGAAACCTTTCAGAGTGAAATAATACAACTATACAATAAAAAATCTTCTGTTTCCATTCAGTCTACAGTATCCAAAACACAGAGAACTAAGAGCATTTAACAAAATAAATGTACAAAAAAAGAGTGCATTTTCCCTAATTTTTTTCCGTTTTTTTTTTTTTTTTTTTACAAAATTGACATGGTCTTTATATGTAATGATAAAAGGGATAAGTGGCTACAAACAATTGTGGTTTACATATTTACATCTTTCCCACCATTGAGTTAAGGTATTATTCTTCCTGGGCCTGCAAAATTACTAAAATGAAAATAGGAAGCATTACATCACATTTCAAGAATACAAAAACATAATAGAAAATTATAAAACGGTAAAAAATGTTACAGTGTGTCAAGAGCTGATTCAGTGGCTCAATGCAGAAGGAACAAACTGTTTAGTAGTTTTGCACTTGGCACAAATCGTGTGGATATATTTACACTCACTTTATAAGCCGTGTCATTGGAACAAACATGTACGTGGATTTACCATAGTCATTCGTGGACAGATCAGCGGTATTTGGCAATAGTAAATACACACAGCCCAAATGATTTTGGTTTCTCGTAGCGTCAGCAGTCTGCTACTTTGTGGTGAAGGATTCAATCATTCGAGATCTTTGTGATTGAGATTTACGTATACAAAAGCTCAAAGTATTGTATTTCTATGAGATTTTTCCTTTGGTGTACAGTTGTGAGGTAAATGTAATTGTCCGTTGTTACTTATCATTAACATTTGTGGCCAATTAGCTGAAAAATCCCAATCCCAAACATGACAGTGAATATCAAGTGTGTGGCGGTCTTTTTTTTTAATAGCCATCACACGACCTCATTATCACTGTATGTCAACGAGGGCTATGCTCCATTGTAACAGACCATGAAAATATAGGTTATGTCCTATCTTTACCCATTTCATGAATCCCTTAACACACTTCAATATATGAGGAAGCCGTGAAAATGGGAACCCCTTTGGTGTAAAACGGCTGTGAAAAATTTCTGCTTTTCACAACCTTTTTGACCATTAGTTGCATTAATCCAGGCTTAGGGTTAGGACACACATTTAGGTTTTGTTGACGTAATTTTTGAAGCCAAAATCAGGCATGGATTATAAAGGGTGAGAAATTATACCCTTAAAAAGGACCCTTCACCATTTGGGGCACATGTGGTTTAATACACCACTAGAAAGCCGATATTGCACTGAATTCATCGCACTATCGGCTTTCCCGTTCTGTGCTCCCGGTGAAGAGCTATCGGTGCCGGTACCGTAGCTCTTCACTGTCAGAAGGGCGTTTCTGACAGTCAGTCAGGAACACACTTCCTCACAGCAGCATTTACAGCACTGTACTGTGAGAGGACAGAGTGGTGAGGAACCGCCCCCCCCCAGTACTCGTCTATGGACAAGGGGGGCATTCCTCACCGTTCTCACAGTACAGCGCAATAGGTGCTGCAATAGGTGCTACTGTGAGGAAGGGCGTTTCTGAGAGTCAGTCTTCTGACGGTGAAGAGCCACGTTACCAGCACCAATAGCTCTTCACTGGGGGCACAGAAAGGGAAAGCCGATAGTGCGCTGAATTCAGCGCACTGTTGGCTTTCTAGTGGTGTATTAAATCGCATGTGCCCCTAATGGTGAAAGGTCCTCTTTAAATGAATCAGTCTCACAGTTGTGAAAAACCTAAATACGTGCAATAACCCTTTACAACTAGGTTTTAGATGGTAGGCATGTGTTTTGTAGTTATGTGCAAACTATTTTGTCATGTACATTTACACTTAAAGGGGTTCTATGCTTTCACAACTAGGACTCAAATAGATGAACATTAAGGGAGCCTTCACACTGAGTTTACACTCAACAAATAATTGTCTGTCTAGCCGATACTATGGGAAACATTAGTGTTGTATGCCAACAGTCTATTGCTTTTCTTGCTCCTTTCCCAAAATGTATTAAAGTCCAGACTTGCATTCACTAGTTTCTGTTCCATAGTGACAAAATGTCCCAGCATTCCTTTCTAAGTCAAAAAACAAAATGACAACATGTTACACTATTAGTGAACTATTAGAGAATGTAGTTGTCAGTTGCCAGTGATGAAGAACAGAACTATGAATGCAGCTCTTTAGTATAGACAGACTGTAACTCGAGATCAGTAAAGAAATGTATCGACAAAGGTCTTCAAAAGTTGTGTAGATGAATTCTGTATGTGATTTAAAGGGGTTGTCCAGGCTAAAAATTTATCTTTTAATTAGGTCCAGGGAAGTTAAAAAAAAAAAAAACATAGTCGCCTGTTCCTGGTGCTCTGTTACCTCACAATGCGATTTGCAACAATCCCTGACTGCTGAAGCCAATCAGTAGCCTCATTGAAGGACATGAAACGTGACTACTAAAGATGAGCGAGTAGTATTCAATCGAAAACCTCACTGACATAGGAATGCGTGTAAGCGACTAGACACCAAGGGGTTAAATGCATCGAATATTCAATTCGCTTAACCCCTTGGTGTTCGGCCACTTACACGCATTCCTATGACGGCGAGGTATTCGATCGAATACTATTCGCTCATCTCTAGTGACTACCTTTGACATCCCCGGGTCCCTTTCTTAGGCTGCTGAAGCCACTAATTGGCCTTAGCAACTCAGCAGCCTCAATGGAAGAGACCTGGCATGTCACAGCCGGAAAGAAGACAGCGAAGCAGCAAGACTGCATCGTGCTGGAAAGTGACCAGACCACTGGGGACAGGTATGCGTTTTGTTTTTGTTTTTTTAAATTTCTCCTCCCCTAGCCTAATTAGAAAATAAAATTGAAGCCTGGACATACCTTCAAGATAAACCTGATTAATTTATTTTTAAACATGAGCATTCCTGCAAAATCAAACATCTCACCAACTATATTAAAAACATAAAATGGACATAATTTGAAATTAAACATAATACCGTACTCTATATCTGGTATAGTATATGTAGAAAGAATATAAGTTGTACTTTAAGTGTGTGTGGACCATGATACGTGATAAGATGGCATTGAGTACTTGCAGCCTTTTCCTTTAAAAAAAAGGTTGTGTTACCTTCTTCTTAAAGGTACAATGTCCTAATATTCAATTATGTGCATTTACATGTTTTGTTTTTTTAAGCTTGAGTTTTTTTGCACTTTTTTTGTGCATGATTCTGACAGAGTGCTTTAGTTATGTGTATATTAATAACCTATTAAAAAACCGCAGTGACTGTGTATGGTTGCATGGTTTTCAACTGCATTACAGCCAACCATGTGCTTGTACCATTAGGCTGAGACCCCACGTTGCGGAAACACAGCTTTTTATGTTGCAGAATTTGCTGCGCATTTTTGAGCCAAAGCCAAGAATGGTTACAGAAGGAATGAGAAATACTGTATATAGGAAGTCTTTATACTTCTACTTTCTGCTCAATCAAATCCTGGTTTTGGCTCAAAAAAAAAATGCAATGGCTCAATGCAGAAAAAAAAATTTCAGCTAAAAAGCTGCGTTTTAAAAAACGCTCACATTTTTGAAAATCTTTGCATGTCAGTTATACCTTTGGAAATGCTAGCTTTTTCTGTATAAGTGTAAAAGGGGGAGAAAGTCTGCAAATTTTTATGTGAAAAATGCTGTGGAAAAAAACATGATACATTTCCATTGTGTTTTCCCACAGCATTTTTTTGCTGCGTTTTGCTACACGGGGCTTTAGCTTGAGGCTGGAGCCCTACGAGATGGAAATGCCGCGATTTGCCCACGGTGGAAACGCTGAGGGAAAACCACAGCGTTTTGCAGTAATGGCAAAGTGGATGGGATTCTAGCAAATCCCATGCCCACTTTGCAGTAAAAACTGCGGTACAGACACACCGTGATTTATAAAAATCGCAGCATGTCAATTATACCTACGGAAACGCCGGCGGTTTCCCCATATGTATAATTGTAACAGAAAGTCTGCAGAGGAAAACTCTGCAAACTATCTGTTTAAAGCGTTGCGGGAAGAACTGTGATGCATTGCAGCCGCGTTTTTTCCCGCAGCACTTTGTTGCTCCAGGACGTCCCTTGGGGCCTTTGCCTTGTAGAGTCTTTTTAAAAAGCCTACAGGATGATACTGGATTCTGAACTAACTGAAGTAACAAAAGTCATAGAAATAAATGTATTTATTTTATGCAATATTTATATTCTGCATTGTTGCTAATGTAATTTTGTCAGATATTGACTGTCCACTTGTATATTACCAAGAAGCCCCAGAATCCAGTATCTGCCGCCTTCTTTAAACTTTAATGTTGGAGGATGTGTTAGAAATTAGATTTACAGAGAATAATGGTATATATGGACCTGTCTGTAAGTATGTCATCACTTATTAGTATCAGTCTACAAAAACAGAAATCTTGATTCTGCTGAGATGAATTACTGTGATACCAGTGTTAAACACCTGCTCACATATCCCACATATACGTGTGAAAAACACCCTATTATTCCTTAATTTTCCATTTGGTTTGTTTTCTTGAGCTGCTTCTTAAAATTCTGAATATTTTTCTTTGGCTAAGAGACTTTGGAGAGAAAAATACAGAAAATGGGTGCATAACACAATTGTGGAAACCCTATTTCTTCTCTTATAATTTTCAGTCACGATGGAAAAATATTTCCTTGTGGAGCAAGGAAAATACATGTACCAGGAAAGTAATAGTTAATTGGCACTGAATAATACAAACACAATATGATTCACTACTACCATGTAGAAACATGGAGGCTACTAAAGGAAAACTGCATTTACCTTAAAGTAGTGAACAAATGCATTGTAACACAGTCGCGAATCTAGTAAATGTAACACGTGGCAAATTATAAGCTGCGTCTCAACATAAAGGAATCAATTGGAATAAAATACAATTCTTCATTATTTTTGTTTTTCACACAATAGACAGTGAAGTATGTAACACAACATTAAACTCATTATAGAGAAGTCCAACAATCTAGGTTTGCAACACCATTTTTCTGGCTTTGGTTATCAGTGAAGATTTCGTAGTGAATGAGCACTTTAGAACCTGAAAGTCTACAATTGATCCTCCAGGTGGCAGGCTTGGTTTCTTTTTTACATAGATAAAACATCTTGGTTTTCAAACACTGTTCGCATTGTCATAATATACACACAATGTATTCAGTTATTTGGTATTTTTGGAACGTCCATAGAAAAAAATTGTCTTTTTTTTCAGAACTACTATCACACACACTAAGTGTTGTGCAATGTTTTTGGAAAACTCATGAATACAGTACATTAATAAATTGTTCTGTCCACCTGTGTATGGTTCAGTCTTACTTACAAGGATGATGAACAGGTATTTCACAGAGTTCAATCTCAAAGTTTTAGGAATTTTCTTCCATTGAGTCTGTTAGAGACTCCATAGGGACTCCTGTGCCTGGCTCATGTTGTTTTAAGCGTTTTATTGTGTTCTTAAGTGCTTGTCGCTTGTTGCAGAACCACACCCGGACAACTTCCCGGTCATAGTTCAGCTTCTCTGCAATTTCTGTCATTTCCTGTCCGGAAGGGTGTGTATTCTTCTCAAAATGGGCGTTTAAGATCTCAAGGGCTTGCGGAGTGAACGAAGTGCGCCTCTTGCGTTTTTTTGAAGGTTCGCTTCCGATAAATTCTGTCAGGTTCTGCATACCTGCTCGGTGGCGGGCCTCAGCCTCAGCCATCCACCTCTCAAGGACTGGCTTTATCTTCTGGGCACTTTTAGGGGTGATGTCCAGCTTTTCAAACCTGGCAGGATACAAAAGGCCAGGGTTCAGTTTGGCTGTCAGACTGCTAGCTATAGTGTTCTCTTGGGCTTCCTGTGGTAGGAAAAAGTGGCTTCTCAGGATGGTGTGTCTGAGGGGAAAATTGAAAAAGAAGAGTCTTACACTGATGCTCTGCCAGGGTGGGACTTCCTGCCTGCCTAACTAATGGACTGGCAGAGGTACTTAACAAGGACATTATGTTCTATGATAAACAATACTAAGTACAGACATGCAACAATTCAAACAGCCAGTAGTATAGAAAGGAAAATGAAGAACTTAAAGTGCACCTCCAGTTATACACAATGTATCATCAATAGTCCAGGTTCATATATGAAGCTTTGTGATATATCTATTCAGGCACTTTCCCCATATTAGTCTGTGAAAAGGGGAGGGGGACTAGAAAAGACACTCAAGTAATTGCTGCTGTTACACTCTGCTGTTTATTGCTTTCTAGCATTGCTAGGTTGTATATAAGATGTATGCACAGAATGAGTCAATAAAGCAAATAACTAGCCAGCAGGAGAATACTACTCAACCCCTCTCTTCTCCGTAGAGTTATATGTCTGGGACTGAAGACAGAGATAAATATAATGTAAGCAAGCCATCAGAGTGAAGATAAGGAGCAGGAAAACAGCTTAAAGAGGACCTTTCATGTCCTTAGGCACATGCAGTTTTATATACCGCTAGAAAGCCGACAGTGCGCTCAATTCAGTTGGCTTTCCCGTTATGTGCCCCAGGGCAAGAGATAGTGGTGCTTTTACCGAGACCTCTTCACTGTCAGAAGGGCGTTCCTGACAGTTTAACTGGGAACGCCCCTTCTGACAGTACTGTGTGTAGCGCTATACTGTGAGGGAGCGTTCCTTACCACCTCAGCATCATCACTGGGCGGTAAGGAAGGCCCCCTCACAGTATAGCATTACGGACAGTACAATCTGGAGGGGCGTTCCCAGTTAGACTGTCACGAACGCCCTTCTGACAGTGAAGAGCTCTTGGTAATTACAACGATATCTCTTCTCCTGGGGCACATAATGGAAAAGCTTGGCTTTCTAGTGGTATATAAAACCACATGTACCCGAGGACATGAAAGATCCAATTTAATAAGTGAAGAAGAGAAAATATCTCCTTAATAAGATATATTACAAAGTTTTTTTCATTTTCACCTGTACTATTCATTTAGGAAAGGTTTCTTATAGCTGGAGGTACAATTTAAATAATGAAGTGTAATAGAAAATCATGGTGCCTTAAGTTTTTGAATGGATAATTTCCATCTTTTGTGCCACTTGTTAAAGGAAGTCTACCACCAAATTGCTTGTAAATCACTTCTATGCTGTTGTAGAAAGATAATAGCATAGCAGCATAGTAAACATGTTTTATTGTGTTATAGTGCAATTTTGCTGTAAAGAAAGACAATCCTTAATACATATGGAAATGAACTATGTAATGCACACAGGGAGTGTTTGTGTCTGTCACAGAACCCATTTTCTTATATGTGGTTGGGTCTTGTTAATCTTGATGTTAGGGGATATCACTGGGTATTGACCACATACAAAACAGGTTCTCTGGCAGGCCTCGCCATATAATTTGTATGTAGATTTAGGGTGCATTCACACTGAGTAAACGCTAGCTTATTCTGAACGTAAAACACGTTCAGAATAAGCGGCGTCTAAAGCAGCTCCATTCATTTCTATGGGAGCGGGGATACGAGCGCTCCCCATAGAAATGAATGGGCTGCTTCTTTCATTCCGTGCAGTCCCATTGAAGTGAATGGGAAGTGCCGGCGTATATGGCAAGCTCTGCTCATGCCGGAGCGTACACGCCGGCACTCCCCATTCACTTCAATGGGACTGCACGGAGTGAAAGAAGCAGCCCATTCATTTCTATGGGGAGCGCTCGTATCCCCGCTCCCATAGAAATGAATGGAGCTGCTTTAGACGCCGCTTATTCTGAACGTGTTTTACGTTCAGAATAAGCTAGCGTTTACTCAGTGTGAATTCACCCTTAGGCTGTATTCACACAGAGTAACGCCAGGCGTTTTTTGTGTGTTTTTTGCACATAGCGCCGCGTTTACGCCGCGTAGCGCCGCGTTAACGCGGCGCTATTTAGCGGTGGCGTTGCCCGGCATTAACGCGGCGTATACGCGGCGTTAACGCGGCGCTACGCGGCGTAAACGCGGCGCTATGTGCAAAAAACACACAAAAAACGCCTGGCGTTACTCTGTGTGAATACAGTATTTTCTATGCAGCAAGAATGACTCAAAAAAGGGATGTCTACTACACCACTAAATCAACCCTACAATAGCATATAAGTGACTTAGAAGAGATTACAGTTGTGGTAATTTCCCTTTAAATAAATTGTTATGCAAAGAGTGTTTCAGAAATGTTGATCAAGTGATTTAATTAACTTGATAGTAATAATTTACAACATGAGCAAGCTACTTTATTTTCTGTATAGCCCACACCTGGCATGTGCATATATAATGCATAACTAGTGTATATGTTATCTAGATTTATCTGTCCTTATATGTTTCCTCTTGGCTCAAGATATCCTGAAATGAATAGTACAAGATGACCAGCTTTGATTAGAAACTTCAGTAACTTTTTTTTCAAAGCTGATAATCTTGCACCCCTTGCACCTGTTGGTCTGCAACATTTTTGCCAAGGCAAAACACTGCAGTTTTGCAATGTGGAAAAGCTGCTTTTTTGTTGCAGATTTTGCTGCATTTTTTTGTGCCACAGCCAGGAGTGTATTAAGCAGAAAGGTTCATTAAAAAAAACAACACAGTGAAATGTGGGAAAAAAGCAATGTTTCTGCAACATTAAATAGATTCTCTCTGATTCTTTAGTGTTAAGAACAGGGTTGAGCCGATCTTAACTTTTCAGGATCGATTTTAAAATCCGATTTCCGATCATTTTTCATTCGAACCTGATCTCGATCCCAATTCCGATCCCAATGCAAGTCAATGGGATTTTTTTATTAATCGGAGATCGGATTTTAAAAGCAATCCTACCCCCTGATGTCCACTTACCTCCAGAGATGGCTGGTCCTGTGCCCCGTGCCTTCATTCTTTGCCTCGCTGCTGCTCCACGCTGCTTTTCTTCCTTCGCTGCCCCCTCCCTGCCAGGTTAGGAGAGTGTGGGCGGGTTAGGAGAGTGTGGGCGGGTACTGGGAGGGGAGACGTCACGTCTCCCCGCCCTGTACCCGCCCACACTCTAAGACACAAGCCCCACCTACCTAGCGCTTTAAACACTAACCTGGGAGGCGGGGCAGCGAGGCAAGAAGAAGGAGGGCACTGGAGCAGCCATCTCTAGAGGTAAGTAGCTGCTAGAGATTTAGTTTAGCCTTCCATTTGAATGAATGAAGGCAGCCGGTGCGCAGGGGGTTAAGGCTGTGTGTCGGCTGCTTCCATTCATTCCTATGGAACTGCAGCGGAGCCTTCACACTGAATATACATCGTATACTCAGTGTGAAGGCTAAGCAATGCATTGTGGGAAAAATCACCGATCTCGATCCCACATAAAAAGAACACGATCGATCAACCCCAGTTAAGAATGATGGTTACCTATTCTACATGGACATTACTTGCCCTCCGAGTATAAAACAGGTGATATAACTTCCGGTCTCTACCGCTGGCTTGTAGATTTTCATAACTTTTTTCTTCTCTGTGTTGAATGCATTGGATATAGTCTGTCTGGGCTGGACAGTAGGGTTTCATGAGTGTGTCAGCCCTTTTTTATGGTTTAGTAATAGAATATATGGTGCAACGTAACACAATGTTGCTCTGCAATTTATAATGCCCCATTTTAGTAGAATTATAATATATGTTCACAACATAACAACATTCCGTTTCCGAAACGTATATATGCAATGATACATTGCTGGTGTGTACACTTTAGTGTACCTTGTAAGCTTCCCTGTAAATAATATTAACAGTAAATTAACACATTCTTATGTTTTATTCAAAGCTTTACTCCATGGAATGGAGAAAATCCTAAATTGTTACTCAACAGAAAAGGAGGTAGTATTTAGATCATTGGTGTTTCTTATCTGTGTTGATTCTTCACTACATGAGATTTGGTATAACAATATACAAGTCATGAAACAAATTTCCCAGCAGTGGTATCCTTGTATAGACTGAATAAAGGTTATTTTCTACAGGGAGGTATCTTATAAGAAAAAACAGTAGGGGATGCCATAGAAGTGAGAGGATCCTATGGAGCTTTTTGTATTTAACAACAATCAATGGGTTTTATGGAAAATCATTGAGCAAAATGTGAGCTGCAAGCTCACTACCCCATACTGATGTTATTTATAACCTTAGTCTTAAACTGCGGGAAAAGTACACTTCTGTTCTACAGGGAATACATTAAAAATATAAAGAGCGGATAAAGAGACAGAGCATTTCATGGATCACCAAGAACAAAATCCACTTAAATGAGCTCAGATTTGGTTGGCTTTTTTTGTGACAGACTCCAAGGTCTCGGAGAACAATAGAAACCTCTTGGCAAAGCATTTCCTGCCTTATTCATAAAGTTCATATAAATGATGTATTGCTCCATGTGTGCAGAAGTGTGTTTTGTGGGGGGGATTTGTGTGTATATATATACACACACAAACATACCAATACAAATATTTAGGGGGCCCTTTTATTCTAGTGGTTTGTAGGGGTCCATAACTCTCCTGACATGTGCCTATTACATAATATATTAGTATAAGGAAAATGTTTGTTCTCGTATCGTGTTAGTCAGTGGGTAGGAAATATTAAAAAAACAAAAAACTTGATAGTCTTCAGTAGTTGATACCTTTTTAATGGCTAACTAATAATGATGACAGATTACAACGTTTCGGAATTCTCGGCTCCTTTCTCAAGTAAATTTAAAAACCAATATGCATCCTTCAGAAATGGTTTTTAAATTTACTTGAGAAAGGAGCTGAGAGTTCCGAAACGTTGTAATCTGTCATCATTATTAGTTAGCCATTAAAAAGGTATCAACTACTGAAGACTCAAGTTTTTTGTTTTTTTTTATATATACAGTATATAATATATTAGAGAATGGAAAAATGTACACTGTGATGAGGATAGAAACCAGTAGTAATGTCATGTACCCACTAAATGAATATGTAAAACTGTATCTGATCTACATTCTCTGTCTCTGATCACAATATTGTGTGATTACATGTACAGTAATGTAAGCGGTGTAACCTATTAGAGCCTACTACAGTGCCATGTGACCCATAGTGCCAGCACTACAACAGGTCATCATTGGCGGACCTAGTCATGGGACATTTCACACATATAGATGACATGGAAATTAGGACTTGGGACTAGAAAAGCCACAGAAAGAAAGTGGGGTAGGGGGACTCAAATAGAGTAATTATACTAGAAAAAGGGTCAATGTTGCTCTCATTTTGTGTTTCATAAAAATTAGAGATGAGCAAGTAGTGTTCGATTGAGTAGGTGTTCGATCGAATACTATGGTATTCGAAATACTCGTACTCGATCGAACACTACTAGCTGTTCGAAGTTTAAGGTTCGATGCAGAATCAGCGTTGATTGGCAGAATGCTATACATTCTGCCAATAAACGCTGGTTCTTCTCTTACCTTTCCAAAGTATTCTCCGCGCTACGTCCCGGCGTCCTCTTCCAGGTGGCATCCGGCCTGGGCCGAGCCGACTGCGCATGTGCATGCATGCACGCGCATGCGCAGTCGGCTCTGCCTAGGCCGGATGCCTAGGCAGAGTGAATTCCACCCGGAAGAGGACGCGGGGACCCTGCGCCGGGAGAAGACTTCAAGCAGAATCCAGCCCGACCGTCACTCGTGGACTTGGTAAGTATGATTTTATCGAATGTTGCCTACCCCTGAAACGAACATTTCCCCCATAGACTATAATGGCGTTCGAAATCCATTCGAACAGTCGAACAGTGTGCGGCTGTTCGAATCGGATTTCGAACCTCTGACATTTTAGTGTTCGCTCATCTCTAATAAAAATGTATGTAAACATGTGCAAAGTTCACAATAAACAGCATTGTAATTTGATTATATACTTTTTGAACAGGACGATATAGATAATTATTTTTTATTGTACTTGTTATTCTTAATATTTTGGAATCCTATTGCCTTGCTGTATGGTTATGGTTCTATGTCAGTCTTATGGATAAAATTAAAAGACGTATGGATGTTGAAGGCAAGTATGGAAACAGCATTTGCCAAATAAATGATTGTTCCTGTTTCCAGTGTTATATAAGTGATGCATTGTACAATAAAATGTTATGGTATGCAACGTTCTTAGTCATTCACATGTAAAGCAGATGAATGGGATTAAAAAGTCAGGGGTGCTTTCTTCTTCACACAGAACTCGTCTTGTTTGTCTGGTACTGCAGCTCAGACCCATATAATAGGGACACTTTAGCACCCCTGACTGTTTACTAAATAATTGTAGCTCCCATAATATTGGGGCAGTTTGTAGAACTGCATTATGAATCAATTAACAGGGGAGAGTTACCATTTTGGGGGTGCGCACACTCTGACACTGTCCAGTCAGCACTTAGAATGTCAAACTGTGTTAGAATACTCCCCTTGAGGAGGGGTAACATCTAGTTGTCAGATTATTTGTACACTTCTATTAGGGATAGTAGAGGAACAGCACAATGCAGAGTTGTCAGAAGAGACGCTCCAGAATTTTTACTTTACATGAATGCTAATATTTACTAAAACAGACATGTTTCCTTTTATGTGAGTACCCAGCTTTGTTTATAGACAAATGTAGCCTTATTTTCCGAAAAAAAAAAAAAAAAGACAAAACAGCCATCTACTTCCTTGTGTGCCTCAATGATGTCATATAAATGTTTGGAATATATTTTAATATATTGTTAAAACAGGCCAGTGTCCAGATCAGCTCAGATCAGGCCGGAATCATCTAACACTGTTTTGTTCCATTTTGTAAATGTGGAGAAACTGTTTTATTGCATGTACTGATAATATTACTATAATATTCTATTGCTTTATGTGTTCATGGATCTTCTGTATGCTTGAAGAAAAAATGTGTCAACAACTAAATCCACTGTCTAAATGCAAAAAAGGAACTAAACAATATGTAGTTTATTTAAATGGAGAAAGGAAACCATGCAGTTCTAGCTGATATTCTGGAAATACTGCCCATGCACAATGTCTCCTTACCTGCATATGGCCGACTGGCTATAGGCTGGACCTTCAGTCGCACTCAGTGCTTGGCCCACCTGCGTTTGAGTCAATCCAAGTGAAAGGCGTCGAATTTTAAAAGCTTTAGCAAACTCTCTGATTTCTTCCAGATTTACTCCGTCCACCTCTCCACTGGCAGTTTGTGGGTCTGTTAAAAAAAAAAAAAAAGTGGGAGGTTAAATGTAAATTTCTGATTTGCGTAAAACAGACATTATATTATTATTAGTTAAAGATGAACTGACGACTCTCCTAACATGACTGTTTTAATAAATACCCAAAATTCTTCCGACATAGTCAGTCACTGTCCCATATAGGGCTCACAATCTACATTCCCTATCACTAAGTTGTTGGAGTGGGGGAGGCAACCCACACAAACTCCTTGCAGATATTGTCCTTGGCAGGATTTGAACTCAGGACTCCAGCACTGCAAGACTAACCACAAAGCCACCGTGCTGCTCAGATTGATAATGATAGTACACAGTCTACAAAATGGGATATCATATAATTGTCTAATATACTGATACTAACCCAAACTTCTGCAATTGGTTAAACTGCTGCAATATGATATCTTATCACAGACTACAATGAAAAGTCATTGGAAAACAATTTTTAATGACTTTTCATAGTTTTTCATAGTTTTTTTTGTTGTTGATTACTGATATAAAATATAATCCTGCAGCAGTTTAACCAGTTACAGAATTTTGGAGTAACTCTGCTACATTTATGCATGCATATCAAATTCTGGTCGTATACAGTACATTTATAATGTTAGTGCACACCCCTTTCTGCAAGTAGAATGGTATAGCCCAAGAATTGGTCCTGTATAATAAACTCATGGGCTAACAGAATAGGACTAAACATGGAGTCAATGGAGTATACATGTGTTTGGGTGACACACAGAAGAAATCAATGGGAAAACTACCTGTAAATAGAACTAATGGTGGAAACAGAATTATCATAACTATTTCACTGTGTGTGTATGTACACGGCTGTCTGTCTGTAGGTGATTTGAAACATGGTTATGTGTCTGTAAATGGTGATGTTATGTTGTGATGAAACTTTATAAAAAAAAAAAACAACTAAAATATAACCAAGCAGAGGAGATACCGGAAATATCAGAGCTTCGTATCCACAGTTATAATAAGGTGCTGCTACTCAATATCCAACTACTAACCTATCTGCTGGACAATGATAGCCAAATGCCAGGAATCACATGATGTGTGAGGATCACATGACTAACACCCTATTGATTCCTGTTTAGTTCTCTTATGGATGCATTTCACAGAAATGAACATGAATCGTACCAGTTTTTTCTTTAGCAACTATTGAAGTGATAAAATAAATGTGTATAAATTCATGTATATTAGATAACTTTGTAATATCCAGTTCAATACACAAATTAATGAATGAAAACCAGAATACCTCTTTACAATTGCAATTAATTGTAAGTATTTAATTTTTACAGCAAAAACTGCCACAAGAAGACTGTACCTAAGGCTACACTCAGACAGTGAATAATGGCTGAGAGACATTTTTTTTTCTAATGGACCTAACACAGCAGTATTAATTTTAATGTCGGTGAGGGCTATTCACATGACCGTCAAAATATAGATTATGTCCCATTTTTGGCCGTTTTCACAGATCCTGCTATATGTATGGGGGAATTCGTGAAAACGGGTGCAAGACAGGCATGAAAAATGGACCTCTTTTGTGTAAATCTACCCTAATACCAGCCTGGATTTAGCAGATAAAGTATTCACACCTTAAAGTGAAAAACAAAAAGCAAGTAGAAATTCTCTTTCGTTATGTCTAGAGATGATCGAACATTAAAATGTCCGAGGTTCGAAATCTGATTCGAACAGCCGCACACTGTTCGACTGTCCGAACGGATTTCGAACCCCATTATAGTCTATGGGAGGGAATGCTCGTTTCAGGGGTACCCAAAATTTGATAACATTATACTTACCAAGTCCACGAGTGACGGTCGGGCTGGATTCTCCTTGAAGTTTTATCCTGGCGCAGCGCCACCCGCGGCATCTTCCAGCTGGAATTCACTCTGCCTAGGCATCGGGGCCTGAGCAGAGCCGACTGCGCATGCACGGTCATGCGCGGACATGCACAGTCGGCTCTGCCTAGGCCGGATGCCTAGGCAGAGTGAATTCCAGCCGGAAGACGCCGCGGGGACGCTGCACGGAGAAGACTTCTAAAGGTAAGAGAAGAACCAGCGTTGATTTGTAGAATGTATAGCATTCTGCCAATCAACACTGGTTCTGCATTGAACCTTAAACTTTGAACAGCTAGTAGTGTTCGATCGAGTACAAGAATTTCGAGTACCGTAGTATTTGATCGAACACCTTCTCGATCGAACACTACTCGCTAATCTCTAGTTATGATGTTAAAAATGAAGCTTAGGCCTTTTTCACATCTGCATTCCGGTCTTTCTGTTCACCTATCCACATGAAAAATGCGTTATTAGCAGCAGTTTTCTCTCCGTATTTTTTGTACAGAAACCGAGCGGAAACCACACAGACCCCATTATAGTGTATGGGTTCCATAGGTTTCCTAAAGTAACCGCTTTTTTATGCAGACTAGGCTTCCTTTGAGGGGGTCACCAAGAGGACTCCCCAGGCTGAAATCAAGGCACAGATGTGAATCAGGCCTTACAAAGGATAAGGCAGAGACCGTGCACATGTCAACTGTATAGTATTACAGAAATTGTGTTGGATAGGTCAAGTCTGAAACCCTTGGCCACCCCTTTTTGAAGATGATGCAGCATTCCTGAGAGCGTTGCAGCCTCTTCAGTACTTATCATGCATTTGTGCAGCAGCTGTGCTTTGTATTATAGCTCAGCCCATTCACTTGAATAGGACTGAGCTGTGATCTGGCTATATGACTGATGAATGTGACATCCCATGGCTGGAAGTGGAAGCTCTGCACAGGGAGAGATGCTGCCTTTTTTACTATGTCATCCACAGGGGTCCCCTTTAAATCTACTATATTAACAGGTCAGTCAGTTACAGAATAATTTTAAACACACTATAACATTCTATGCTTTTACTGTGTAACCAAGATGAAGGTCATGATGAAGACTGGTCATCTAACCTACTGCTTATACATTGAACGTTTCTATGGACACATCATACAGTAGCTACAACTGTAGCAAATAATATATACAGTGAAAATATTTTATCCACATAAATTGCAACATCGACCTAAAAAAGAAACCGAAATTTCAACATGAGCAAAACAAAGCAGCATTTATTAAAGTTGTGTACAAGTATTGTGTGCTATTGTAATGTGAGGTTGATATCCACCTTCAAGTAATATTTTGGTTGTCCTTTAGTGTTTTATCAGGTCATGAGCAAAATGCCACAAAGTATATATCAAATTTATATCTGTTTCTGAAAAGCTTGTAGCCAAAAGCAGCTTTTGCTTCTAAAAAGGGCATCTAATTGTAGACACATACTAGGTGAGGAAGATTCCTTTGGTGCCAGATAATGCAGTCAATTTAAGACTTATCAAGGGAAATGACATAGCTGCTGGAGACCACAACTTTTTACTGAACCTTGACTAAAGCAAGTTTTAAGAAGAATAAAATCACCTAAAATCATAGAAGTAGAAACAAGGACTGCAAATCTCAGTTGTCATTGTTTTTAAATTCCATGTGGATCTGTACAGGATATTATATTACTCAAGTAAATGAAAATCTACTTCTGTGTAGGTCATTTTGTGTATGAGCAGAGTCTATAGGATCATGCTAATTCTATGGTCTCCCTTTTAATCTTTATTAAACCATTTGGTCATTTTGGGGATCAGGATTAGAAAATAGACTGTATGACAGTGGGGAGCCCCCTATCAGACGTCCTGGATCCTATGGTACTACCTGACATTCATGCACTTTTCCAGAATCCCAGGTGGTTTGCGACATGTCCAATTCCATCTCTGAGTCCTGGAAGCTGTAAAAGGGCATTATACTGTGAGGTGGACACAAAGGGGGCAATATACTAAGTGTGGGCTATTAAGCAGATATTATACTATGTGGGAGATCTAAAGAGTTGTCATCACTGTGTGTTACACAAAGAAGGGCACTATTATCGTATGGGGGCACAAAAGGGTGGGGCTGGGTCAGAAGTGACATGGGCAGGAGGTTAGTGTTGTGGCTTAACACAAAAAAAACAGAGCTGTACATCTTTGTGTCTCTGAAAGAAGGTATGTGATGAGAGGGAAGTAATTTATGTAATATATAACCAATGTGTTAAAACACCCGAATCCATATTTGACATATTATCGTTATGTATAAGCGAAAAAACTTTAACTGTAGTATTTTTCTAGAGCCTTATTATGTCTACGCTTTGCATTTTTCCCTGTGAACTGATTTTACAGATAGACTTATCTCATAATGGCATGGTATTAATGGTATTATCTCAAGCTGTCTTTTCATGTTTTAACAGTCAGCATCATAAACTGTTTCATATATCCATATATTGTAGAGATTATACATTAGATGTAACATATAGTGTATATAGTAACATATACTGTACACATTATACATTAGATGTAACATTAACCACAGAGGCAGTAGTAGGCCAACATGATATTAGAAATGTCAGCTTTCAGGGTGATTGACAACCTGTGATTTATTAAAACCGTTCATGTATTTCATGAGTAACTACATTAACCCATTCTGGAATGAAGCTTATTTTTCATAACTGTATGACAGTGATGCTGTAACTTTCTTCTTTTTTTCATCAACATACATGAATAAGAATTTTTGGCTGGATGAAGAGCATTTTTAATGGCACCATTTTGAGGTACATTTTACATAATATACTAAACAACTTAGATATTAAGTCATTTTGAAGTGGAGACTAGAAATAAAGCAGGAATTTAGTTTTTTGGAATTTTTTACAGCATTCACAAATTATTCTAACTAATATATATTCTTCAGGTTGTTACTATTACAGTGTGGATAAATATAATTATGGTGATATTAATGAAAACTTTCCAAAACCCCCAAAAAAAGCATTTTAAAGGGGGAAAGGTTTTTGTTTTCTTTTAACTTTTTTTAAACTCACATTATAGTGTTTTTGCAAATGTGAAGTTCCACTATAGCACTTAGACATGTAGTCTCATAGATATTTACATAATACACTGAAATACTTCTAATATTAGGTTGGGGAGACCTCGTGGGGTTACATAGGGTCACGGCAGCCTGATGTTAAAGGAAGGTTGCTATTGAAAGTCACATCTAAGGGAATAAATTGATGGCATCGTATTTCTGATCCTAGCCATTGCAGCAGAGTGTCAGCTGTAATATATAGCTGCCACCCTCTGCTGATAGCATGTCAAAATACCAAAATACAGTACCGCCAATGTGTTATAGCTTCAAATATCTCCAACACTAAAGCGCACCTCCAGTTATGAACAACTTTTCATAAATGAATTCTACAAGTAAAAATAAGAAACTTTGTATTACTAAAGAAATATATTTTCTTTTCCACTTTCCAGGCAGAGTTACGTTCTAAATATTAGTTTATGAAGAAGGAATGGGGAAGAGGAGGCTGTTACAAAGACCATTAAAAGAATGCTTCTATTACACTTTGATACTCTGTACTCTTTTAACAATGCTAGGTTTGTAGATAAGATGCTACCAGTGCACAGAATTACGCAAGAAAGTAATTTACCATATAACTTATATGTTATGTGTGTACCAAGACAAATATAATGTAAACAATATTGAAGAAAGGAGCAGGAGAACAGCATAATAAGTGGTGATAGAAAAAAATACCCTAAATAACTTATATTACAAAGTTTGTTATTGTCACATACACCTATTTATGAAAACTTGTATATAACTGGAGTCACACATTAAGACATTAAAGTTTCATATGCAGGTATGTAAAAACAATATACCCTAGTTATGTGACCAGAGCTAAATTGACTCAGCATCGCTCTGATTTAAAGAAATTTTACTTTATCTAAGAAGTTCTCCAGGGTATCTGTAATTGCTTTAGTTTTACCAAGTAAAAATGTAGTACAAACACTGACATTATGGTCTCCGAAGTTCTTCTTTAACATGTTAGGGGAAATATTGTACTCTAATAATAATTAAAAGAAATAATAATAAACAACAGAAAAAAAAATTAAATATGCACTGTGTTTTGTTGCCATGGACAACAAAGCAATTTATAAAAATGAACTCAGGAAAAAAACTGACATTACTGAAAAACATTTGGATCTCAGCTTTTAATTATTACTTCTATTACAAGAAGTTTCAAAAACAGTTTTTAAAGTCAACTGTCTTAACTTTCATACCCTCCTAAGAATCCAAAAGAAGTGCTATTTTAATAGATGCAGAAGGATGCTGGAAGGATAGTAGATACTTACTGCTGACTAACTGACCAACACTTAAAGCTGAAGAAGAGGAAGATGAAGAGGAAGAAGAAGAAGATTGCCGGACTGGACTTTGAGCCATTGATGCCTGATTGTGAGCCAAGTGCAAAAGATTTGCCTGTGATGTTGCTGGACCCACTGGCGCTTGTGCTGGTTGATGGAGCTACATATCAAAATATAAAAATATTTGCATTGATCATCTGTGCTAGAAATAACATAGAATCTACATAGACATGTTGTTGTGATCTTACATTATAAAATGTAACATCCTGGCAAACTATGTCCGATTTTTCAAGCGGACAGCAAAATCCTACATGTAGCATTTAGCTGTCCACTTGAAAAATCGGACATGGTTGTAAACGGACACTTAATGACACACACGGACACTAAAGGACACAACATAATATCCCATTTAAAATAATGGAAATTGTAAATGGACCAGCTAGTGCCTGATGCTAAAATCTTGCGTGGACATTAGCTACGGACTCTAGCTGTCAGACACCTACGCTAGTGTGAACCCAGCCTTATAGAATTCAGCATATTCAAAGAATATATCCTCCACTATATTGCCAATACAGGGTATCGGTGGTCTGAATGTCACATCCACTGTCATAACTAATACAGAGACTGAAGTTATGACTTCCAGCCGTTACTGAGATCCAGTGAAAAAAGAATGTCATAGTTGAATAGAAATAGTCATAGAAAAGAGTGTCTTAGTTAAATCTAACTTTTAATCTATGCCATATTCTCTAAAGCTGTTGTTTTGCAAGGGTTAAAGCTCTTTACATTACAAAGTTTCTGTACCTATTCTGCAGCAATATGAACCTAAAGAACAGAAATCGGTAAATATTTGGAGACAATGTTCAGTCTCTGCAACTGACATAAATTTATTTTAACCCAATGAATAGGTCCAAATTTACAAGGTTTTCTCAGGATCACTGGAAAATTCAAGAAGGGCTGAGGTTGTGGTAAAATAAAAATTAAGTGATACTCAACTTCCTCCAGTCCTCTGTCCATAGATCATATTCTCTGTTATACCCAGTGCTGACATTGACCAATCACTGGCCTCGGTGGTCAACTGATGGGTGATAACACCAATACCATCAGGTGACCCCTGAGGCCAGTAGCTGTCACCTCTAGACTTCTTGCCTGGCCAGTGCTAACACTGGACTGAAAGTAGGATAGGATGTCTGAATGGAGAACTGTGGGTAGTTGTCACTTCATTTTTTATTTTACCCCACCTTCTCCCTCTCCTGGAGTTTCCAGTGATACTCAAAAATGCCTTTAATATTAAACAGGAAATTTATGAAAACCACCAGCAATCTGTATGTGTCCAGTAGGTCAGCCCCCTCCTCCATCTGTGAAGCAACTGTCCAATTAATGATGGAACCTCTTTAACGAACAATCTCATTATCAACATTAACTACTAAACTGCTCAATTCGGGGTGGTTGGAGTTTAGTTGTTCAATGTTGGCTAGTGTTGGATACCAGCCAAAAACAATGATACACAGCAGAGATGAACTATCCTCAGCAGATTAAAGTCTGACATCAACTGTTGCATTTGCCGTATTTTCATGATCAACTGTCATCCGAAATAACTGAAACTGGCCATTTCAAAGAATGATAATCTAAAGTGTTTGACTGTAAGGGCTAGTTCACATGGGGGCAGTGAGGCGGATTTTGACCGCGGATTTTGCCTCAAAATCCGCCTCCATACAATGGTGGTCTTTAGAGACCACTAGCATTCGTTTTTCAGCTAGCAGTTTTTTGCTGCTAGCGGAAAAAAGAAGTGACATGATCTTTCTTCAGGCGGATCCCGCCTGAGGTAAGCAATAGAAGTGAATGGGAGGCGAAAAACGCGTTGCGTTTTTTGGCTTTTTTTTTGCAAAAACAGCAAACAAAAAATGCGACATTTTTTTATGGTCCATTCACTTTAGGGGAGGGGAAAACCACCTGGCATTTTCTGAAGCATTTTTTTTTTTTACCAAAAACCTGAAGACTTCCTGGTCTTATTATATTGAAATGAAAAACGGCATCATTTCCACAAGTATAACTGACATGCTGCGATTTTCGAAAATGCGTGTGTTTTTGAAAATGCAGCTTTTCTGTTGTGAATTTTTTTCTGCAATGTGTGGATGGGATTAGCCAGTGTTAGGATTGTGCAGTAACTGCGGCCATGTTATGGGCGCCGCTGCCTGTTGCTCTGCTCAATCCAGGGTTGCAGGGGTTAATCTGCCTTGCAGCAGCCGGGCGTGGTCGACTGGGTGATCGACATAGGAGTCGACCAATAGACGCTCGGATTGGGCAGCTGGGCTATTTGCTGGTGACCGCCCCTTGCCTATATAAGGGGGCTGGTCTGGAGGCCCGGTGCTCTATGATCTCATTCAAAACCTGAATTGATGTGTGTTGTGTGTGTGCTTGGGTTCCTGCCTGAAATATTATTAGAATTGCCCTAGTTAGCAAAAGACCCCTGAGCTAGCAATTCCACAGTTAGTCAGGCAGCATGCTGCCTTGTATGTGTGGTACAACTCTGTAGGGGCAGCTAGCAAAACTTCCCAGACAGGGTGACTGGGAGTGGGCTTGGCAGTAGTTGCCTGGGTGGTTGGGTGGAACTACCACACACAGGGTTTACTTGGTCTCTGGCTAGTCCTGGAGTTCAGGCTAGCCAGTTTGTTTATTTGTGCGGCTGCTCTGACTGCACAGGGCTCTGTGAATGTTAACAGAGCGCACCTGGTCATTTGTTAGCTGCAGTGACAGGAACTGTTAGTCGGTGTTCACACCAGGTTGGTTAGTATTCAGTGGCCCAGAGGGCTCCGTAGGGTATTATTATTATTATTTATTTTTTTTTTAATAAACCCTGCTGACCATAACAGCCAGAATCCCATTCACTTTGCAGGTAATGTAGAATGCAGCGATTTTTCCTAGGATCCTTCCATAGTGGGACAAATGGTCATATCTATTGACAACTGATCAAGAAATAAGACTATTACCACTAAGATGGTTGCAGAAAATCTAGTTAAATTTACAGAAATGTTTAACTTTTAATTGTCTACAAATCTAAATATGGTTATGTTTGTAGGAATATCCCTCTAACTATAACAAATGGACTTCCCAAAAATATATGTGATGGCTAGGGTATAAGATTGTGTTTACTGATCACCCCAAATGTCCACAGAAAGTAAGGGCTACAGCACTAGTAAGGGTGTGTACACACGGAGGAATTTGCCACGAATTTGGGGGCAGTTTGGCTCCAAATTCAGAACATATTCCTCCGGGAATCCGCCTCTCATTGTTTTCAATGGGAGTCAGAGGTGGCAATAGGACGTGGAAAAAAGAAGGGTCCTGCTCGATCGTGCTGTGGATTCCACAGCTGATTCAGCTGCAGGGTCTGTGGCTAGAGACTCCATTCATCGGGGCCTAATCAGGAGCGGGATGCCGCGGTGGAATACTGATGCCCTGCATTGGCATCCTGTTGCGGCTAGACAAATTCCTCATTTTCTGCAGTGTGAACATACCCTAAAGCATAATGGTACCTCCAGAATTGTATCTTTGGATAGGGCCATCCTTGACCCTACACTTTACAAATACTGTCATTTGTTTCCTCTAAGGATTGGTGAGGGTCTTTTAGCAATACAATATGCCATAACTTGTCCTCATGCAAAACATTCCTTTAATAAAAACTCTTGGGGCACCACCACAGGTTTGTTGTGCACCTAGTTAAAAAAAAAAAAAAAAGCTGTGGAGGAACAGTCTGATCACAAAATATCATTTTGTTAATAATACTCTTTATAGCATTAAAAAAGTGATTGCCATAAGAACAGTCTTTGTTTACATCCGCAGGGGGTAATCAAAGTAGTGAACCATGTTCACAAGGGACATACCTAGGACAGCATGCTGAAAATAGTCAAGAAGGTTTTTTCATCAAAAGGGAACGTTTGCCATTTACAGGCTTCTAAATGTTACGATAAAGTAAAATATCACCAGTAAATCCCTATTTTCCACACAGTAATGCTACAATCAATAATACAAAACACTACGCCAAACATATAAAGGCTATTTTTATACACCAAATGCCATGTTAGGACAAACAAGAAAAAATTTAAGACGCGGACAGCTTAAACACCTATAAAGCTGACCATTCACTTGTTCATAGGAGAAGCAACATTTATTGTCTAAATGATCTACATAGAAACTATTACAGGGTAACTGAAAAACTTAAAAAAAAAAATAATAATAATAATAATCATCATCATCATCATACTTTTATTATATAGAGCCAATATATTTAGCAACACTTTACAAATCAATATACTGTAAGGTTCATTGTCAAAACTTCAGCCTGGAGCACTTCAGTAGCATTTTCTCCATGTCTGTGGATAGATCTTCACTCTTAGAAGTCTATTCCAGATAAATATATATCTTTATTAATATGTCTCATCCATTTTTACTAAAACCTGGTTCACATCTGCGTATTCCTTTTGGGGAGTCCGCTTGGGGACCCCCGGAACGGAATACCTCCTGAGGAAGCCGGTCGCACGGCGAAATGCGTCGAGGTGTCCTTGCCGTTTGTGTTGGGGATTTGGGACCATACCCATCTGCTACAATGACCTCAGGTATTTTCTAAATCTGATATGATTCCAGCTTGAATTATTTTTGTACTGGGCTTCCTTTATTCATGACTTATGTTAAACTATTATAGGGTTTTTTTTTTAACCTTTTGGAAGCTACCCAGGTTGTGATGTGATTTGATCTTTTTTGATCATTCTTTCAGCTGTATCTATACCATTGGTCTTACTATCTCTTGCAATGGAGCATAATATGATCTAATATTTATATAGTGGCTTGTCTTCAGGGTTAAAAATTAATGTTTATAGTTATTTACATATTCATATACTTATACCCTGGATATTTAAGTTCTATATGTCAATTGTGATTCATTTATAGTCTCAAATCCTCTGTCACTGTGTTTTCAACTCTGGCTTAACCATCTGCCCAGCTGCTACTTATTTTATGATTGTATTGGTATAATAAAGATGTATTTAAATTTTATATGATTGACTGAAAATTATTTGAGGGTTTTTTCCTATAGAAATTCATGAGCCAGGCTGGTTTCCTTGTTCACATCTCATCTTACACAAATCACATATCTTTTCTTTCTGTGACTAAAAGCATTTAGCGTGCTTCATGGCATGTCGTATACAGTACTATTTCCCTATATAATAGACCTATGTCATGGACCTTTAATGCCCTCCTTGCTGCACTTTGTGAATCCATGTACAAGGCGTTCCTGTGTGCATGCGATCTATGGTTGAGATACAATGGAATATCCATAAAACCTGCACAACGTCTATTTAATAGATTAGTAATACACTTATCAGTAAAATTTAAACAACTCAAGTAACCATTTATGTCAACAAGCTGAGAAGAAAAAAAGCTAATAAACCCCTTATAGCTATTAAATCAGGGCAGATCCCTGTCAATGGCAGACATGCTGTAGAAGTAATAGTAGACTGGAATCATTCCCATCCATGTTTAATAGGCTAGGCGTTTAGTATTAGGGAAGGCGGATTTTATTGAAGAGAGTTGCAAAGCCATATAGTGTGACTTCTTTGGGACTTTGATGTATGAGGTCTGTGGTATTTTCAGCAGTACTCAGCATGAACAAAATTAATTTCTTTTATTATAAAATGCCAAGCCAATAATCTGTAAACAGCTATCTCCATGACTGCCTTAGGGCTAACTAGATTTTCACATATGAACTCACTTACTAGATGCAATTGGCTGATGCTACAATACATGTCACACATATCACCACCTACTGTACTTAATGAGGCTTATCCTTTGGTTCCCTAGTGGAATCCTCACACTATACATGTATGGTTTCCAAAATGTACAATAACCTGAAATGTACTGAGCTTCATAGTGGTCTAATATGATAGAAATGAACTGTGATCTTTTATTCTTTGATACTAATAATTTATTAGAACAATCATTATTAGATAATAATAAACACAATATATAGAATATTAACATTACCTGTTGGCCAGGTTTAAGTGGAGAAAGTGTAATACCCTGGGTATTGATCACCGGTAAAATTTGGTTCCCTATTACAGTGGCAATAATCTGTCCCTGGGCATTGGTCAGCAGTTGGGGTGTGATCGGTTGCACTTGAAGTCCCTGAGCTCCACCTCCGGCTTGATTTGATGACACTGGACTTGGCATGAGTGGAATTGTTCCAATAATCTGTAAAAAGCGATAAAGGCTTAGTTATTATTAATATATAGATGAAAACACCTTCCACGATATCTAATTACTGGACCCCAGTTATCTCTGGTAATTCAGTATTAACCAAGTGGTGACTGGCAAAAAACTAAATAATCAAAATAAGTCTTTAAAAAAAAAAATTAAAAAAAATGCAGGGAATCAAGATTGTTGCAGATATCTATGATAAATGTTTTCCGGTTCTGTTCTGTTCCACATCATTGTAATAATGAGTACAGTAGCAAAATCTGTTACAATTTGATAAAGATGCAGATTATAGTTTTCATTTAGCTGAATGTGCTTTTGTGAACTTGATGTGAGTTTACCGCAAGGAAACATTTACAGAGCCATTTCTCTATAAGCAAGAGAATGGTCCTCCAAACTATAATGGAAGAGCATATCCTGTAACGTCATTTAGTATCCAGAGCCACATACACAGCACTATATTTTGCAAGGTGCCACGGATGAACCAATATAGTCTCATAACACTCATGAAGTTGAAAAGTCACACTTTTTAGTGACGTACTCAATAAAATTGCATACAACCCATATAAGATCCATTAACACCCGCTTACCTGCTGTTGATTTTTCTGGTAGCAACATGAGATTTTGATTTTGGGCAAATTTAACCAGTTCAGTACCAGGCCAATTTGTGGTCCAGGACCAGACACATTTTAGGTTTATTTGTATGTGCGGTTTTGAGAGCTGTAACATTTTTCCCATATGTCTCAGTCAACTAATTTTTGCGTCTTTTTTCTGGGACACATAGGGCTTTATTTTTATGTTGTTTTTATTTTCGAATGTGTTTTAATTTTTTTTATATCCGGGAAAATATAAACATAATAGGAGGGAAATTGTGTCTGGTTTTCAATTTTTTTATTTTTTTTATTTAATAACACAAGGTGTCACTGAAAAACTTTATAAAATAGCTTTTCCTGTCCGTTACGGTAATTTTTATTTTGTATGGTGTCGTCGGAGGTGGGGCTATAATCTTTAATAACAGTGTTTTATTAGCGTATTATTATTTTTTTAATTATTATATTTACATTTTTTAAAACTTTTTTATTTTTTTACTTTTTATTTTTTTTCAGATTGTGTCCTCATAAGGTGATAAGAGACCTTTGGGACATCTGATCACTTTTTTTTGTACTGGAGGATGATTTCCCCTGCAACTGAGGCTGGTACATTTAGCCTCAGTTGCAGGAGGAATATAGCCTCCTGCACGCTGTATACACAGTAAACAGAGCTTATCTGGGTCCTGTAGGACCCAGCAGCTCTTGCAAGATGCTGCTCCTGGCGGATCACGTGACCGCCGGGTCAGAGGGCGGCCGCATCATGGCGGCGCCCATAGCCGTGTATACAGCGCTTATTGAGTGCTGTATACACAGCGATCAAGATGGCAGGGAAGGGAATAAACCTTCCCTGTCATCTCTCTGGGAGCTCCGGCTGAAGTTACAGCCAGCTCTCAGCTTCAGCAGCTGCACGATCTCCGTGCAGCTACTGTGTTCTGACTGGATGTACCGGTACGTCCTTTCAGAACTAGGCAACCACTATCCGGACGAATATACTCTATGGGTGGTCCGGAAGTGGTTAATATTTAAAACAACCTTACCAATGCCAAAGATGCTGTGACACATATAAAATACACATGTATCATGCTTTTTAGAACCACTTCATCACCCTACCCTTAGGAACAAATGGTCTAAAGATTACTTTTGAGTTCTGTCAACAAAATTGCCTGAAGGTCATTTGCCTCCCCATTTTTCCTCCAGTTGCCTAGATGACCATGAACAGGACATTTTTTTGAACTCTTATATGGCTGGCTAATCCCATCCACACACTGCAGAAAAATACCTGTAGCGGAAAAGCATTTTTTGGAAATTGTAACATGTCAATTATAAATACGGAAATGCTGGGGGTTTCTCTATAGGTATAATTGAAGCAGAAGGTCCGCAGAGGATTTTCCCGCAGCGCTTTTTGGCTGCGGTCCGCTCTGTGGGGCCTTAGCTTAAAAGCCCTTCACTTTTTTAAACTTTTGTGGATCAGAGTTGGTATAGATAGCAATTTCTGGTAGGTGGAATATCAGTTTCTGTCCTAATGTTATTGCATGCCTTTGATGCTAAAAACATAAACATATCTCTTTGGATTGCCCAGAGCTTGAAGCTATTCTTTCTTCATTTTAGTTCCTCTAAAACCTTAAAAGAGCCCTTCACTTAGGCCAGATCATGAATATGTGTAGACATTGGGAACCACCTATAGTCAGAATATAGCTTGCTTGGTGATTACAATTATGCTCAGAGAAGATCTCACGCGTTCTCTGACTGAATGTTCGAAGACTTTTGCCTCCACCAGGTGTCTGTCCGGTCCTTCTCTAAGAAATATAAAGATAATCAAGGTCTTTTATCTGAGAACATGTTATTTGTGATTGAATTATTGATCCTGTGATACCTTTAGGGTTTGTTCATACTGAGTTTTTTGGCAGTGGATTTTGACATGGAATCCGCCTCAAAATCCGCTTCCAAAAATGGCTCCTATTGACTTCAATGGGAGCCGCTCACTTCTTTTTTCCGCTAGATAGTAGCGGAAAAAAGAAACGAGCTGCCCTATCTTGCCGTGGTATCCACGGTGCGAGGCTCCTACCCGATTAGGCCCATCATTTGGGCGTAATCCAGAGCGGAATGCCATGAAATGCCATGCACTCCAATGCACTGGCATCCCGTCGTGGCTAGCTGCAAAGAATGTTTACATGGCGGAATGTCAACATACCCTTAGGTGTCTGTTTTCCCCAAGCACAAAGACATTTTTATACTGTCATCCCTTCTTTATAATACTCTCTTTTTCTCTTTGGTCAGTTATTTTCACTTTTATTTTTCATTTTTTCCCATGGTATTCTCTTCAAATTGCATTTCTCTATCCTTCTTCATTCCCTTTAATATTGAAATTGAACATGTGTCCATGATGTAAGTAAGCACTGTGTTATCCAACTCTGGCTGCCAAGTTGCAATTGCTAAAGGAAGATTACATTGTTGGCTATGATGGATGACATTATTTAGTTACTCTACTTTACCTCTCTTATACTTTTATAAGTGCCCTCCAGCCCATGAGATATGGACTTGTGTTTTCTCCTTGTAAAATAAAGAATTAAATGCATTTATTACAGAAACTAAATATTTACCCTGACAGGATAAATATGTTAGATGGAAATGAACCCAGTAAGAATGTCTGGCGTACTCTGTAGCGGTATAGCATTGGTATTAGATTTTATACTGTACAAGTGTGGAGTAACTAGATTAGTCTCCATTCTCTAACTGCATTGATTGTATGTAAGTTGGAATGGTATGCTGACATTTACAGACACTTAAGGATATTCAGCATTATTGAAAGCCATTATTTCAATCCTAACAGAAAACAAAAGTTTTAAGTAAATGTATTGACTCCAGGATCTGAATATTGAGTTATATGATCTATAAGAAAAGTTCTTAGTGAGCTAAAATAAATCCTCACTTAACTGAATGCATAAACATTTCCAGGAAAATATACTAACACATATGAGAGTCCGCATTCTCCTGTCTAAGATATGACGTTTAAAGACTGAAGGTAGGGAAAATAGCAAAAATATAGTGGGAAGGAACAGTTTGCACAATTTTTGTTGCCATAAATGTATCAAAGGTGAACTACAGTCCACCAGCCATTTTTTTATATTACTGAAAAATTCTGAGGGGATATTGTCACTCCATAGGGAGAGACCACCAATTAGGTGTGTGGAGTCTTATTAAGCCATGAGTGCTCTACTGTGCAAAGGAACATGGGAAGAATATGCAAATCTGACTTCCATGATGTAATTAGGAAGCCAGTGCCTCAGGAATGCACACCAATAAAAGGCGCTCAATGAGAATGTGCAAGTCTACGCACTCTCATGATGTAGTTAGGAAGACAGAGCCTCAGTCAAGCAAACCAATAGAGGGTGCTCCCTTTAACATCATGCTGACCTTCTCAGAGGCTTTTGTTTGCAATGATGTTGGGATTTTACTAGGTAGTCCCTCAGCCAAGGACAGCTGTTTTGATGTTCTTGCATCTCATCAGCTTGGCGCAGAGAGGACTGACCTGGCAGAGGTGAGAGACTTAGACAGGGTTGAGGGGATATCGTCACTCCATAGGGAGAGACCACCAATTAGGTGTGTGGAGTCGAAACAGCTGTCCTTGGCTGAGGGACTACCTGGTAAAATCCCAACATCATTGCAAACAAAGGCCTCTGAGAAGGTCGGCATGATGTTAAAGGGAGCGCCCTCTATTGGTTTGCTTGACTGAGGCTCTGTCTTCCTAACTACATCATGGAAGATACACTTGTACATTCTCAGTCAGCGCCCTCTATTGGTGTGCATGCCTGAGGCACTGGCTTCCTAATTACATCATGGAAGTCAGATTTGCATATTCTTCCCATGAAAAATTCTGTACAGATAAATTTAATACTATATCTCAAAACTTTTCTTTCACACAGCCATGGTGTTAAATGGAAAGATTCTGTATGTCTCTAGATACCACTTGTGTGAGTTTAGGTGCCAACTAAAGATGATATTTTTATTCCTTTAAATAGAAGCTGTATAAATCCATTTGGTGTAAGTGCTCCTTGTCAGACGAAATATTTGCAGTAGATTAACAAATATGGCGCAAAAACACAAGTGGGAAATTATTTCACAATAGCAAGGTCTGGAGTAACACTGAGGCATGTAGTATGAAAATATGTTCAAGATGGAAGAAAGAATAGAAAAAATGAGAAAGTATGGGATCTGGATAGAAAGATATGGTGGGCAGAGGAACATGTAGTAATCTTACTATACAGTAAGATTGATGCCGTTGCTTACATACCAAACAACCATCCCAAATTCAATGGGACTGTCCTGGATTCTGGGTCATTTCCCACTGTGCCAGTCGGTGTCCCTCCTGTCCTTTGAAAGTTGGGAGGTATGTGCTTAATAGCATTTCTGATTCAAAGTTCTGGCAAATAGACGATGATTGTGGATCAAATGGAAGGTGGATAAGTGTAGCCAGGGTATCCTGTATGAAGGAATCAATGGCACCGCACACTCAACTTTAATGGTGTGGTGCTAGCAGTAATAGGGTCCTCCGACCCGTATAACCAATAAGGATAAATGCTTAAATAGGCATATATGAACAAAATGAGGACTAGATCAGGGTATATGATGTTATAGTCCTCACTTTGTTCATATATGCCTATTTGCTTTATGTTCATGGCGTTATCACTGTAATAATTATTCACCTTTTGAATAAATAATCGCATCTTCTTGAACGCTAGTGTGTACAGCAGCATCTATCCTTATAGAGTATCCAGCATGAGCATGTATATTTGTATTGTATTGGCCAGCACTCAAGGCAGCCAGTAAATACTGACACGCAAGAACAAAGGGAATTTTGCCGTCAAGGTAGCTGCCAGTTTTGTATTGTCTTCCCAGCTTACGGTAGTTACAGGGAATGATGGCAAGGCTGAGAGTTCTAAGGGGCTGTCCAAGACTGCAGTATATAGAGGAGTACATCCAAGATATAGATCTCTGCTATCAGCTGCTCAGGCTCACAATGCTGCACCTCCAACACTCGGTTTCTTAGTTATGCTGCTCAGTTATAAACATATTTGTATGCATTGGACCATTGTATACATTGTATGCATTGGACCAATTGGACCAAATTCTCCTGATTGCTAGGGTGGGGGGCCCGGTGATCGAGCCCCCAGTGATGGGACATGTATCCCCTGTCTCACCAATATGGGATGTGTCCTTAAAGGGGTTTTCCCATCGCCTTGTTTCAGCTGTGCATGAAGTGTCTGCTTCTCGCTTCCTGTATTTCTCCTCTCCCCCCTCCCAGAACAGGACACACAAGCCTTCTGCAGTGTTATCTGTGTGTTTATATAGAGAAATAACAGACTGGGGTTTTATCAGCAAAGTGCAATTAGCTGAACGGATTGTCCTGCTGGCACTGACTAAGTTATGTCACTTGTCCTATCTCCCAGGTCCGAGGTTATAGCAACACAAAGTAAACAATGGAAGGAATAAGGTCACATTGCAGGCAAATAAAGCAGAATTTCTAAAGCAATATTGTAACATCTCTGCCTGTTCTGGTCTCTGCGCCACCCTCTGCTTGCATGCTGCGGCACAGGAGGCGTGTGCAATTTGATAACTTGCTTAGAGTTTTTGGTTGCAGTGTCTGAACACTGTCCTATTCCTTCACCTTGTTTATTGATTTTCCACTACACCAGTCTCCTTCACTTTAATTTCCCTCTGATCCTCTAAGAGTTAAGTTTTGTTTTGCCCTGTTATTGACAGCCTGCCTTCCTATCAGGTTCAGGGCGGGTTCTTCCTCCCTATTTATTCTTGGTTCGCATTCACATTGCTGTTTGCTATTGCTTTGTGCGTGCTGGCTTTTTCTCTTGCTGTTTATTCGTGTATTCTGATTCTTGACCTCTGGCTTTCCCTATTGACTACTCTCTTGGATGTTGATTTTGACACTGCATTGCTCGACTGTTAGCAAACCCTGACTAGCTGACCTCCCTTTGTTGTTGTTTGTCTTGTCTGCATTTTGTGTTTCACATACATAGGAAGAGATCGTCTCCAAGTTGCCACCTATTACATAGGATAGGACTAGGCAAGCAGGAAGGGACAGTGAGGGGCTTAAGCTTAGGGCTCACTGTCTCTTGTGCCCCTTCCCAGGGTTTCCAGCAGCTGCTGGGGAATTGCTCCTATTGCAATTCCCTTACAAATGTATTTAGGAAAAGTCTTCAATTTACATAAGCTATCAGTATAGATAGGATCCTTGAGATGGGACAACCCCTTTAATGGCACAACCTCTTTAATGCTAGTTATTGTTAGGGTGGATAGGAATAGGCATGAAATAGTCTCCAGAGATTTATTCTCAATATCTTAGGATATTTTTCTAAAGTCACAGGAATATCCAAGTAACTGCAATATTGGTGAATAAAACATCTAATTAGATAATATGTATAAGATAAATGGACAACTGTTGATATAAAACTAAAACCCAGTGTCACAATGTCAGATGTAACTTCATCTAATTATATCAGTGTAACATGATGTTCTCTGTCCTTTTCTGCTATGGTAATCTAATAAAATAATATCCTTTAATATATGTATCACATATTAAATCACAAGAACTGACAAATCTGTAGCGCTTCATGTACATTTGTCATTGAGAAGCAGCTTCATGCAGTATATCCTCTCCTCAGCATTTTGAGACTGAGACTATACATGACTAATGTGTGGCAATGGCATTTTGAATACCAAACACAAAAAATGGAAATGATATCATCGATGAGGAGGATATGCTTCATTTACTGGTGTACATGGCTCTAATCGCTCCTGTGTAGTCCCATCCTGTGGTCTCTCTCCCCTTGTATTTCTTTTATCTTAAAAATATAAGACATAATAATACAATACAATATAATATAAATATAAAATAACAGTACACACAAAAGCACCATAAAAAACTAAGAAGTAGCTTGTTCAGCCATTCGCACCAATGTATTAGACCCTCATAACAAAACACACAAGGTCCTAAATATCAAACCCCATATAAACTATCACTCCCTTCTGTATGTCCCCCTTATTGCTTCAGTAAAGGACAAAGTGATGTATGACTGCAGCAAGGCCAGCCATAGGTCCGGTGGTGCCCTATATGGCATCTGCCATTGATGCCCCTTAATCGTCATAAGGAATACAGCTAAGGTAGTCTCATACCCACACCAGAACCAGGCTCATAACAAAAATGCAGTACCAGAATACTTTTCAGTACAAAAAGCTCTGCCCCCTGTTTTTAAAAAAATACCCCCACTGTGTATTGTGATTATAAAACTATGTCCCCACTGACTGATGAAAATGTCCAAACCATGCTCGCGGATGAATATGCCCACAAAGGGAGTTTGTCAGGAGGAAAATCAGCATCAGATTAATGACAGTGCCATGGAGCCTTCTACACTTTACAAAGATGCTTTTCTTATCCTGTGTCATGGCTTCGTTTTCATGAAAATCAGCACTTATTCTTATGCAAATTAGCTGTAAAGAGCTTCGGGGCATTTCTTCTCTTGCTGCGGCTCTTCTTCTCTGCTCTAGATAATTGCCCCTAACTTCCACTTAGTTATGACCCCTTCCATTTTGTCAAATTTTGTCAGCAATTAAGGGTGGCTATTTGGAGTGGAGAGCAAAGCCTTGACATGATAAGAAATGCCCCTAAAGCCCTTTTCAGTTAATTTACATAAGAATAAAAAGATGATTTTCATGAAATATTAAGCTGCAATGCAGAATAAGAACAACATCTTTAGCAAGTGTAGAAGTATCTCTACAAGGTACTGTCATTAGTTTTGTATCGCTTTTTTTGCTGACAGACTCCCTTTAAATGCACACACTGTGCCCCATGGTGAATAAGATTGGTCCACTGTGCCCCGTATTATAAAAAAACATTCTTCCAATATGCCCCACACTATCTAAACACCTCTCAACATTTTCACCTGTGGTCAGGCTCCTGGGGCTCATGTCACACATAGCAATTGACAGCCATGACTGCAGGCTCAGACTACTTGGATTGGTTTCCAGTCTGTAACCATGTAGACTATACAGTAGCTCTGCATCAAAATTTCAGACACAAATTTTTTAAAATCAGGACTATTTGCAAAATTGGTTGTCTTTTCATTTTAAAGGCAAAGGTGGAAAAGAAATGATTACAAAGTAGAAGATATTCTTTAAAGTTGTTCCAATTAATGTTTTGTAATTTCTTTTTGTATTTTTAGATTTATCCTAGGGATACATTGGTTTGTTTCTTATAAAATATTGGATTTATTGTTAACCGTCAATGGACAGTTATAAAAACTGAACTTTGTAAATACATTTGAAAGAATATATCTAATGTGCAAGATGAGCCATTTTGATTTGAAACTTTTTTTTTTTTTTTTTTTTTTTACAATGGAAGCCCAGTTACCCAAAGGCATATAACAGCACCATGTATAAATTGCTTTATGTCTCCAATGTAATTTATAAGAAACCTTCTTATGAGAGAATTTAGATGTTACAGTGCATGGTTGCGTGACATTTTTCTATTTGTTTCATCAGAAAATAGTTATCATTCTCTGGAATACAGATACTATTTTCAATTTCCTGTGTTTCAGTCTTAAAATGTTCCATGGCTTGACAGCCTAAGATCTGTCATCACATTCCTAAACACAAGAATTATGCTGATTGAGTCCTCTGCAGCGAAGGAATGACTACAGTGGCAAAGTGTAGCGTTGTTAATTCAAGAAAATTGAATGGCATCTGGATTTATATTTACAAAAACATATATATATAATGGAAATTAAGTTTACTTATAAAGATTCATGACTTGTTATAAGAATGTTGTCTGAATTCCTATTTCAATATAGGTATTGTAGACTAGCAAGCCGCAGCGAAAAAGCGCTGTAAAAAAGACCATGAGTTTTTTCCACAGTGCTTTTCACAAAAAGTACGAACCGTTTTCCTTTGCAGACTTCCCATGCCTATTATACCTATACAGAAAATGCCAGTGTTTCCGTAGGTATAATGGACATGCTGCATTTTACAAAAACACAACAGTTTTTGAAATCAAAGCATTTCTGTTATGGATATTTTTCTGCAATGTGAGGATCGGATTAACCAAAATCTAACCCACTTTGCAGGTACTGTGAAACGCAGCGTTTTTTGGCGCAGCCAAAACGTGGTGTTTTTACTATGTGGTGCACCGGATTTAATAAGAAAATTAGGATGATGAATCCATTTTCTTCTAATACTACCATTGGGAACCACAGTTAGAGGCAGTTTAACCCCTTCCCACCGTAGGGATTTTTACAATTTCGTTTTTGACTCCCCCCCCCCCCCTTCCAAAGCCCATAACTTTTTATTTTTCAGTACTCAAAACTATATGAGGGCTTAATGTTTGCCGAACAAATTTTCTTCATGAGCTACCATTTATTATTCTGTACAATGTACTGGGAAGCTGGAAAAAATTTCAGAGTGCGGTGGATTTGAATAAAAAGTGCATTTGTGCGACTTTCTTATAGGCTTCATTTTTACGGCATTCAGTTTGTTGCCAAAATGACATGTCATCTATATTTTATGTTTCGGTACAATTTTGGGGATACCAAATTTATATAATTTTATATACATTTTAACCCCTTAACAAAAATCTAAAACTGTGCAAAAATCTTTTTTTGCGGGGTCAGGTGTATTTTTTCATTATACCATTTTGGGGAATGTCTATTGCTTTCATCACTTTTTATTCCAATTTTTATCACAGGTGAAACAGTGAAAAACAGTGAGTGGTTTGGTACTTTTGCTTTTTTTCCTGCTTCAGGAAAAATATTTTTATAGATTTGTAGAGCGGGCGTTTTCAGACACAGGGATACCTAATGTGTATGCGTTTCCCAGTATTTAAAGGGATTCTACCATTAAAAACACTTTTTTTTTGTAGATAAGACGTCGGAATAGCCTTTAGAAAGGCTATTCATCTCTTACCTTTAGATGTGATCTCTGCCGCACCGTTCCTTAGCAATACCGGTTTTTACCGGTATGCAAATTAATTATCTCGCAGCGATGGGGGCGTCCCCCAGCGCTGGAAATGCGATGGAGGTGTCCCCACTGCTGCTCGAAAACACAATCCTGCGACGCCTCTATCTTCTGCTGGATCCTCCCCTTCTTTCTTTGGCATCACCTCCGATGCCTGTGCAGTTGGCTCTGCTAGTGAGACACTAGTAGAGCCGACTGCGCATGCCGGCTGACAGCTATAGTTCCGAGGCCACAATTGTGCGCATGCGCAGTTGGCTCTACTAGTGTTTCGCTGGCAGAGCCAACTACGCAGGCGTCGGAGGTGACGCCGAAGAAGTACGAAGAAAGAAGGGGAGGATCCAGCAGAAGATAGAGGTGTCGCTGGAGCCTGTTTTTGAGCAGCAGTGGGGAAGCCCCCATCACATTTCCAGCGCTGGGGCACGCCCCCATCGCTGCAAGAGAATTAATTTGCATACCGGTAAAAACCGGTATTGCTAAGGAACAGTGCGGTGGAGATCACATCTAAAGGTAAGAGACGAATAGCCTTTCTAAAGGCTATTCCGACGTCTTATCTACAAAAAAAGGTGTTTTAATGGTAGAATCCCTTTAAGTACTTTTATATGTGTTCTAGGGATAGGGTAGTGATTTGAATTATCAATATTTTAAGTTTTTTTACTTTAAAAAAAAAAAATTTTTTTTTGCATTCATTAGACCCCTAGGGGTGTTGAACCCTAGGGGGTGTGATCACTTACACAATACAGTACAATGCAGAGTAGGTTAACACCCACGATCAGTGTGGGCACTGAATGCAGGAATTAGCACTGGATGTCTACTGTATAATGCAGCAGATACCAGATGGCATTGGAGGCCACTCAGCTCCCAAGCAGCTGCCATCTTTAAACTCCCGACATCCTCCGAACTAGTACAGTGGATGTTGTGACGAGGTTAATGAGGTGACTTCTGTCTGGCATAGCTATAGGGAAACATGCTTGCATTATTTTTAAGGGTTCATGTACACAAAGCATAACAACTCTATATGCCCCCAGAATAGAATAATTACAAGGGTATATATGGGCTTTTACTGTACCTGTATATGCCTCTGGTTTCAGAGGAATGCAATAGTCTTTTCTAACGGATTTGGTGCTGATTTGGCTGAATACAAATTGTGGCATACTGGAAACTGTATTCCTCCTTACAACATTACTTCTAAGGGAGAATCTCCCACCCAACAGAACCTACACTGCAACACAATGAGCCTGTATGGCCCAGTAAAAGAGAGTCATAAAGTCTCATAAATGCACTGCTGTATGAACCAAGTGTGAGAACAGCGGCTCTTAAGGTCGTCTCACAAACATCAGTTTTTGAAAAAAATATCAAAGGAAAAATAGCGTTATAAACATTTTATTTTTTGTAGCATAGAAGCTATACAATAGACACCTTTTAAAAAATAGCATGGTAGCAAGTGATAACATAAAGAAAAGGTACTGTATTCACACATATTGTGTGTGGGTGGGGAGGGATGTGTTTCATACCATTTGAATACAGTTTGGTAATGGAATAAGATCCATGATTCTCGCTCCATCTGGATCCACTTTTGAGTTTGGTTAAAAAAAACCCCGCAATAAACACCCCCTTTTCTCCAGAACACCCCTGCACACACAATATACAAAACCACCCTTCTGGAAATAAGGAACCTTTCCTATAAGTTACCTCTTGCTAGCTAAAATTATTTTAATGTGGCATCTATTTTATGGCTACAAATTATCACAAAAATTAAATGATTAATATACATTTACAAACATTAGAAATCAGATACCGTCTATACTTTAAATGTTTTAGGTAATTATATTTTTGCTGAATATTATTGCAGATTATGAGCGGAAATAGATGAAAATTTGAAAAAAATTGTCTATTAGACATAAGTAAACAACAGCCTTCATATTGGTAGCTGTATAAGTGTTCACAAAATTGTACAGTAATACAACACATGAGGTCCTGCACGTCTTAATAGCCAGAGAATAAGATTAAATTAGAATAAGATCCCGAGATTGAATTTGCTCAGTGAATATAAACATTAACCTTACATTAGCAGCTTTTAATGCCTTCCCTATACTTGTAGGGCTTTGTTGGCCACATTAGTGACTGTAACCCTCCAATGATTCTGAATAGGCTGCTTTATGCACTTTGATAATTACAGCTCCTCCGAAAAGCAAATTTTGTGTTTCATTAACCCTGTGTAACATCCTAGATAGATCAGAAATCCGTACAAACAGCCCACAGCAGTTTTTTAGGGGCCTACAAATAAATAATGTAAGTTAATAATGAGGAAGGGAAGAGATAGCTTTCTTTGATGGCTCTGACCGTCTTTGTGACCTGATTATGTCACAGATTGTCAGCACCAGAGACACTACAAAGGGCATAGCATCCCATCAAATCTATTTCCACTGCAGCCGCTCTATACTGCGAGTCTTGTTAGATGCTCAGAATCTATCAGGCCTCATTAGCGCCATTTACTATCAAGCAGCGGAGATGGCCCCTTCATCTCAATAATGAGAACTACCGCACTCATCCTCTCATTTAATTGGATCAGCTGACGCCTTCCTTCTACTTGTCCATTAGCAGCTAATTGTCTAGTAAAATGCTCTGAAGCTTGCTCGCCGGCCTAGGTCTTGACCACAAGTTCAATCTCCTGAAGCAAAAATATGAGGATCATCTTTTTCAAGATGTATGTCAGTGAGCAGTAAATGTATACCGCTCTAGTGCCACTTACTATATATAATCCTTAGTATATTGAGAACACATTACACAGATGTTTAGTGCTTTTAAAGTAATGTATATACAGGGTTTATATCTGGCAGGGCTCACATGCAGTTAGGTATATACTTCTGTAAAAATGAGAGAATATAAAGTTCTCAATAACGTAAATACTTGTATAACTTTCTTCAGCGTCATAGTCTTTAACCCTTTCCTATATCCATTGTACATGTATGGCAGATGTTGGATCATGGAGATGAATGGGCACCACAGCACCGGTATTGTCTGTTATCTGAGACAACTCTGATCTCAGAAATTTAACCTCTCAGGTGCCATAGTCAACTGTAAAAGCAGCATCTGAGGTTGCTTTGAGGGAGGGGATTCCTTTATATGATCTTAGACATATTCCTCCCACTCTCTCAGCAATCAGCTGTCAGGAACCTTCTGAAGCAGGGGCATAACTACCAGGATAGCAGTGGTAGCGGCTGCCACAGGGCCCGGGACATTAGGGGGCCCGGTGGGCACCTGATGTGTTTTTTTTTTTTTAATAGGCCAGTACCTGCTGGAGTACCCAGCAGGTAACAGGCCCTATGTACTTACCGATCCTGCACTTCGCCTTCTGGGGATGCGAATATAATCATTGTTCATGGGTGGTCCACAATGGGGAATAATAGTGTGTGAAGGATCCACTATGGGGCATAATACTGTGTGCAGTGGCCACTACAGGATATAATAATGTGTGTGTAGGGGCCACTATGGGGCATAATAGTGTGTGCAGGAATGCGGTGTGTGCAGTGGGAAAGGGGGCTGGGGGCCCCATGTCAAATGTTCCCCTTGGGGCCCCGCCATTCCTAGTTAAACCACTGTTTTGAAGGCTTTTAAGTCTGCTGGTGCAAAGTTCCAGGGTTTTAAAGGAATGTAAAGATTGGCTGTTCAAACGTCCTATAGGGACTAAAAATAAAGTTAAAAAAGTTTTTCAACAGTTAAAAAAACAAAAAAACAAATAAATAAATAAACATCATCCCATAAATAAATCCCTTAAGTAATAATTGTAGAAGTATATACCCTGTATGGTGAATGGCATGGAAAAAAAAATCTGAATTCCTAATAATCCGGGTTTTGGGTTTTTTAAAAAAAATTTTAATACAATCATTCATCCCCATATAATTTTCCTGTGTCAGGGCTCATTCATATCTGCGCCCGGTCTCCGTTCTGCAGGTTTCCGTTTAGACCATGTGAAAAAGTATCTTCTAGTGCCAAAACAATAAAAAAACACAAACTAAAAAAGCTAGGGACGTGTACATATAAAAACGGCAACTTGCAGTCATTTTTCAAACCCATTTATTTGAATAGGTTTGAAAAGTGTCCGGCCATGAGCGCCGGTGAGCGTTTTATGGTCTCTGCGGCAAAACCATTTTTTTTTTCCCCGGATACAGAGTCGGACATGCAGTACTTTGTGTCCGGTTTAAAAAAAAAAAAAAGTTTCGCCGCAGAGAGCATAAAACGCTCACCAGTGCTCACGGCGGGACCCGGTCTCACAGGTTTCCGTCTTCTGCATGCAACAAACCTCAGAACGGAGATCGAACACTGGTGTGAACCCAGCGTCAGCAGTACATCCCCTGTGTAGGCAAGATGTGAGTCTGACAAACATAAATTTTTAGGCTACCTTTAGCGGTCAGCTGACATTTTTGGTCACCTGATCATTGGCCCATTTGAAAGGTAGCTAAACCAGTGTTTTTATATGTACACGTCCCCGGCTTTTTTAGTTTGTAGGTTTTTTATTGTTTTGGCAATAGAAGATACAGTTTCACATGGTCTAAATGGGATATTGATAAATTGTGTTTTAAAACAAATACAATAATTATTCAAGACTCAAATTGGTTCCCTTTCAGAGAAATCATGTTTTATATGAGTATATTTTTTACATTATATAATTAATACTTATCTTAAAGGAAATATGTTTTAAATGCTGCATGTGAATTTTACTTAAAAAACACAGACATACTACAATAGTGACTTAGTGATTGAATATGAACACATTTACTGTATATACAGTATCAACTTTATCCCTATAAGTGAGCCAAGATATGACAAATTGTAAACCTCGTTGTACAAGCTTCAGTATATGGGTAGAATAATGTAAGGTAACTGTACTGTAACTGTTTGACCACACAATTAAAAACATAAAAAAAACATAAGAATGAACCTTGACATGCGGCACAGTTCACGGTATTGTTTAGTTGGAGATGATGGCAGTAGCAATATATAACACTAAACTGTCCCTATTCTAGTGTTCACTGTCACTTTTCAAGAATCCTTAACAGTAGGAGTTCTCTTTAATAGAAGCCCATTCAAGTCATGAAACATGGACTCAAGAAATGAAAGAAACCAAAAAAGGTTGGAAACTACACCTCAAGTTTAACATTGCTGATTTCGAATGTTGTCGACTCCGGACTTTATACTGTATCATTGATCTTAACTTCACACTACCAACTTTAACAGAAAGCTCAGCGTGAAGCAGGAGTACAGTGACTTTTGTCAAAGGACCTTTCAAGTATTGAAAGCCAAAACTCTTAATACCCCAAATCTCACAACTCAACTTGTCAAGGACAGTGTCAGGGACGATACATACTATTTATTAACCGGTTAAGGACCAGGCCCAAAAGTATGTTAAAGACCAGGCCTCTTTTTTCAAAACTGACATGTGTCACTTTAAATGGCAATAACTTTGAGACGCTTTAACTTACACAAATGATTTTGAGATTGTTTTTTTCTTAACACATTATACTTCATGTTAGTGGTAAACACTAATCAATATTTTTGCATTTATTTATAAAAAAAACTAGGAAATTTGATGGAAATTTGAAAAAAAATTGCAATTTTCAAAATGTGAAATTCTCTACTTTTCAGGCAGATAGTCATACCATCAAAACACATGAATAAATATTATCTCCCATATCTCTGCTTTATATTGGCATCATCTTTTGATTGTCTTTTAATTTATTTTGGACGTTACAAGGCTTACAAGTGTAACAGCGATTTTCCAGATTTACAAGAAAATTCTCCAAACCAATTTTTTAGGGACCACTTCAGTTCTGAAAGTAATTATAAAGGCCTGTATAATAGAAACCCCCATAAATTACCCCATTTTCAAAACTGCACCCCTCAAATTATTCAAAACAGCATTTGGGATGTTTGTTAACCCTTTAAGCATTTCATAAGAATAAAAATAATATGGCAGTGAAATTTAGACATTTCATTTTTTTTCACTAATACATTCATTTAGACCTAAAATTAACACATTCACAAAGGGTTAAAGGAGAAAATGCATCTGATAGTTTATTGTGCAATTTCTCCCGTGCACAGAAATACCCCACATGTGGGTATAAACTGATTTTTGGGCACACGACAGTGCATGGAAGGGAAGGAGCGACACTGGGTGTTTGAACAGCAGATTTTGCTGGAATAATTTTCAGGCGCCATGCCTTATTTGCAGAGACCCTAGAGTACCAAAACAATGGAAACCCCCCAAAAGTGACCCCATTTTAGAATCCACACCCCTCACAGAATTCATCAAGGGGTATAGTCAGCATTTAGACCCTACAGTTGTTTCACAGATTTTAATAACATTGGGATGTGTAAATGAAAAATTACTAAAATGTCACTTTATCTCCAAAGTTTTAATTTTCACAAGGGGTTAAAGGAGTAAAACCCCCCCACAGTTTGTTAAACAATTTCTCCTGAACACGGCAATACCCCATATGTGGCCATAGTATGCTGTATGGGAACATGGCGGGGCTTGGAATGGAAGGAGCGCTATTTGGCTTTTGGATGGCAGATTTTGCTGGAATAATTTTAGGTGCCATGTCTCATTTGCAGAGCCCCTAGAGTACCAATACAGTGGAAACCCCCTAAAAGTGACCCCATTTGGGAAACTACACCCCCCACAGAACATATCAAAGGGTAGAGTGAGCATTTTGACCCTACAGCTGTTTCACAGATTTTATTAACATTGGGCCTTGAAAATGAAAAATTACTTTTTTTCCAACAAACTGTCAATTTAGCCCCAAATTTTTAATTTTCACAAGAGGATAAAGGGGAAAAAGCTCCATAAAGTTCGTTACACAATTTCTCTTGAACACAGAAATGCCCCATATGGGGTCATAATCTGCTGTATGGGAACATGGCGGGGCTCAGAATGGAAAGAGGGCTATTTGGCTTTTGAAGGGCAGATTTTGCTGGAATATTTTTCAGATCCCATGTCGCATTTGCAGAGCCCCTAAAGTATCAATATAGTGGAAACCCCCTAAAAGTGACCCCATTTTGGAAACTACACCCCTCATAGAATTTATCTAGGGGTAGAGTGAGTATTTTGGCCTCACAGGTGTTTCACAGATTTTATTAACATTGGGACGTGAAAATGAAATATTACTTTTTTTCCCAATGAATCGTCCATTTAGCGCCATATTTTTAATTTTGCAAATAGTTTAAGAATTTAAAAAAAAACACAGTTTGTTACACAATTTCTTCTGAACACGGCAATACCCCATATGTGGCCATAATCTGCTGTATGGGTACATGTTGGGGCTCAGAATGGAAAGAGCGCTATTTGGATTTTGGAGGGCAGATGTTGCTGGAATAGTTTTCAGGTGCCATGTCGCATTAGCTGAGCCCCTAAGTACCAATACAATGGAAACCCCTCAAAAGTGACCCCATTTTAGAAACTACACCTGTCAAGGAATGTATCAAGGGGTATTATCATTTTGAGCCTAAAATGCTTCCCAAAAATTAATGTACAAAATGAAAATTGAAATTTTTAAAAATATGCCATTTTGGTGCCCAATACGTTGCACCCACTTTGTGTTGTCAGAGACCTGCACTCCTAAAACTATTAAGGGGCCATCCCGGGGGTCAAAAAATTATATATGTGGGTGTAAACTGCTGCTTGGGCACACATCAGGGCTCAGAAGAGAAGGAGCACTGCGCGTTTTAGCTTTTGGGGTAGAGATTTAGAGGGACCCTCTGGGCACCATGTTGTTTTTGCAGAGCCCTGGAGGTGGCAGTAAACTGGAATTCACCAAGAAGTGACCCCATTTTGTAGGAGCAATTTTAGGGTCTCTGCAAATGTGACATGGTGTCCAAAAACGAAGAATCTAAATCTGCACTCCAAAAGCACATATTGCTCCTTCACATCTGCGCCCTGCTGGGTACCCAAATAGCAGTGTATGCCCACATGTATGACACTGGTGTACCCCGGATAACGGACTTAATGCCATATGTGGGTATAAATGGCTGTTTGGGCACAGCCGGGCACAGAAGGGAAGGAGCGCTATATTGGTTTTTGGAGCACACCATGCCACTTTTGCAAAGCCCCTGAATTGCCAATAAAGTGGAATCCGCAGACATGTCACCCCATTTTGGACACTACCCCACTGATGGGATTTATCAAATGGAGTAGCGAGATTTTTTTAACCCTTGAGTGTTGCATTTATTTAGTTTCCAGAAATGAAATCGCAACTGATAGAGAAGTTAAAAATGAAAATTTTACTGATTTGCCATTTCAGTGTGCAACATGTTGTGCCCAACTTATGTCAGCAGAGACACTCCAAAAACTGTTAAGCGGGTATCCCGGGCACAACAGCTTTTAGAGCGTTCATCTCTGATACAAGTCGGGCACAACATATTACGCACTGAAAGGACGTATTCCTGGAAAAATGGTCATTTTCACCTTTCACAATCAGCTTCATATTCATTTATGGATAATAAGTTATAGCAACACTTGGGGGTTAAAAATGCTCTCTGTACCCCTGGAGAAATCCTTCAGGAGTGTGGTTTCCAAAATAAGGTCTCATATCAGGGGATTCCACTTTACTGGCGTTTCAGCTCTGCAAAAGTGTCATGGCATCCAAAAACCAAACCGTCTGTGCTCCAAAAACCCAATAACCCTTCTTCCCTTCTGTGTCCGGCTGTGCCCTAATATCAGTATATACCCACATATGACATTACGTCCGTTATCCAGGGTACACCAGTGTCATACATGTGTCATACATGTGGCATAAACTGCAGTTTGGGCGCACAGCAGGGCGCAGAAGGGAAGGAGCTCTATGCGGCTTTTGTAGTACAGATTCAGATGTTTGGTATCTGGCTGCCATGCCATGTTTGTAGAGCCTATAACGTACCAGAAAACTGGATTCCCCAAAGGAGTGAGCCCATTTTGAAAACTGCACCCCTCAAAGAATGTATCAGGGGGTGTAGTGAGTATTAGTATGCCAGATGTGACTGCACAGCGGATGGCGAAGAGGGAATATATAAGCTGTGCGGAGGACATTGCAGACACCAAATTCCCTACTATGTCCCCGTAGCTCCTATGATTGGGGGAGTCACTCTGGGGGTCACTTTGGGGGTCACTTCTGGTGTCTGTTCCCTCATAAGCTGTAAATATGGTGTGTCCCCTGATATCCGCTCGCACAGTTTATATATTCCCTTCCTGCCGCAGCCAGTTGTGTTCTAATAATTTGGCGATTTTTGCGGACTTTTGTCTTCACATTATTAGATGCTATATTTTCTTTATTTTTCTGGTGACGCGGCCATATAAGGGCTTATTCTTTGCGGGATGAGATGCATTTCGTAATGACACCGTTTTTGGGTGTCTACATCTTATTGAATACATTTTATTAACCCTTTTTTGCTGGATTTAAAAAAAAAAAAATCAATCCTGGCATTGAGTTTTACTTTTTTAATTTTGCGCCATGCAGCGTACAGTATAAGTAACATGTGGCCTTTATTCTGCGAGTCGGTACGGTTACGGCGATACCTCATTTATATTATTTTTTTATGTGTTACTAGTTCTGCAGAGGAAAAACACATTTGGGGACATAAATCAATGTTTTTTGCATAGCATCTTCTGAGAGGCGTAACATTTTTATTTTTCGGTTAACAGTGTTGGTTGAGGGCTTATTTTTTGCGGGACAACCTGCGCTTTTTATTGGTACTGTTATCGGATGCATATGACTTTTTGATCACTTTTTATAGTATATTTTGTAAGGTGAGATGGCGAAAAATCATTACTTCCGGCGAGTTTTTTCCGGGTTTTTTTTCCGGCGTTCGCCGTGTACATTAAATATTATTTCAGTTTTATTGTACAGATTGTTACGGATGCGACAATACCAAATATGCATTGTTTTTATTACTTTTTAGTTCTTTTTTTATATAATTCATTTTCTATAGAGAAAAAGGGATTTTTGGGCTTTATTACTTTATTAATTTTTTTCATACACTTCATTTTATTTTTTTTTCATTTTTTTTAACTTTTTCATGTGTCCATTTAGGACACTTCAATCAGCAATACTTTGCTGATATAGAATGCCGTGTGAGACACAGCATGCAGGTGTCCCACATGGCATTCCGTAGCAGGATGTCAGGCTGTGTAGACGCACAGCCTGACATCAGAAGGTCCTGGCAGGATCACCAGGTATGTGGGGGCTCCGGGCAGTCTGGGGTCACTGGCCAGACCCCAGACTACCTTTTACTGCTATCGGCACCCTCCGATCTCGCCGCGGGGGGTGCCGATCTGATTCAATTGTCGGCGGATGGCTTTCGATCGCGCCGTGATGTTTCACGCCGCGATCGAAAGGGTTAAAACGTCCAGTCGGACTCAGTTCCGACTGGACGTTATTGAGGAAGGGGTTAGGTGTTAGTAACACCTAACCCCCGTCCTCCCCGCACCCCTCCCCCCGCCAAGAAGGTACCTAAAGACAGGACGTATTTTGACAATAGTCCGGTCTTTAGGTACCTGGACCGCAGGCCGTAAATTTACGTACGGCGGTCCTTAACCGGTTAAAATGTGAGGAGAAAAGAATGGGAATATAACAGAACCAATGGCTGGGATTAACAGTAATATCAGTGTTTTCTCTGTATTTTATTATATATAGGAATAGCATTATTGCCTTACTACTTATACATGATTCTGGAGCAGTGTCCCCCCCAGGATCCCTGAAAGTTGTATTTCTGGGGCATTAGTTTCAGAAATTTGGTACTGGTACTGCGTTGCACAATACAAAACAAATCACATATCTTTTATGAAATAGAGATTACAATGGTAGATGTTAGCATATGGCACCTAGAAAAGTATTTACAAATGTGTTTTTTCATATATTCTTCTGTAGAGTCACCCCTTAGCAACACATGAAGTACTATAACATCATGGTGTCGCTAAAGTAGTGGAGCTGTAAGTGGAGCTGATCCCTCTCCATACCTGGTGGGTACTAACTGTATTATACAGTAGGCACCCGGCACTAACCGCCACCATAGAGGGCTGCACCAATCACTGCTTTTAATCCATTAGATGTCTTGGCCAATTGTAACTGAGGCACCTAAATAGCAGTTGCACATGTGTGCCACTATATTGCTCTCTGGAGCTTCATGAGAGAATAACAATTGTTTGTCATGACAGTCTAGTTACTTTTGAAGACTCCCAGGCCTGTGAATGCTGAGATTCTATTACATATTACCATAGACAGCATGTAATAGAAATGACTGAATGCCACAATATACTGCAATACATTATTGTTGCTATATATTGTATGGGCAATTAGACCACTTAGAATTCAAGTCCCGTGGGGGATGGGGGACTTGTCTAAAAAGAAAAGATAATGTAAATAATGATAAATAAATATTCAAACATCTTCCCTTTCATCAGATTACACAGAAAAATATAAGAAAAAAATAACATAACCAGCATAGGCATCCCAAAAATGCCTGAACTATAAAAATATAAAAAATTTTTTATTCCATACTGTTAAACAGTGTACAGGGGAAAAAAAATCAAAATGTGCAAATTGCCATCTTTTATTGTTTCCCCTTCCCCTATCAATAATAGAAATAAAAATGTGATACACTCCCCAAATTGTTATCAACCCTTTCCCACTGCAGCCATTTTTAAATTTTTGATTTCTGTGTTTAACTCCCTGCTAGGGTTGAGTGATCGTGTTCGGAAAAAATCGGATTCCGATCGGCGATCGAGAAAATTTCACGATCGCGATCGGAATTCCGAACACGATCTATTAGGTGGGATCGAGATCGGTAGTATTTCCCACAATGCCTTCACACTGAGTATATAGCGTATACTCAATGTGAAGGCTCCGCTGCGGTTCCATAGCAATGAATGGAAGCAGCCGGCACACAGCCTTAACCCCCTGCGCGCCGGCTGCCTCCATTCATTCTAATGGGAGACTAAAGTAGCATCTCTAGTAGCTACTTACCTCCAGAGATGGCTGCTCTGCTGCTCTGCTGCTGTTCGCCTCGCTACCGCTCCAGCTGCAGTCTTCTTCGCCTCGCTGCCCCCTCCCTGCCAGGTTAGGAGAGTGTGGGCGGGTTAGCAGAGTGTGGGCGGGTACAGGGCGGGGAGACGAGACACTCCTAACCCGCCCACACTTTCCTAACCTGGCAGGGAGGGGGCAGCAAAGGGAGAAGAAGACTGCAGCTGGAGCGGCAGCGAGGCGAACAGCAGTGGAGCAGCGGAGCAGCCATCTCTGGAGGTAAGTGGACACCAGGGGGGACTAAGTAGCCAGAGGATTAAAAAAAAATCCACTGGCTACTTAGTGATTCACTACACAGCATGGATTCTAACAATTGTTAGATTCCATGCTGTATAGTGAATATGATTGCTTTTAAAATCCGATCTCCGATTAATAAAAAAATCCCATTGACTTGCATTGGGATTGGAATTGGGATCGAGATCGGATTCGAATGAAAAATGATCGGAAATCGGATTTTAAAACCGATCCTGAAAAGTCAGGATCGGCTCAAGCCTACTCCCTGCCTTCCAAACGTTCTTTTCCATTCATAGAGCCACATGAGGACTTAATTTTTGTGAGACAAATTGTACTTTGCAATGGTACCATTTAACATTCCATATGATATACTGGGAAGCTGGAATAAAATTATAAATGTGTTGGAACTGGAGAAAAATTGTGTTTGTGCAACTTTGTTATGGACTTTGTTTTCACACCAACAGCATTTACTATGCAGTGAAAATAACATGTCACCAGTGTTCTATGGGTTGGTATGATTCTAGGGATATGAAATGTGTATAGTTTTAGTTTCTGCTTTAACCCATGTCCCAATTCCACTCAATTCTGAATTTGTTTCAGTTTCTCAGTACAACATACATAATATTAAATAGTGCTAGTATAAAGTACAGTTTGTCCCCCAAAAAATAAGTCCTCATACAAATAAGATGGAAAATAAAAAAATGACTTTTAAAAAGTGGGGAGGAAAAAGGGAAACATAAAATCAGAAAATGAATGCAAATGTGTATATTTCCATTACTATGATACACCTAAATCAGCTGGTTCTAGAAGTCATACAGCTAGTCATTTCAAGAAAATATGCCATTGAGGCTTGATTCACACCGGTGTTGGCTCTGTACAGGGATTCTTTTTTTTTTTTTTTCTAAGCATATTGTGAGCCCCATATAGTCACCATGTTGCCCCTACTCTGTACAGGGATTCTGTTCTCCTCTCCACTTGAAAAATGCAGGAATAAATGCACTGCTTACTCCCCTTTTTCATCCTTTTTTGGGTGCAATCCGAGTGGGAAACCAGGCACACCCCATTATAGTTTTTGGGGTCCTCAGGTTTCTGCAGTAACCTTTTTTTTAAGCAAGTTAAATTTTCCGTTCGGGGTGGTACCCAAGTGGACCTCCCCCCAAACAGAAACCTGAACACAGGTGTGAACCTATCCTAAGGAGTTTTAACTAATTGCAATATGAATACCTTTAGCTTTACAATTATGCTTGCACCTCCGTCCTTCCGAGTGGACTTTGGTGAGGTTTTCCATTGGATTGGTTCAACAGTGCAATATTTACACAATGGTTGAACCAGTAATGTTATGATTACTGACATATTGTAATGATTATTACAGTCCTTATAGGGGTTGTGCCACAAAGCAAATTATGGCATATCCAAAGAACGTCACGCATGTACATTGCCATTCTTTCACTATGGAACTGCCAGAGATTGCACTTGGTTAACTCTAGTAGTCCCAAAGTGATTGCAAGAAGTGGCAATGCGCATGCATAGGGGAGATAGGACTTTGTTTTCAAGATTGCTTGTGCCAGTGGTTAGAGCCCCACCAATCAACAAGAAACTCAGCAAACTTCATCTGCAGACTTTCTGCTTCAATTATACCTATACCGAAAACGCCACTGTTTCCATGTTTGACATGCTGTGACTTACAAAAATGCAATGTTTTTTGAATCGCATGATGTCCGCTGCAGATGTTTTTCTGCAATGTGTGGATGGGATTAGCCAGAATTCCATCCAGGTACTGTAAAATTCTGCCATGGTGCTTATGCTACGTGGTGCCACGACCTTACAGTAAATGTGAGTTCCAAGTGTTTGTTACTAATTAGAGATGAGCGAACACTGTTCGGATCAGCTGATCCGAACAGCACGCACCCATAGAAATGAATGGAAGCACCTGTGACGCCGGCCGGCCGCCGGCAAAGTCAGCGTCACAGGTGCTTCCATTCACAGTGCTCATCTCTATTACTAATGCAATCTCATTTTTTATTGCTTTGCTTTTGTTATTGTGATTTTTTAAAGGAAAAAGCAGCAAGAGCATAATATTCTCTGGAAAGCAGATCTGATGGAGATTTACAGTTCTAATACTGTGCTTTTTTTCCTCCATGTTCACACTGACCAATAATCATAGAAGTCTTTGAAGAAACTCTGTTTAAGATCTGTTGTACCAGATGATCGTCTGATGAAAGGGATTGAAAGACGGGTTAAAGTAGACATTGAAAGGTTATTGTAGAGGGCACATTGTTCATACAATCCTCTTTTAATATGTGCGGTGTGCACCTGCGATAAGATGATTCATTAGATATGGTCTCACTTTGACAAGCTCCATCGTTCAACACCCAGGATGGTGATGGAACAATTCTGCTCCAACCCTATAAATATGACAAGGTCAGCATCTTTTCTGGATCTTGAATGGGAGGTAAAAAGGCTTCAGATGTATCTTTGTTTACTATGTAAGAAAAAAATGGAACTGAGGAAAATATGTATCGAACCCTTATAGAAATAATCAACTGAGAGGATTTATAGAAAAAATGAAATGAATAATGTTTTTTTTCCAATAAAATAAATGATTATTGATTGTGTATTTGCTAATAATGCAGTTATCTGTGTACGATGTATGTAACAGGTTACTCATTCATGTTAAAGATGTGAACTAAAGAAGCTCTCAAAGTATCAAACATAGAAAAGAGTTATAGCAAATGAATAGAACCATGTATTTTCTGTCTTGTACTGATATGTTAGGCTAAGCAATCCAGAAAATCAAGAGTTAAAGAATCAATATAATGCAGACTCCTCATTCAAGGGTGCAGACTATAACTCCCAATGAAATGTATTTTTCTAAATGATTCAATTTAGAGAATATGTGGACTTGTAATGTGTCTGTAATTCCAGAATGACACTACAGCTAATGTGCACAGCTCGTTTTCAGACTATACTTTCCTATGCAGATAAAAAAGATTTGCTAATGCATACCAGCCTAGAATATAACAAAAGGACACTCTCTTGACATAGGCTGGATACAAAGGGGCCTATAGACCCATCAGAGGTATGTTGTAATATTCCTACAAGCATATAGAAAAACAAGATGTGAACAGAGATTGCTGTATATCTGTAAAATTCATGTTTTAATACGCAAATTCCACCGCAGATTCTGCCCATAATTGGAAGCGAGAAAAGTCCTCCAGAAACTGGGTAGAAATATGGACAAGGGGACCACACGGTGGCTCAGTGGTTAGTACTGTAGCCTTGCAGCGCTGGAGTCCTGGTGTTCAAATCCCGCCAAGAGCTAAAAAGGGTTTGTATGTTTTCCCCTTATTTGCATGGATTTCCATCCCATATTCCAAAGGCATACTGATAGGGAAAAATGTACATTGTGAGCTCTATGTGGGGCTCTCAATCTACATTTAAAAAAAAAGGAATATGGACAGGGTCTCCGTCTTTCAGGTCCCCATGAGGATGGAGACCCAAATGCTTGTGTGAACCTAGCCTAAGTGGGGAAGCAGAAAAAGACCCCTAACTCGCTCAGCACATGGAATTATAAAATGGCCAAAATATACAACACTTAAATGGGTTTGCAAAGTGACCGCCCGTGAGCGTCTTCTGCCTCTCCGCGGCAAAACTGGTTTATTTAACCGAACACAAAGTCGGACATGCAGGACTTTGTGTCTGGTTAAAAAAAAACAAAAAAACAGTTTAGCTGTGGAGAGGCAGAAGACGCTCATGGGCAGTCACTTTGCAAACCCATTCAAGTGAATAGGTTTGAAAACTGACTGCTGGGTTTCCCTCTCCTGCCCAGTTTCTCTCAGCGGAAGATGAGAACCCGAAAGCGGAGACTGGGCGCAGGTGTGATCCCGCCCGCAGTCATGGTAAAACTGACATGTGTGGGGGTGCTCTTAGCTCTCCTGAAAAATCGAAAAACCTCCCAGAGAAAAGGAATAGAAAACAAGAGGTTGTTATACTGTGTGGCTACCATTATATTGTGTGGGTAAGACAAGGGGCATAATGCTGTCTGGTGGTCCACAAGGGAGCATTATATTGTGTTGTGGCCCCAAGTAGGTAACAGGCTGAGTGGGGGCCACAGGAGGTTTCTATACTGTGTCAGGGGCACAAAGGGCATTATACTATGTAAAGGCCACTAAGGGGGCAACTAAGGGGGGTTATAATGTGCGGAGGCACCACAAGTGCACACTATACTGTAGGAGGCTGTGCTTTATATTTATACTAATTTATTAATATAATTTGTTGCCCATGAATTGACAATTGTAATAATAAGTGAATATTGACTTAAAAACACATACATACATAATGTCAACTTTATTTTGTTACCTGTCCTTGTGCATTTGTGACCAGCTGACCAGAAACACCTTGCAGACTGGAGAGTGCATTCCCAAAAGCCTGTGAACTTGCTATGGAGCCCATGGCAGCTGCTGCCGCGGCTGCCGCTGCTGCTGCCTGGTTTGCTAGAGGATTATTTACCATCTAGAAAGCAGAGAAAAAATAAAATATAACTAAATGTAATTTACAGTTAAATATTCTATGCATGATTATAATCTTTTTGTGTAATGTATGGCATACAAGAATATGCAGTATTAACAGCTTATAAAAGATAAGAAAAGTCTACTTATGTACTTGTATGCTATCTGCCTCTATTATTGCTGTTGGTATGTCACTGACAGTAAGCAGCTCTCCTGACTGTGCTCATAGATTTTTCTTACTGTTTCAGGGATCTGTTTAGCTACATCTTCCCCTGTATTTTCAGTTCAGGGTTCCTTGATCTCCTAGATTATGTTCACTTCTTCAGAAATGTGTTTGCTCTTTTACAGTTACTCCTGGCAGAATTACCAGTAGTAATAGTAAATGGGTTGTTGTACCTTTAGACAGAAATATATAATGTGCTGCAGCTATAATGGTACTATTAGCAGCAGAAAAAATACAGAAAACTATGTATTATGCTTATACAGTGTCACATGACCCTGTACTTTGGTGGTTCAATATGTAACTGCATTCGAGAAGTTTTCTCCCAAAGAGGCAGTGCTTAGTAGTGACTTTGGAAAAAAAACCTACTTATGTCACTTGTATGAGGTTAATGGAATAAAAAAAAGTGTACAGTAACATGGACCCATAAACTTCTCAAGATCCTGGGGGATTGTGTTTTGTGATATATCCACGTGCCTGAGGTCTTTAGCAGTATGTCTGCAGGACAAATGTTATCATGTGATGCAATGAATTGCCAGAGGTAAAGTATCTTTCCATGAGAAATCCTCAATTTATGATGTATTAAGGGTATTTGTGAGTTTACAATTACTACTGTATACTACACCATACCATAGCAGTAATCTATATTGTGTTTACAGGCAGATGCTATATTAGGATCAGCCTAGCAGAGTCTAAATACTAGTTTATACAATTAGCTGCCATAATACTGTCTACTAGTTGCCAGTCTACTATGCTGACAGCACCGGAAGGTTCTTTGATATGTACATCTTGATTTTCACTTTAGAATTCTTATGTTCACATATCTCCAGCCATAAACAGCCAGCCACCATTGCCTTTGTGCAGTGGTGTAGTGAATATGAAAACTAGACTGCCACTAACGTGAATCATATTATCTTTAGCAATGAGTCCAACCTGGTTGATGTTGGCTGGGTCAGAGTATGCATAGGATGATTGGGTTTGAGTATGTCTCATGATGAGCATTTAAAATTGGGACCAATTGGAATTTCTTATGGGTGCTCTTGCAAGTCTGTCTTTGTTGTGGAGTAAAAACTGCTGTTTTGATGATGTGGGGAGCCATCACATACTACAGCTAGACACCCCTATTAGTGATACAAGAGACACTAACAGGACAACGATATGTGCAGGACATCCTGGCCACGTGTTACCTATCAAGGCTAGACTTCAAACTGGCATTTTTCAGAAGGATAATATTTGCTGGAATACAAAGCAAAGAGTTTTTTCCAAGAGTGTCTCTGCCACATTGCAAGACTTCTTTGACCTGTCCAGTCACCAGATTTATCACCAATCAAGCATCTATGGAGCAGCTGGGAAGCTAGCTTCAGAAACCTATGAGTGTACAAGATCTACCAGGCCCAGCTGTATCATCTGTTAGCAAATGTGCTGCAGAATACCATATGGATCCTTAACGTATCCATGCCCAACCCTATCTCATCTTGTATCCAGGCTAGAGGTAACCCAACAGGGTACTAGTACCTTCTTTCAACTGTACATTTTTCCATTCACACTAATATTGATATATTTTGCTTTACTATGGATCAGTACTATACTATTATAGGTTGGTGAACCTTATCAAAGCAATCTTGATGGACCTTATTAAAGCAATCTTCTCAACGGAGAGATTTCACTGGAGTCTTTATTTTAATCTTTTGCTTTTACACATTACTTAAAAGTTACAGATCATTTCGGACCCATAGCAGTCAGTTTTTTTTTTTTTTAGTAGAAAGATGGACTGAAATACTATCTATCTATCTACCGTATTTGGTAGACTATAAGACGCACCTTAGGTTTTAGAGGAGGAAAATAGGGGAAAAAAATTTTGAAGCAAAAAATGGTAAAATATTTAATATATGGGAGTTGTAGTTTTGCAACAGCTGCAAGGCCACATTGACAGGTGACCCTGCAGCTGTACGGGGATGCATAGAGTGTTTTTTTTGTGGGGCCAGCTGTACTTTTTAGTTATACCATTTTGGGGAATATCTATTGCTTAGATCACCCTGTATTGAAAAAAAACCCGGTGGTTTATGATATATATATATATATATATATATATATATATATATATATATATATTTATATATTTATTTTTTTCTAGGGACAGGAGGTGATTTAGAACTTTTATTTATATTTTTAAAGCTTTTTTTTTTTTTTTTTTACTATTTTATTCCCCCCTGGGGGCTTGAACCTGCGGTCACTTGATTGCAAGTCCCATAGCCGGCAATACAACTGTATTGCCGTCTATGGGACATTCTGTCTATTAGTATTACGGCTGGTCATAGAGACCAGCTGCAATACTAATACAGCAGTGACAGGCCTCGGAGCCTCATTAGACTCCCGGCTGTCACCCGAACAGGTCAGCTCCTGCGATATCGCCGCGCAGGAGCCGGCCTGCAACTCTACAGGTACGGGGCCGGTGGGGACCGGCCCCGGGGGAGAAGGGGCCACCGATACTGACCCGGCATCCGCTGTACTAGAGAGGCGGATGCCGGCGAGGGATAGACACTGTCACAGGTGCTGGGCCTGAGACATCGCTGCGCTCCTCTGCCCTGCATGAAGCCAGCGGCGGGGGGACGGAGGAGCGGAATAGCATCACTCCTCCTGCTGCTGGCTTCATGCAGGGCAGAGGAGCGCAGCGATGTCTCAGGCCCCGGCGTCTATCCCTTTCCGGCTTCCGCCTCTCTAGTACAGCGGGTGCCAGGCGCCACATTCGGACTATAAGACACACCCTTCTTTTCCCCCCAAATTTGGGGGAAAAAAAGTGCGTCTTATAGTCCGAAAAATACGGTATCTATCTATCTATCTATCTATCTATCTATCTATCTATCTATCTATCTTTAAAGGTTTTTTTCAGTGAAAATAACAATATTCACATTTGTACAAAGTTGAAAGCTGAACATTTTTACAAATATAACACTTTTAAATTTTACATAGTTTAAGGGATTGTTTTCAATCATCCTAGTGGTCATTAGTAGTAGTCCACTTGTAGTGCGGGCATGCGCAGTCGGCTCTGCCCAGGCCTGATGCCTGGCAGAATGAATTCAGAGCCGGAAGATGCCGCGGGGACACTGCACGGAGAATACTTCTTGGAGGATCCAGCCCGACCCTTACTCGTGGACTTGGTAAGTATAATTTGATCGAATGTTGCCTACCCCTGAAACGAGCATTTTCCCCTCATAGACTATAATAGGGTTCGATATTCGATTTGAGTAGTCGAATATTGAGGGGCTGCTCGAAACAAATATCGAACCTTGAACATTTTACTGTTTGCTCATCTCTAGTCATTAGTAGAGATGAGCGAGTAGTGTTCGATTGAGTAGGTGTTTGATCGAATACTACGGTATTCGAAATACTCGTGCTCGATCGAACACTATTCGCTGTTCAAAGTTTAAGGTTCGATGCAGAATCAGCGTTGATTGGCAGAATGCTATACATTCTGCCAATCAACGCTGGTTCTTCTCTTACCTTTAGAAGTCTTCTCCGTGCAGCGTCCCTGCGGCGTCAACCGGCTGGAATTCACTCTGCCTAGGCATCCGGCCTAGGTAGAGCCGACTGCACATGCGCAGATAATTAAATAGTTTATGACATGTCTAAATACATTATTGCACTTGGCAGTGTTAAAGATTAGTTGCTTGATCTTGCAGCTAGATACCTGGTATTATCGGGATTATTATCATGAATCAACAGCACTGATAACATAATACAGTAGTTGAATTTAGAAATACATTATTACACTTGTCCATGTTAACTAAGAAACATATTGAAGTCCCAGAATTTCAGGATAACCCATTCAATTATTTAAGGCTCTTTTCTCGGAAAAACAAAAACCAAAAACAGAATTATCGTTTTTGCCTTTCAGGAAGAACTGTCATAGATAGCTTGATGTCCAACTAATGGGTCTCTATTCTACACAGTGGGGATTTGTTTTTTTCTTTCCCTTAGGAGATAACTACCGCCTTTGAACACTTTTCCTTCTTTCAGGAGACCTATTGAATTTTCTTTTTAATGTGAACCACATAACTTTTTCTCCTGCACAGGTCATGAATCCTGTGTAAGAGGGAAGGAGTAGGCTTCTTTGTAGACTGAAGAATCATGCTTTTGTTAGGGCCAATCTGAAACTGCATGAGTTTCTGTTGTGAAAGGAAGAAACTTCATAGGTCTGTCTATAATGAAAATAGAGAAGACACTATGCTTACTATATTTTGCTTTGATTGCATTGCCATTTGCCCATACAACATTGATATGTTTTGCTTTAGAAAATGTCGCTGGTACAGTCTTAAATGAATGTGCAGTATGTGTAGAAATCTATGGCTAAAACACTAGGTAGGTTTGCACTAAAAAGCCGGCTTACCGCTTATACTATGAGAATGTATTAGTAACTCAGTCACTGTGTGTTTGATGACCATGACAAGTCATACATACTAAATTACTTAAGATTCGCCGGCTGATCTATAAAGGTGTTGCGGATACGCTGTGGAGTATGACATTAGCATAAATAGAATATCCTTGAAACTGAAATTAACTGTAGTATTTGCTATCATTGACACAGTCAGGGCCTTACCTCGATCAGACAAATCATATATACAAATGACATACATATATACTCCTTGACTGAGCTTTGCACTAAATATCTAGATCTCACTATTCCTCCCTTTTAGTATATCTAGGTCTGAAGCTATACACAAACTGTTTTATCAGCTAGCTGTAAATTAGAGATGAGCAAATAGTATTCGATCGAGTAGGTATTTGATCGAATACTACGGTATTTGAAATACTCGTACTTGATCGAGTACCACTCACTATTCGAATGGAAAAGTTTGATGCAGAACCAGCATTGATTGGCCGAATGCTATACAATCAACGCCAATCAAAGCTGGTTCCTCTCCTACCTTTAGAAGTCTTCTCCGTGCAGCTTCCCCGCGGCGTCTTCCGGCTCTGAATTCACTCTACCAGGCATCGGGCCTGGGCAGAGCCAACTGCGCATGCCCGCTTGTAGTGATGACATGCGCAGTCGGCTCTGCCCAGACTCGATGCCTGACAGAGTGAATTCAGAGCCGGAAGATGCCGCGGGGACACTGCACGGAGAAGACTGCTCAGAGGATCCAGCCCGACCCTCACTCATGGACTTGGTAAGTATAATTTGATTGAACGTTGCCTACCCCTGAAACGAGCATTTTTCCCCCATAGACTATAATAGGGTTCAATATTCGATTCGAGTAGTCGAATATTGAAGGGCTACTCGAAACGAATATCAAACCTCGAACATTTTACTGTTCGCTCATCTGTACTGTAAATTCCTAGAACCCCTATTTGATGAGATGGCCCTAATAACTCTCGAGGCCATATTCCGAATAATAAATTCTTTCATACACCTTTGGATTATGCTCACTCTAAATACTATTAACCAAATGGGAGCCTAACCTATGCAATAATCTTGCAATCCCACTATCATAAGTTTCTATCATCGCCAAAATTCCTAGGATAGGACTTTTCCTGACCTCTGCATGTTTCAAGTGCCAAGCCCATTGTCTCTGGTTCTGTACACACATCTAGCACTTTTGGTCCCATTAGATTACCTCAACACACCTTGTAATTTTCTACCCAGTGACCCCCTGTGGTAATTTTTGGATATGGTTCTATACAAGTAGACATCTAGGTTTGCTTTTGATGTTCGATATAATGTTAGAAGAGAATACTCACAGGCGATTTGTAGAAATCCTTATTGGTCTTTTTTTTTATTGACCCCCTCTTATTGAGATTGTTGTGGTGTTTGGTGTGGCCATTGCACCCTGCAGAATCTGTGTCTTCCTCAGCCTCAAGAACATCCCCACCAGAACAAGCACTTTCTGATTTAGTTGACTGGTCTGTCAGGCCTATTGTCTGTGTGGCTGGGGAGTTTGTCTCTTTGTGGCAGGGTGGCATCCTGGGGAAGTTAAGTCTTGTATCTTTCTTGCCTGCTCAGATTGTGTTATATGTAAGAGAGCAACATAATGTTATCCTTGTTATTTTTATGATGCAGGGTGTTTGTTTTTTGCCTCTCCTTGATTTTACTATCACTTTGGATATCCGTCAAACAACTGGACTCACCACAGTTGTGAAAACTGCAAAAGAACACTTGAGGGATGGTTCCGAGGGAGAGGAAGAGCCATGAAGTTTACTATTCCAAGAATTTGGCGAGAGCCTACCGACCACTCAACCAACTGATACTTTTGCATGGTCAATTCTTCCAAATGTTGAAGTGGCAAGAATCCTCCTCCAGTGGCGTATCCTAATATCCCATCATCAATTGCTCCAGTACCACACTGCACTGAGCTCCCCATACCTGCACCTCCTTAATGAAATCAGCCATCATCAGATATTGCCCTGATGCACTAATGCACTGATGCACTAATCACTTGCTATTCTATTTTCGTAACTTGCTTCTTATGAACTGCTTTCATATATACCTTTACAGTGCTTTGTATGGTCGTCCTACTCTTCCCTTCACTTTGTATGTGATTTCTCATTGAAATGTCAATAAAACAGTAAAAAAAAAAAAAGAGAAACTAACTGTAGTAATAGAGTATACCTATGGTAAAAAGTGAAAGAACAGTGTTTTTAGATTGTCTTTATTTCTTCTAATTAACATGTTGTTATACTGTAATTATACACCAGGATACACCAGGTTACAGATAAAGTGGAACTGCAGCCTGGTCACTGTTTCTAGAAGTGTGCTAGAAACGGTCTGCTTTCTTGTTCGTTCTTTCTTCCCCTTTTAGTACAATTCTGTGATGATATTATTATTAATTATTATTATTAATTATTATCATTATTATTATTTATATAGCACCATTAATTCCCTGGTGCTTTACATTTGAGGGTTTACATACAGTACACAAACTATACAAACAAATATAACACTATGTAACAAATTTTTATTTTTGTTTCGTCTTTGTTTTAATAATGTTATTTTCTGATTATTTAGATCTTAAAAAAAAAAAAAACGCTAATTTCAACTCATAAACTTTGCTTTTGGTACCAGGACATCGATATTTTAAAATCATATATTTTAATTAACAAGCATATCATATGTCTAGATGTTGGTGAAATATTCTAGACTGTTCTGAAAACTAACGTTTACATCATTCTAGCCATCTCTAGACGTCGGTAGAATATTCTAGATGACTGCCTGTTTACTATATAAGCATGTCTGCGGGACAGTAGTACTTATTGTAATTGCAGTTATAGTGTGATAGTGGATAGCGATATAGTGTGAGAGCAAGTGCAGCAACTGAATAGGACTGAGAAATATAGTGTGTAGTTAGATGCAGAGATGGCATCAAGAGGCTGTAAGCATTCTGCTGATTCGTTTTGCTATATATGTGGCGAATTCATCAAGACGCGAGCCAAGAAATATTCAATGAGAACATCGATCAGGATTAGAGATGAGCGAACAGCGTTCGATCGAGTGCATATTTGTTCGGATATCAGGCTGTTCGAGATGTTCAATTCGAGTCGAACACCAGTTGGCAAACTCACTAAAAATTCAATTCCCCTCCCACCTTCCCTGGCATTTTTTTTGCACCAGTAACTGCGCAGGGGAGGTAGGACAGGAACTAAGACAACGGAGGCATCGAAAAAAAATAGTAAAAAGTAATTGGCTGGCTAAATCAGGTGACCTCCAAACTTAACTGAACTTGAATTGTTTTGTGAAGAGGAATGGTCCAAAATACCTTCATCCAGGATCCAGGAACTGATCAAAGGCTACAGGAAGCGACTAGAGGCTGTTATTTTTGCAAAAGGAGGATCTACTAAATATTAAAGTCACTTTTCTTTCTTTTTTTTTTAATGTAGATTGTGAGCCCCACATAGAGCTCACAATGTACATTTTTCCCTATCATTATGTCTTTTTTTTGAACATGGGATGGAAATCCATGCAAACATGGGGAGAACATACAAACTCCTTGCAGATGGTTTTATGCCCTTGGCGGGATTTGAACACCAGGACTCCAGTGCTGCAAGGCTGCAGTGCTAACCACTGAGCCACCGTGTGGCCCCACATTAAAGTCACTTTTCTGTTGAGGTGCCCAGACTTTTGCACCAGTCAAATTTTGGTTTAATGCATATTGCACATTTTCTGTTAGTACAATAAACCTCATTTCAATCCTGAAATATTACTATCAGTTATTAGATATATCAAACTGAAATGGCTGCTGCAAACACCAAAATATTTAGAACTAAAAATGATTAAGATTAATAGGGGTGCCCAAACTTTTTCATAGGACTGTAGTGTAGAGGTACAGTGTAGCATTATGGGTATGCTCTTGAGAGGATCCCACTGTATGGGGCTGTCCTGTAGTATTATACTGTGTGGGCTCACTGTATAGCATATTATATTCTGTGGGTCGTTATAGAGCATTATACTGTGTGGAGACACTGTGGAGCATTTTTTATTGTGTGGAGCTACTGTTGGGCATTGTACTGTGTTGAGAACCCTGGGGAACATTATATATACTGTATGGGAGCTATAGAGCAGAAAACTGTAAAATACATCAGGGAGTAGGGGGCCCAAAAATTTTGCTGGCATAGGTTCCCAATATTTCTGATGGTAGAATAGAATAAAAGGCAGAATACAGTACTAAAAGGTATAATAAAAGGAATATTACAGCAGAATAAGTCTCTATTCCAATTACACTTTTTAAAATCTGTTTAATGGATGGCAAAGATGGATGCAAATACAAATGCATATAGATGGCCATCTGTTTACATAGACATCAATGTTAAAATAAAATTATTCATAGTATACCATACTTTTGTGTTCGGCCAGAAAAAAATCTCAGCAATGGATCCATTTTTGTTTTTTTCAGACATTGATATCTGTAAACAGTTGGGCATCTGTTTACGTCCATTTTGCATACGATTTTTACATCTGTATTTTGCTTCCATTAAACATATGTAAATAATAGAGATGAGCGAACACTAAAATGTTCGAGGTTCGAAATTCGATTCGAACAGCCGCTCAATGTTCGTGTGTTCGAACGGGTTTCGAACCCCATTATAGTCTATGGGGAACAGATACTCGTTAAGGGGGAAACCCAAATCCGTGTCTGGAGGGTCACCAAGTCCACTATGACAACCCAGGAAATGATGCCAACACCTCTGGAATGACACTGGGACAGCAGGGGAAGCATGTCTGGGGGCATCTAACACACCAAAGACCCTCTATTACCCCAACATCACTGCCTAACAACTACACACTTTACACACTCAATACCACCTCTCTGACAGTAGGAAAACACCTTGAAACATGTGTATTTGGCACTTGCAGTGAGGAGAGCTTGTCACCAGCAGTGAATTTGGCCCTTGTAGTAAGTTGAGGTTGGCACCAACATTTGTTTTGAAAATCAGGGTGGATTGAGCCTCTAACCAGCAGAGTTTGGGCAAATTCATGGTGGAGGGAGCCTGTAAACACCCCAGTTTGGGCAAATTCATGGTGGAGGGAGCCTCTAAAAACCCCAGTTTGGACCAATTCATGGTGGAGGGAGCCTCTAACCAGCCCAGTGTGGGCAAATTCATGGTGGAGGGAGCCTCTAAAAAACCCAGTTTGGACCAATTCATGGTGGAGGGAGCCTCTAAACAGCCCAGTTTGGGCAAATTCATGGTGGAGGGAGCCTCTAACCAGCCCAGTTTGGACCAATTAATGGTGGAGGGAGCCTCTAAACAGCCAAGTTTGGACCAATTCATGGTGGAGGGAGCCTCTAACCAGCCCAGTTTGGACCAATTAATGGTGGAGGGAGCCTCTAAACAGCCAAGTTTGGACCAATTCATGGTGGAGGGAGCCTCTAAAAACCCCAGTTTGGACCAATTCATGGTGGAGGGAGCCTCTAACCAGCCCAGTTTGGGCAAATTCATGGTGGAGGGAGCCTCTAAACAGCCCAGTTTGGGCACATTCATGGTGGAGGGAGCCTCTAACCAGCCCAGTTTGGACCAATTCATGGTGGAGGGAGCCGCTAAACAGCCCAGTTTGGACCAATTCATGGTGGAGGGAGCCTCTAAAAACCCCAGTTTGGACCAATTCATGGTGGAGGGAGCCTCTAAAAAACCCAGTTTGGACCAATTCATGGTGGAGGGAGCCTCTAACCAGCCCAGTTTGGACCAATTAATGGTGGAGGGAGCCTCTAAACAGCCAAGTTTGGACCAATTCATGGTGGAGGGAGCCTCTAAAAACCCCAGTTTGGACCAATTCATGGTGGAGGGAGCCTCTAAACAGCCCAGTTTGGGCAAATTCAAGGTGGAGGGAGCCTCTAACCAGCCCAGTTTGGACCAATTCATGGTGGAGGGAGCCTCTAACCAGCCCAGTTTGGGCAAATTCATGGTGGAGGGAGCCTCTAAACAGCCCAGTTTGGACCAATTCATGGTGGAGGGAGCCTCTAAAAAACCCAGTTTGGACCAATTCATGGTGGAGGGAGCCTCTAAACAGCCCAGTTTGGGCAAATTCATGGTGGAGGGAGCCTCTAACCAGCCCAGTTTGGACCAATTAATGGTGGAGGGAGCCTCTAAACAGCCAAGTTTGGACCAATTCATGGTGGAGGGAGCCTCTAACCAGCCCAGTTTGGACCAATTAATGGTGGAGGGAGCCTCTAAACAGCCAAGTTTTGGGAAATTCATGGTGGAGGGAGCCTCTAACCAGCCCAGTGTGGGCAAATTCATGGTGGAGGGAGCCTCTAAAAAACCCAGTTTGGACCAATTCATGGTGGAGGGAGCCTCTAACCAGCCCAGTGTGGGCAAATTCATGGTGGAGGGAGCCTCTAAAAAACCCAGTTTGGACCAATTCATGGTGGAGGGAGCCTCTAAACAGCCCAGTTTGGACCAATTAATGGTGGAGGGAGCCTCTAAACAGCCAAGTTTGGACCAATTCATGGTGGAGGGAGCCTCTAAAAACCCCAGTTTGGACCAATTCATGGTGGAGGGAGCCTCTAAACAGCCCAGTTTGGGCAAATTCATGGTGGAGGGAGCCTCTAACCAGCCCAGTTTGGACCAATTAATGGTGGAGGGAGCCTCTAAACAGCCAAGTTTGGACCAATTCATGGTGGAGGGAGCCTCTAACCAGCCCAGTTTGGACCAATTAATGGTGGAGGGAGCCTCTAAACAGCCAAGTTTTGGGAAATTCATGGTGGAGGGAGCCTCTAACCAGCCCAGTTTGGACCAATTCATGGTGGAGGGAGCCTCTAAACAGCCCAGTTTGGGCAAATTCATGGTGGAGGGAGCCTCTAAAAAACCCAGTTTGGACCAATTCATGGTGGAGGGAGCCTCTAACCAGCCCAGTTTGGACCAATTAATGGTGGAGGGAGCCGCTAAACAGCCCAGTTTGGACCAATTCATGGTGGAGGGAGCCTCTAAAAACCCCAGTTTGGACCAATTCATGGTGGAGGGAGCCTCTAAACAGCCCAGTTTGGGCAAATTCATGGTGGAGGGAGCCTCTAACCAGCAGAGTTGGTGGAAATCAGGGTGGAGGGAGCCTAGTATTAGCAGAATTGTGCAACGCTTATGGTGGATGAGTATGAGGATGCGGAGGAATTGGAGAGGTTGAGTACAGACATGGAGTTTCATGTTGGGGTGCTTTACACAGGTGGGCACAAAAATGACGGCTCTACCCAGTGGTGGTTCATTTTTATCAAAGTGAGCCGGTCGGCACTCTCAGCTGACAGACGGGTGCGCTTGTCAGTGATGATGCCACCGGCTGCACTGAACACCCTCTCAGATAGGACGCTGGCGGCAGGACAGGACAGCACCTTCAAGGCATATAGGGCAAGTTCAAGCCACAGGTCCAACTTCGACACCCAATACGTGTAGGGCGCAGAGGGGTCGGAGAGGACAGGGCTGTGGTCGGAAAGGTATTCCCGCAACATGCGCCTATACTTCTCACGCCTGGTGACACTAGGACCCTCCGTGGCGGCACTTTGGCGAGGGGGTGCCATCAAGGTGTCCCAGACCTTAGACAGTGTGCCCCTCGTTTGTGTGGACCGGTGAGAACTTGGTTGCCTACTGGAGGAACTGCCCTCCCTGCCGCCAACGTCACATGCTGGAAACATCTCCATCATATTCTGCACCAATTGCCTGTGGCAAGCATTGATGCGATTGGCCCTCCCCTCTACCGGAATAAAAGACGAGATGTTGTTTTTATACCGGGGGTCAAGGATAGCAAAGATCCAGTACTGGTTGTCCTCCATGATTTTGACAATACGCTTGTCGGTTGTAAAGCACCCCAACATGAACTCAGCCATGTCTGCCACAGTGTTAGTTGGCATGACTCCTCTGGCCCCACCGGAAAGTTCAATCTCCATTTCCTCCTCATCCTCCATGTCTACCCATCCGCGCTGCAACAATGGGACGATTCGAAGTTGCCCGGAAGCCTCCTGTATCACCATCACATCATCGGACAACTCTTCTTCCTCCTCCTCCTCCTCCTCCTCCATTAAACGCAGTGAAGCGGACAGATGTGTGGACCTACTCTCCAGCTGTGACGGATCGGATGCTATCCCTAACTCCTCTGTGTGATCTGAGTTATCCCTGATGTCAATCAGGGATTCTCTCAGAACACACAAGAGCGGGATTGTAAGGCTCACCATCGCATCCTCAGAGCTCACCCTCCTTGTGGACTCCTCAAAGACCCGTAGGATGTCACAAAGGTCTCTCATCCATGGCCACTCATGGATGTGAAACTGAGGCAGCTGACTTTGTGGCACCCTAGGGTTTTGTAGCTGGTATTCCATCAAAGGTCTCTGCTGCTCAACCACTCTATTCAACATCTGAAACGTTGAGTTCCAGCGTGTGGGGACGTCGCACAAAAGCCGGTGTTGTGGCACATGCAGGCGTTGCTGGAGAGATTTTAAGCTAGCAGCGGCTACTGTCGACTTGCGAAAGTGGGCGCACATGCGCCGCACTTTCACCAGTAGCTCTGGAACATTGGGGTAGCTCTTTAGGAAACGTTGCACCACTAGGTTGAAGACGTGGGCCAGGCATGGAACATGTTGGAGTCCGGCAAGCTCCAGAGCTGCTACCAGGTTCCGGCCGTTATCACAAACGACCATGCCTGGGCCCAGGTGCAGCGGCTCAAACCATATTGCCGTCTCATCAAGGAGGGCATCCCTCACCTCGGAGGCAGTGTGCTGTCTGTCCCCCAAGCTGATCAGCTTCAGCACAGCCTGCTGACGTCTACCAACGCCAGTGCTGCAACATTTCCAACTCGTAGCTGGGGTCAATCTAACAGCGGAGGAGGAGGCGGTGGCGGAGGAGGAGGCGGTGGCGGAGGAGGAGGCGGTAGAGGAGGAGGAGGAGGGGGGTGTTCTTCTCGTGTCCCTGCCAGGAATGTTAGGCGGGGAGACGAGGTACACCGGGCCAGTTTGGGAAGCAGTCCCAGCCTCAACTACATTCACCCAGTGTGCCGTCAGTGAAATGTAGCGTCCCTGTCCGCATGCACTTGTCCACGCGTCGGTGGTCAAGTGGACCTTTGTGCAAAGCGCGGAACTAAGGGCCCGCCTGATGTTGAGTGACACGTGCTGGTGCAAGGCGGGGACGGCACACCGGGAGAAGTAGTGACGGCTAGGGACGGCATAGCGAGGTGCCGCAGTTGCCATCAGGTCCAGGAAGGCGGGAGTTTCAACAAGCCGGAACGCCAACATCTCCTGGGCCAGCAGTTTAGCGATGTTGGCGTTCAAGGCTTGCGCGTGTGGGTGGTTAGCAGTGTATTTCTGCCGCCGCTCCAATGTCTGAGAGATGGTGGGTTGTTGTAAAGAAACGCCTGATGGTGCCTTTGATGGTGCAGGAGAAGGAGATAAGACAGGACCAGGGGAGGATGAGGTAGAAGTCAACAAAGTGGCGGAGGCAGATGAAGTGGTGTCCTGGCTCGTCCTCTGGAGTGCATCGCCAGCACAGTCAGCAGTGGCAGTGGCAGAGGCAGTGGCAGAGGCAGTGGCAGTGGCGTGAACGGCAGGCGGCCTTTGTCCTGCCGTTGCTGCCTGCCACTGATTCCAGTGCTTGGATTCCAAATGACGGCGCATTGAAGTGGTGGACAGGTTGCTCTTCTCAGAGCCCCTAATCAATTTCGAGAGGCAAATTGTGCAGACAACACTATATCTGTCCTCGGCGCATTCCTTGAAAAAACTCCACACCTTCGAGAAACGTGCCCTCGAGGTGGGAGTTTTTCGGGGCTGGGTACGAACTGGAACATCTTGGGAGATTCCGGGTGTGGCCTGGCTTCGCCTAAGCTGCTGACCTCTGCCTCTGCCTCTAGCTACCCTTTTTGGTGCTGCACCTGCCTCAACATCCACACTACTTTCCCCGCTTGACATCCCCCCTGTCCAGGTCGGGTCAGTGTCCTCATCATCCACCACTTCCTCTTCCAACTCCTGTCTCATCTCCTCCTCCCGCACAATGCGCCGGTCAACTGGATGCCCTGACGGCAACTGCGTCACATCATCGTCGATGAGGGTGGGTTGCTGGTCATCCACCACCAAATCGAACGGAGATGGAGGAGACTCTAGTGTTTGAGCATCTGGACACAGATGCTCCTCTGTTAGGTTCGTGGAATCGTGACGTGGAGAGGCAGGTTGAGGGACAATGAAAGGAGCGGAGAACAGCTCTGGGGAGCAGGGACAGTTTGGGTTATTGTTCTGTAAAGCTTCGGAATTTTGGGAGGAAGGAAGACAAGACTGTTGGGTAATAGGAGGAGAGGAGGCAGAGTCTGACTGGCTGCTGGACAATGTGCTGTAAGCGTTCTCTGACAGCCATTGCAAGACCTGTTCCTGGTTCTCGGGCCTACTAAGGTTTGTACCCTGCAGTTTAGTTAATGTGGCAAGCAACCCTGGCACTGTGGAGTGGCGCAATGCTTGCTGCCCCACAGGAGTAGGCACGGGACGCCCTGTGGCTTCACTGCTACCTTGCTCCCCAGAACCATTCCCCCGACCTCGCCCACGGCCTCGTCCACGTCCCTTTCCGGGAGCCTTGCGCATTTTGAATTCCTAGTTAGAAATTGGCACTGTATACCAGTAGTAAAAATTGTGGGTGCACGTAACCCCAATATATTCTTTGAATTCCCAGTCAGACACTGGCACTATATGGCAGTAGCAAGAAATGAGGGTATTTATAACCCCAATATATTCTTTGAATTCCCAGTCAGACAATGGCACTGTATACCAGTAGTAAAAATTGTGGGTGCACGTAACCCCAATATATTCTTTGAATTCCCAGTCAGAAAGTGGCACTATATGGCAGTAGCAAGAAATGAGGGTATTTATAACCCCAATATATTCTTTGAATTCCCAGTCAGACAATGGCACTGTATACCAGTAGTAAAAATTGTGGGTGCACGTAACCCCAATATATTCTTTGAATTCCCAGTCAGAAACTGGCACTATATGGCAGTAGCAAGAAATGAGGGTATTTATAACCCCAATATATTCTTTGAATTCCCAGTCAGACAATGGCACTGTATACCAGTAGTAAAAATTGTGGGTGCACGTAACCACAATATATTCTTTGAATTCCCAGTCAGAAACTGGCACTATATGGCAGTAGCAAGAAATGAGGGTATTTATAACCCCAATATATTCTTTGAATTCCCAGTCAGACAATGGCACTGTATACCAGTAGTAAAAATTGTGGGTGCACGTAACCCCAATATATTCTTTGAATTCCCAGTCAGAAACTGGCACTATATGGCAGTAGCAAGAAATGAGGGTATTTATAACCCCAATATATTCTTTGAATTCCCAGTCAGACAATGGCACTGTATACCAGTAGTAAAAATTGTGGGTGCACGTAACCACAATATATTCTTTGAATTCCCAGTCAGAAAGTGGCACTATATGGCAGTAGCAAGAAATGAGGGTATTTATAACCCCAATATATTCTTTGAATTCCCAGTCAGACAATGGCACTGTATACCAGTAGTAAAAATTGTGGGTGCACGTAACCACAATATATTCTTTGAATTACCAGTCAGAAACTGGCACTATATGGCAGTAGCAAGAAATGAGGGTATTTATAACCCCAATATATTCTTTGAATTCCCAGTCAGACAATGGCACTGTATACCAGTAGTAAAAATTGTGGGTGCACGTAACCCCAATATATTCTTTGAATTCCCAGTCAGAAAGTGGCACTATATGGCAGTAGCAAGAAATGAGGGTATTTATAACCCCAATATATTCTTTGAATTCCCAGTCAGACAATGGCACTGTATACCAGTAGTAAAAATTGTGGGTGCACGTAACCACAATATATTCTTTGAATTCCCAGTCAGAAACTGGCACTATATGGCAGTAGCAAGAAATGAGGGTATTTATAACCCCAATATATTCTTTGAATTCCCAGTCAGACAATGGCACTGTATACCAGTAGTAAAAATTGTGGGTGCACGTAACCACAATATATTCTTTGAATTACCAGTCAGAAACTGGCACTATATGGCAGTAGCAAGAAATGAGGGTATTTATAACCCCAATATATTCTTTGAATTCCCAGTCAGACAATGGCACTGTATACCAGTAGTAAAAATTGTTGGTGCACGTAACCCCAATATATTCTTTGAATTCCCAGTCAGAAAGTGGCACTATATGGCAGTAGCAAGAAATGAGGGTATTTATAACCCCAATATATTCTTTGAATTCCCAGTCAGACAATGGCACTGTATACCAGTAGTAAAAATTGTGGGTGCACGTAACCACAATATATTCTTTGAATTACCAGTCAGAAACTGGCACTATATGGCAGTAGCAAGAAATGAGGGTATTTGTATTCCCAATATATTCTTTGAATTCCCAGTCAGACAATGGCACTGTATACCAGTAGTAAAAATTGTGGGTGCACGTAACCACAATATATTCTTTGAATTACCAGTCAGAAACTGGCACTATATGGCAGTAGCAAGAAATGAGGGTATTTGTATTCCCAATATATTCTTTGAATTCCCAGTCAGACAATGGCACTGTATACCAGTAGTAAAAATTGTGGGTGTATATAGCCCCAATTCTATTGCTAGGGGACTTGCAGGGTATTTCTGGGGTGAAGGTGGGGGGGCACACCGTTGGAACGGGTATCGGGGTATATATCGGGTATACGGGAATACACTGACAGTGTATTCCATTCAGGATCCTGGGAAAGCTGGGTTGCGGCGATTGAGCCCGTTAGTGCCACGTTACACTGACAAGCTTCTCCCTGGAATTTAGCTCTTATAAGAGCTGTTGGTTGTCTTCTCCTTCCTATCTAGCCTGTCCCTGCCTACCCAGAATCTAACCCCTAGCTAACTGGACGGAAACCTCCGTCCTCGGTGAATTGCAAGCTCAGAATGACGCGAAGCTGGGCGGCGCTGTTCTTTTAAATTAGAGGTCACATGTTTTCGGCAGCCAATGGGTTTTGCCTACTTTTTTCAACGTCACCGGTGTCGTAGTTCCTGTCCCACCTACCCTGCGCTGTTATTGGAGCAAAAAAGGCGCCAGGGAAGGTGGGAGGGGAATCGAGTAATGGCGCACTTTACCACGCGGTGTTCGATTCGATTCGAACATGCCGAACAGCCTAATATCCGATCGAACATGAGTTCGATAGAACACTGTTCGCTCATCTCTAGTAAATAACATAATCTGAATAAAGCCTCATAGGCAGAATACAGTTAGTTACGTTTACTTTTTTCAAATGTAAGTGTTTATGGTAGAGGGTTTCATTTCATTCTTGGGGCCTTAGCCTAAAAGTGGGTTCCACCATCAGAAAGCTTGGGAGGCAATGGTCTAGATAATTTGGGGTATATTGAGAAAGGCAGATTATTAGCACAAGGCTTAAAAAATATGCGGTGGACCTCTCAAGCCAAGTGGTAACATGGCATAAAGGTATACTTCAAAAAGAGCCTAAATAGATTTTGGACAAATTCCCTACAAGGTCTGAATGGATGTTTGACATTTGGATGTCAAAGTATTTCCTTGTGTATGTATCCCCAACTTTAACCCACTCATTCGTTTTCTATTTTTGCTGGTTCTTTGATTGAATTGACAGTAATCTGTCCATTACCAGTCTCAATATAATGTCACTTACCCGCTTTGCAGAATTTGTGGGTTAAACCTATCTAACAATGTCCTGCTTACCCACCAGGATGGGTATTGAACCAGTATTTTTCAGCTTCCTTGGCTAACTTACTATATTAATAACTTAATTCCTTGACTGGTCTTTTGTTGGTCTCCTATTACTTGTTCCGGTGGTGGAACAGCATGGTAGTACAGTATATATTTTAACTTGGTAAAACAAAAACTAACTATCCATAATTCACTATTGGAATTCAGTCCTAGGATCTCTTCTATGGGACTGTACAAGGGTAAAGTGAAGCAGACAGCACTTTTAATAGTCAGTAGTACATTACATCTGGTTGGCCTCTGTAGAGCACTATATGGCATAACTGCAGATTTTCTATCTGCTCAGTACAGGGCTGTATAACAGCAAAATAAAGGGTTTGCTTCTCTGTGGTACCACAAACACAGTAATGCTTTCCTACACTGTAATACTCTAAATATGATTTTTCTGTTTTCGTACTAGGTTATGCTTTAACATTTTATCAATTATAGGAAACCACAGTGCGGCCGAGACAGAAGTGCTACTTGGAAATGCATGAAGTGTTTAGAGACCTGTTATTTTATTTTGTTTCAGACTTAGAGCAAGAAGGTGAGAAGTTTATGATTAGAGATGAGCGAACACTAAAATGTTCGAGGTTCGAAATTCGATTCGAACAGCCGCTCACTGTTCGAGTGTTCGAATGGGTTTCGAACCCCATTATAGTCTATGGGGAACATAAACTCGTTAAGGGGGAAACCCAAATTCGTGTCTGGAGGGTCACCAAGTCCACTATGACACCCCAGGAAATGATACCAACACCCTGGAATGACACTGGGACAGCAGGGGAAGCATGTCTGGGGGCATAAAAGTCACTTTATTTCATGGAAATCCCTGTCAGTTTGCGATTTTCGCAAGCTAACTTTTCCCCATAGAAATGCATTGGCCAGTGCTGATTGGCCAGAGTACGGAACTCGACCAATCAGCGCTGGCTCTGCTGGAGGAGGCGGAGTCTAAGATAGCTCCACACCAGTCTCCATTCAGGTCCGACCTTAGACTCCGCCTCCTCCGGCAGAGCCAGCGCTGATTGGCCGAAGGCTGGCCAATGCATTCCTATGCGAATGCAGACTTAGCAGTGCTGAGTCAGTTTTGCTCAACTACACATCTGATGCACACTCGGCACTGCTACATCAGATGTAGCAATCTGATGTAGCAGAGCCGAGGGTGCACTAGAACCCCTGTGCAAACTCAGTTCACGCTAATAGAATGCATTGGCCAGCGCTGATTGGCCAATGCATTCTATTAGCCCGATGAAGTAGAGCTGAATGTGTGTGCTAAGCACACACATTCAGCACTGCTTCATCAAGCCAATACAATGCATTAGCCAGTGCTGATTGGCCAGAGTACGGAATTCGGCCAATCAGCGCTGGCCAATGCATTCTATTAGCCCGATGAAGTAGAGCTGAATGTGTGTGCTAAGCACACACATTCAGCACTGCTTCATCAAGCCAATACAATGCATTAGCCAGTGCTGATTGGCCAGAGTACGGAATTCGGCCAATCAGCGCTGGCTCTGCTGGAGGAGGCGGAGTCTAAGGTCGCTCCACACCAGTCTCCATTCAGGTCCGACCTTAGACTCCGCCTCCTCCGGCAGAGCCAGCGCTGATTGGCCGAAGGCTGGCCAATGCATTCCTATGCGAATGCAGACTTAGCAGTGCTGAGTCAGTTTTGCTCAACTACACATCTGATGCACACTCGGCACTGCTACATCAGATGTAGCAATCTGATGTAGCAGAGCCGAGGGTGCACTAGAACCCCTGTGCAAACTCAGTTCACGCTAATAGAATGCATTGGCCAGCGCTGATTGGCCAATGCATTCTATTAGCCCGATGAAGTAGAGCTGAATGTGTGTGCTAAGCACACACATTCAGCACTGCTTCATCAAGCCAATACAATGCATTAGCCAGTGCTGATTGGCCAGAGTACGGAATTCGGCCAATCAGCGCTGGCCAATGCATTCTATTAGCCCGATGAAGTAGAGCTGAATGTGTGTGCTAAGCACACACATTCAGCTCTACTTCATCGGGCTAATAGAATGCATTGGCCAGCGCTGATTGGCCAGAGTACGGAACTCGACCAATCAGCGCTGGCTCTGCTGGAGGAGGCGGAGTCTAAGGTCGGACCTGAATGGAGACTGGTGTGGAGCGATCTTAGACTCCGCCTCCTCCAGCAGAGCCAGCGCTGATTGGCCGAATTCCGTACTCTGGCCAATCAGCACTGGCTAATGCATTGTATTGGCGTGATGAAGCAGTGCTGAATGTGTGTGCTTAGCACACACATTCAGCTCTACTTCATCGGGCTAATAGAATGCATTGGCCAGCGCTGATTGGCCGAATTCCGTACTCTGGCCAATCAGTGCTGGCCAATGCATTCTATTAGCTTGATGAAGCAGAGTGTGCACAAGGGTTCAAGCGCACCCTCGGCTCTGATGTAGGAGAGCCGAGGGTGCACTTGAACCCTTGTGCACCCTCAGCTCTGCTACATCAGAGCCGAGGGTGCGCTTGAACCCTTGTGCACACTCTGCTTCATCAAGCTAATAGAATGCATTGGCCAGCGCTGATTGGCCAATGTATTCTATTAGCCTGATGAAGTAGAGCTGAATGTGTGTGCTAAGCACACACATTCAGCTCTACTTCATCGGGCTAATAGAATGCATTGGCCAGCGCTGATTGGCCAGAGTACGGAACTCGACCAATCAGCGCTGGCTCTGCTGGAGGAGGCGGAGTCTAAGATCGCTCCACACCAGTCTCCATTCAGGTCCGACCTTAGACTCCGCCTCCTCCAGCAGAGCCAGCGCTGATTGGCCGAATTCCGTACTCTGGCCAATCAGCACTGGCTAATGCATTGTATTGGCTTGATGAAGCAGTGCTGAATGTGTGTGCTTAGCACACACATTCAGCTCTACTTCATCGGGCTAATAGAATGCATTGGCCAATCAGCGCTGGCCAATGCATTCTATTAGCGTGAACTGAGTTTGCACAGGGGTTCTAGTGCACCCTCGGCTCTGCTACATCAGATTGCTACATCTGATGTAGCAGTGCCGAGTGTGCATCAGATGTGTAGTTGAGCAAAACTGACTCAGCACTGCTAAGTCTCTGCATTCGCATAGGAATGCATTGGCCAGCCTTCGGCCAATCAGCGCTGGCTCTGCCGGAGGAGGCGGAGTCTAAGGTCGGACCTGAATGGAGACTGGTGTGGAGCGATCTTAGACTCCGCCTCCTCCAGCAGAGCCAGCGCTGATTGGTCGAGTTCCGTACTCTGGCCAATCAGCGCTGGCCAATGCATTCTATTAGCCCGATGAAGTAGAGCTGAATGTGTGTGCTTAGCACACACATTCAGCTCTACTTCATCAGGCTAATAGAATACATTGGCCAATCAGCGCTGGCCAATGCATTCTATTAGCTTGATGAAGCAGAGTGTGCACAAGGGTTCAAGCGCACCCTCGGCTCTGATGTAGCAGAGCTGAGGGTGCACAAGGGTTCAAGTGCACCCTCGGCTCTCCTACATCAGAGCCGAGGGTGCGCTTGAACCCTTGTGCAGCCTCGGCTCTGCTACATCAGAGCCGAGGGTGCGCTTGAACCCTTGTGCACACTCTGCTTCATCAAGCTAATAGAATGCATTGGCCAGCACTGATTGGCCAGAGTACGGAATTCGGCCAATCAGCGCTGGCCAATGCATCCCTATGGGAAAAAGTTTATCTCACAAAAATCACAATTACACACCCGATAGAGCCCCAAAAAGTTATTTTTAATAACATTCCCCCCTAAATAAAGGTTATCCCTAGCTATCCCTGCCTGTACAGCTATCCCTGTCTCATAGTCACAAAGTTCACATTCTCATATGACCCGGATTTGAAATCCACTATTCGTCTAAAATGGAGGTCACCTGATTTCGGCAGCCAATGACTTTTTCCAATTTTTTTCAATGCCCCCAGTGTCGTAGTTCCTGTCCCACCTCCCCTGCGCTGTTATTGGTGCAAAAAAGGCGCCAGGGAAGGTGGGAGGGGAATCGAATTTTGGCGCACTTTACCACGTGGTGTTCGATTCGATTCGAACATGGCGAACACCCTGATATCCGATCGAACATGTGTTCGATAGAACACTGTTCGCTCATCTCTATTTATGATGTCTACTTCTGCTTGAAAAATTCTGATTTGTCGGGTGATGATACACAAATACAAATGTACAATTGTTAAGATTGTCATGAACACATTTGGAACTTAACTACCATGTGTAATGTAATAGAGAATGTTTGGGTAATAGAGCTGCTATAAAGTCAGTTTCTAAAAGGAAGGAGGAACATGGACCTGAATGTAACTAGAATTACTGTTATTACCATTTAGTCAAAAGGGGTTAATAGACTGTGCATGACTTGGTTAACACCTACTGTAGTTTTAGGTTCAAATTATGAATTATGAATTATTATCAAGTACAGTAATATGTATGTATATGTATACACTATGTATACACTATGTAACAGGCAGTCACTTCTCTCCTTTGTTTGACGCTGTCAATCAAATGACATCACTTCCTATCCTATTGATCACAATGACTTTCCTCCTAAGGGTATGTTCATACATCAAAGTTATAAAATCCACCCTGGTTTTAATACTATTTCTGGCACTGAAACCACAGCAAGACTGGGAGAATGTATTTTTTATCTTGCTGAAAAAAAGTGATCATTGGTGGCTTCCATTAAAATTCATGGAAGGTAAATTTGAGGCATTTAAATTTTAGAATTGATGTGAAAAATCTCTATGTGAACATACCCTTACAGACTATCACAGTCACGGACTATCCTACTAATAGATATTTGGAAGAGAATGGAGCAGGAAGCTGCACCAAGTGAGGCCGGTTTTGCTACCAGTTCTTGGATGAACAAAACTTGTGCTTGATCTAGGGAACAAAGTTGAGGTAAAGCCTTAATTTACACAATATTGGGGCAGATTTATGAAAAACTGTCTTTATTGTCAACATCAACCACTATAAGAACTAAATAGTGTGGGTAACAAAGACAGCCTGTGTTTTATCTATATAACTGTAGAATTTTGATATTAGGTGCGTTAGATAAAAAGAGATGCTTATCATTTTTGGTGCCAACCTAATAGAATAGGGCCCACAACAGTCTGTTTGAGGTCTGTGGACCCTTAGTCACCATGACGGTGCTAACATAGTAATAATCATTGCCTGTTCTGTGCAGTCTGCTGCTGAGGCTGATGCTATATTGTCATTATTACCACTTTTGCACCATACAGAGTCTACACTCCCCCTTATTTTGATGTTGTAGAGACGTATAGTCAGTCACAATAGGAGCAGCTTATACTTAGAAATCGCCGCAATTACAAGCATGAAAGAAGCATCAGTATATCTCTAGACACTCAGTATCATTACAATATATTATTGCTTCCAAGTGCAAAAAAAGATTTTTATTCTTTTTTTTAATTTTGGAAAATGGGATTTTTATTTTGCTTGTTTGAATTTTTTTTTCATTATTTTCCTATGGAGCTGAAATTATAAGGAGAGTATTGAGAAAGATTTAAAAGCTAAATGTACCGGAATTGTGACCTATAAGGAATCTGTCACAAGGGAAATTAGTACCAATCTAATGACGGTTCCTTGTAGGGCTATTTCTTCACTTTCCAAAGATGCCTGTCTTACTTTGCATTGCAGCTCCATGTTCAGGAAAATCTGTGTTTTATTGCTATTGTTATATTATTTATTGTCACCTAGAGGAGAGAACAAAGCTTCAGCAGTAAAAACACCCCTAAAGCACTTTTCAGCTAATTAGCACAAAATAAAAAACAGATTTGCATGAAATTGAAGCTGCATCAAGGTTTTTCATACAGCAATTTTCACATAAAGGCTGCAGGTTTCCTTTGTGGACTCTCTGCTTCCGTGGGTATAATTGACATACTGAGAAATCCAAAACTGTTGCATGTCCACAGCGCATATATGTGTGGAGGGGATTCGCTAGAACTGTAAATCATAACGTTTAGGCCACAGGTAAACAGGCTTGAAAGTCAGATTGAAAAAAAGTAGCAACTTAATAGGTGGCGATGGAAGTAGATCCACTTAATGAATATAATAAATTTTGTAATATATGTCATTCAGTGGATCTACTTCCATCGCCACCTATTAAGTTGCTACTTTTTTTCAATCTGACTTCTTTGCATTATATTAAGCCTGACACGGAGACCTCTATGGAAAAGGGAGAGGTGGAGTAGGAGTCTCCTGCCAGCTGATTAATTGATTTATTGGCCCCTTCTGTGGAATAGTAGCCTCTTATCTACAAACATAGCAGTGTTTAAGGAGTTCAGAATACTAGAATGCAAAGAGCAGCAATCAAATGAGTGGGGGTTTTCTCTCCCTCTCCACTCTTAATAGAGTAACATGTAAAAAGTAACTATGCCTGAAAAGTGGAGGAGAAACCATATTTGTTAACAAGCAATATTACAAAGTTTCATATATAAGCATGTACTATTCATTTATGAACAGCTGTTTATAACTGGAGGTACGCTTTAAGACTGAGAGGTGCTTAGTTACAAACAAAATGCCAAATCAGACTCTTACTGTTCTTATCATTATGTGACTCAGGATCCTTAACCTCTGAGCCATCACCTATTCTATCTGCGAATCTGTTGTCATTTGTGCGGAAATAGACAGGCCATTAGTAATTGCTCTAAGCAGTGAACATGTAGCATGCTAATGTGTTTTAAGGCATCATTATTCACAGTATGATGTGTTCTTATGGACGCTATGCCATTGAGATTGCTATCTTAATGCCCTTACATGTTCGGCAAAGGCACAGGTGTGCAGAGAAGGACAGCTATGACAACATGTTTTACTCCATTTCTGTCAGCTACTTTTGGAACAAATCACTTATGAAACCAACAACAGTACCGCTATACAGGGTGTACTTCATAAAATAGAGCTGTAGTATGGTATAATCCTATCAAAACATATGCACAATTTATGAAATATTATATGAAATTGCTATATTTGTAAAGCAGATTATTGTTGTTTGCTGTGCTTTATTTTTTTAATTGCTGTGCTGGTTGTGATTCTACTAGTTTCAGATGTGAAAAAAATATATTCCATATACAGTATATATGTATATTTGTGTATGTTGTGTATTGTCACATTCCAACATCAAAATACACTGATTCTTCTAAGATGGACAGATCTTCATTACAATTATTCAACGTTCTCTCATGAGATGTGATCTATCGGAAGTGTGTTGACCTCACGTCAAGAAGTTACTTGTGAACAGTTGTATAGGCTGAATGTAGAGGAGGAGGTAAATTCTGGGAGAATTTGGGGAAAGTAGGGATTAATACTATTTTGGAGGACTGTGGTTGTCTCGTGGTCAGTACTTTAGTGAAGGGCATTTTGCAAGCTTTGATCCATGCACTGTATTAACCACTGTTATATACACCCTAGCAGTTGTAGGAGCAGAACATGTTATTCAGTCAATGACATGAACAGTTTTTGCAGCAGCAGTGAGGTATGTTACATGGAATAACGTGCATCCTATTGTAAAATATTAAGAATATTAGTCACCTTGGAGTACCCAGTGTAAGAACCCACAGTCTGTTATAGTCTCTCTATATATACAGTATATGTTCAGTATATAATATGTGATGTGCACTGGCTAAACTACAACAAACAATAACCAGTATAAATGTGGTATTAAATTGCTGTTTTTCTTTAGACAGCTACCATTGTGATAAAGGGATCAAGGCGTGAAATGTGATACAGGTCCCACAGCATTTCAGTTGGACAGATTGCTTGTCTTCAGTAAGATGGAGTATCCTAAGCCCTCGACTCTAAAACCCAAACATATCTTTCTACTTTAATGTAAAAAATTAAAAAAGGTAAGACAGAAAACAAATACTGCAGTTCTAAGAAATTCAACTTTCTGGTAAATCTAGGCTATGGGATAGAGAATGAGATATTATTCTTCATTTTGCTTCTACTCTTATAAATATATTTAGTATATATACTAGCTAGAGATAATGATAATGCAATCTAATAACCTTCATATGCTGTAGTTTATGCTTGTGAAAAGACCAGAATATTCATAGACTTTTGTTAGAATAGGTCATCAATATCAGATTAGGGGGGTGGTCCAGCATTTAACATTTCCCCCAGTGAAGGGATAGCTTCTTCATTGTTTAGGTCATATACCCTAATGCCTTTTGCTTAGTAGCAATGATTCAGGTTATCACACTTGTAAACAGGCACTGGAAACTACTCGCCAGCACGGGAATGCTGGCAATCCTCTGCACTCCTTGGCACTGGCAGCCATCACACCATTGTGCCCAGGTTGTGTTCTCCTGAGCTGCTGCCCAAACAACAACCATTGGAAGTCACTCAAAGTTCCCACCTGCCAGTGAAGGACATGGACACTTTACTTGTCACTGAAGTCCTCTTTACTGATGTGGTCAATGGATATACAAGGAATGCAAATCTTCAGTGGCAAAACAATTTAGAGATGATGGGTAGGATCAGGATCGGAAAAGATCGGATTCCGATCAACGATCGAGTAAATTTTACGATCACGATTGGAATTCCGATCCCGATCTTTTTAGACGGGATCGAGGTCGGAGGTTATTTCCCACAATGCTTTGCTACTGACCAAGCATTATGGGAAAAGCTAACAACCCCCTGCGTGTCGGCTGCGTCCAATCATTCTAATTGGAGACTAGCTAACATCTCTAGTAGCTTAAGGCTTGGTTCACATATGCTGATGTGTTCTGTCCATAAGAGTCCACATGAGGACCCCTACAGACGGAACACAAGCGCAACTGCAAGCGCTGTGCAGTTCAAGAGCACGGGCCCCATAGACTATAATAGCATTAAAATTGTAAACACCCGCCAGACAAAGCCAACATGTAATTTTTAATGTAGAGTAAAACAAAACAAAAAAAAATGCTAAATATTTGTATTCCATAAGGACCGCTCAAAAAGTTGATCAAAACATTATATGTACCCTAAAATGGGGCCATCTGAAAATACAACTGCTTGAAAAAGAATAAACCCCCCACATGTTGACAGAAAAATAAAAAAGTTATGAATTTTGTAAGGTAGAGATTTAATATAAATATTTAAAAAAAGTCACTGAATATTAACCCCCAAACTAACCAGTGTCATTAAAGGGTTAAACTTCCAGTATAGAGCTGAGATTTCATAGGTCGCTCTGGACAGATTTTCTTTAGCAGCAGTTTTCACAAATTTAATTCACCATGAGCTAAAACACAACAAAAATGCAGATAATATTTATATCAATGGAAAATATTGTCCTATTTGTGGTTATTACTGGTTGTTTTTTTATTACAAATAAAAGATATTTACAACTAATTTCATTGTCTTTTACTTGTTTCTAGAAGCAAAATATATAAGACGTCTTACACCGATAATGTTCAAAGCTTAGTTATATCATATTACCGGTTATATCATTGTTAGAGTTTCATGGCCTTGTCACTAACAGTTCTATAGTCTTATCACTAAACATTCAATGTCCCTATCCTTAAGCAATCCTTATCACTCCCATTTACTACTTTCTATTCCTATGATTTACTATACCATATCTCAGCTACTAACTGCTCCATATTACTGCTATCATTAGGTGCTTAAAAAGTGCTAGGAAAGCAAAAAAGAATTTCACTAGAATGTATCGCACATCAGGGAAGCGGAAGATTAGATGAAGGAAAACATATTTGTGAAATTTGCAAAAATGAACATGAAGGTTTATAGAGCTCATTAATATTTAATAGTAATTGATTTTTTGTAAATAAAGCTTAAATGAGTTGTCTTATTAGAGACAACCCTTCTCAGATTGGAAGTGCTACAGCAAGCAGATGTTCACTCGTAGTCTGACTTCCCTCATCAGTATTTTAGAAAGGACCTTTCACGTCCTCATAGACGTGCAGTATTATATACCACGTTAACAGTTTAACGTTAATGTTAAACTAGGCACCAATATCTCCCCACTGTCAGAAAGGTGGGCCTTACAGCTCAGCATCATTTTACCCGGATGACGCTGATCTGAAAGTCCTGCCCTTGTGATGTTACATATTGATATATTGGTGATGAAATTCACGGCCCCGATATCTCCAGCACCAGAGCACATACCGGGGAAAGTCCACAGTGTGCTGAATTCGGCACAGTGCTGCATTTCTAGCAATATTTAATGGGGCTCTATCATTTGATTTTTGGCATTTTAGATAAACATATGCTTAGATTTTGGGCACCAGAGTAGTTAATTTTGGTTTGGGGGCCCAAAATCTAAACAGTCATAGGCTGCTTTACATTTGTTTTGGAATTGTTTGACCAAAAAAACAAAGCAGAGTTTTGCAGCAGCAGAAGCCTGCTGATACTTTCATTTACATGGCCGCCTATGTACTCCCTGTGAAGCCATAATGGCTTCAGTTCTGAGTGTACATACAGAGGGAATGAGCTACTGAGCATGCTCAGTATTCTCAGTTCCCCTTTTTAAAGGCTATTCAGGCATATGTTTATCTAAAATAGCAAAAATCAAATGATAGAGCCCCTTTATCGCAAACCTATGAGAACGAGAAAGGTCCTCTTTATTCAGTCTGTGACTGGCTATAATTTGGTTTCTGATCCCATCACTCCACTGAAACTACCGTAACCAAAGTTGAGCTTGACTTACTAACTAACAAATTCTTTTCTACTCTTTTTGACATTTCTTCTGCCTTTGACAACTGACCACTTTCTCCTTTTGCAAACTCTTTAATCTTTTGGCACCAAAGATCTGTCTATCTCCTGAATATCTTTGTATGTGACCAACTGCACACTTAATATCTCCCACTAACACATTACCTCCTCACTGTCACCTTTCTATGTCAGTGCTCCCAAGGCTTTGCTCTGGGACCCCTATTATTCTCTATCTACACCTTTGGCCTTAGACAACTCTTTAAGTCCCATGACTTTCAATACCATTGTTACAACATTGGGCATCCCCAATGCTGAAGAGTTCTCTCCCAGCATTGGGGATGCCCCCAGTGCTATTTGAGCGCTGGGGCCCGCCCCCAGAGCTGCGAGAGAACTCATTTGCATACCAACGAAAACCAGATTATATACCGAACGGCGGCGCGGAGAAGACATCTAAAGGTAGGAGAAGAATAACCTTTCTTAAGGCTATTCCTATGTGGTAGGCAGAAAAAAAATGAATTTTAATGATAGGATCCCTTTAAAATGTTAACCCTGACATTCAAGGCTGTCTACAACCTGTCCCCTACCTCCTCATTTATTATCTCTGATCCACACAAGACTTCCTTCTTTACACAACTCTTACACACAACCATTTCCAAGATTTCCCATGATTCCCTATACATTGAAACTTGCTACCACCATACATTAGACTGTCTTGCACAAATGTATACTTCAAGTCTACAACCTTCAATAACCCTGCTGCCATTACAATACCAACTGAACAGCTTCTACCCTGTTGTAGACTACTATCTACTATAAATTGTAGGCCCTCGCTTACTTCCTTTCAGCCACTGCACTAGTGGGTCACTATCTAAGCTAACCATTTTCAGATGTACAGGACCATGAAGTTAATGATGTTCCAAATACTGTACATTATAAAAATAATAATTTAAAATATACTTTTTTTACGACGCCAAAAGAAAGAAATTGAAAAGAATACGTTGTGGGTAAATGGACAATATTGTTTGAAATAAATAATACGAAGAGATTATATATAAAATAGTGCCAATTTCAGGCACATTTTCCAATAATTTCTGGGGATTTCTACTAAGCTTTAAGTAGGATCATATACTAAACATTAGTATTTTCTGTTACTGACACGGTCTCATTCACCATCATATTTTTCTATCTTGATAATGTTAGATTTGAAAATCGTGTGCAAGCACAATTTACCATGGCATATAAGACACACAGCGGGATCTAATGAAGGGACATCTATAGACATATGCAGCATCTCTATTAACTCCTACTGTGTGCTGTTATATAAAGGATCAACAGAATGGAAAAATGGTTTATTGCCTTAAGGGGTTTTTCTTTGATCTTTTAAATACATTTTAGTAAAAACTTGATACAAAATGGTTAACATAAAATGTGCTATCAAGGAACAGATCAATTGCTTTAGTACAGTGTTATGGAAGCCCCTAACTATACACTGGTCATGAGAATTTTATTGTTGATTTGTGCACAGATAAACAGATAAATATTAATATTGGGCCTGACTCCTCCATTGCTAGATGATTATGTTCACTCAGGGGGTTTCCAGTGGGGAGCCATGTTCGTCTTTATCACCTCTGGTCTGTGAGTTGCCTAACTTTGAAGTCAGAGCTCACAAAACAGATACGGTTTAGGGTGGGAACTAATGCAAGAAGCCCAAACCCTGATCCCACCCCACAATGCCATCAGAGGAAAGGAGATGGACATTAAAGACAAAATACATTTTTAATATATGATAAGACATTGATGGTTGTCATTTGTTGGAGGCTTACTAAATGTGAAGATTTGTCCTGGTTTCTCTGCCTGTTCTGGCATCAGATATACTAACCACACATGTATTTTTTCCTATTAGCAATCATGTACCACTTACCCTTGGTTCACATCTGTGTTAGGTAATCCATTCGGGGAGTCGGCATGGGGACCCCATAGACTATAATGAGGTTTGTGTGCTTTCTGCGCGCTGCCCGCTTGAATTATGCGGACATGAAAGTAGATCACAAAATACTTTCATATCCGCATGATTTGTGCGGGCAGCTCGCGGAGAGCACACGGACCCCATTATAGTCTATGGGGTTCATGCGTTTTCACTGCACACCGCTTGCCAATGCGTTTGCTATTCCGTTCGGGGGGTCCCCATGCAGACTCCGCAGAATGGATTACCAATGCAGATGTGAACGAGGCCTTGTATAGCATCTATTTATCTGTGTAAATAAAACTTAATTTTTAATCAATTAAATTTAAATATAAAGGTTCTAATTAGATCCTAAATTAGAAAAGAATTCCAACCCTCCCTGAATTTTTTTTTTATCTCTAATTTAGGATCTAATCCGAAGCTTTATATTTAGATTAAAATTTATTAAAAGTTCAGTTTTATTTTCCATAGTTCAATAGGCACCAGATCTTAAGCCCAAATGAGTGAGCGTTAGGTTTCTACTTTATTTCCTTTTATTTTACTAAACAGTTTTGTTTTATATTGCTCTTCATTATTTCTTACTGCTTTATTAATGTATAAGCACTGTGACTCTTTTCATCATATTAAACTCCCTTTAATAAGTTCTGTCTTTAGTTCTTGAATAAATCTACAAGCTAAGCTTTTTGCGCATAACACTACATGTTCAGATAACAGTAGTAGTTACGTAACATAATTAGGGTTTATGTGGTGATAGGGGGGAATAACTGAAGGCTTCCTGCAAGAGCTCTTGGAAAACAAACCTTAGTGGTGGGGGTTTAGATTGGCAGTGAGTGTGTGGCAACCTGGGGGCAGAATAATAATTATTGAGATAGATTTTGTACTGATCTCCCAACCACAGTCATACCTCATAGGACCTCTAGTGAGGGGGTTTGTGACACAGTCTATCAAATAGATGCTATTTATCTTGTCAATTCCACCAATCCTATTTATTACTGTTTTGTATACCAGTTGACCATTCTAGGTATTTCAATATCTTACTGCTTGATAAGGGTTAAACTACTGTTTTCCTCACCAATTTGGAGCTGAAATGTCGCTTATAGATGGAATAGACTTCACCTATTTTCTTTGATACTATTTTCTGCCTGTTTTCTTGAGGCTGTTACCATAGTCTCTGTGCTAAGTATCCACCATTATCCTGGTGCTGCTGTGGACTTTCTTCTCTTTTACAATTTGGACACAGACATAGCATTTGCATAAGTTGCAGTTGAACTTAGATCCTAAAACCTGTGGGTGCATGGGACTTGGCTGTGTTAAGGTCAGTTCACACATAGTTTTTTGGCGAGGATTTAGACGCTGAATCCGCCTCAAAATCAGCCTCCAAAAAAGCCTATTGGGAGGCTGATTATGATGTGGATTCAGGGTCAAAATCCTCGCCAAAAAACTCTGTGTGAACTGACCCTTTCAGCTCAGTTTAGGTGCAATCCACGAAAGAACCCAAACTGAAAGTTCCACTCCCTACCATGGCTGGACTTCCCAGCCCACAATCCTTGCATCATAGTCATCTAGTAATCAGTTCAGCAAACTTCTCTTTGTCCATGCAGTAGAATGCAGTAAAAACATATATCATGCTGTATACATGACTTTTGTTATTGCCAAAGGCTTTTTTGGCACATACATTAAATGGTTACAAAATGAAGACTGAAAGTACTCTTAGGATAAAATATAAAGGACTACAATGCTTGAAAAACTGCTATGGAAAAAATGTTGGAGAAACAGTATAAAATGCAGGATAAAATTGAAACAAATGTTTGCATTGTTTAGTATTTGTATTTGTTTCTGCAGCATTTTTTATTTAACATTTTTGATCATTTACCTAAAACCTCTCTCTTCATGTTTCAATTCAAACTTTGCATCAGAACTTTATTCTACCTGTGTTTTCATTGGCAATTGACAATGTTTTCATGGCAAGAGGGTAATACATATCACGGACAGCTTTTTTGATTACGTTTTCTTGCTATCCAAGTGGCTTTTCAATCTATGGGAAAAAACCTCTGAAACAACGCAGTACGTCTGTAAAGATAATTGACCTGATGTGTTTTCTGCTGAGGATTTTGTCAACAATATGTGGATGAGATTTCTTAAAATCTTATCCACTTAGCTATGAATATAAAACACTGGGTTTTATTTAACAAATATTTCTGTAGCAGCAAAAACATGGAGTAAAAACAGAATTTAAGCTGAGAGTGTTTTGCAATGTATATTGATATATCCATAATATTTATCAAACATTTTTTTGGTATCAATTTTGGTACACTTTTTTCTATGATATCTTGTTTTACCACGTTTATTAAATGAAATATAATATTAAGTATTTAAGCTAAAGTATTACTCATATTGTAGACGTAAAATCTCCCCATATAACAGTTCAGTGTTCAAGTGCCGATTATATTATACAAGTGTTTTTCAAGACTGCAAAAGCCAGTTTACAAAATGGTAGAATACATCTCAACTACAGTTATAATAAAAGATCTATAATATATTACTGTCATTTTCCCATAAATTTGCTCTCTGGCCAGAAGACGCACTAGTCCATGTAATTTTAAGAAAAGGAAAAGAATTAGACTGTAAACTATAAAATAGATACCTCGGTGATAATAGTGGGTAAAACAAGCATAATATCCCATTCGCAAAATCTCACCTCAAAATTTTAGAGAAACATAGAGAAATTCCAGTCATTTCTCATTACTCTGAAGGTCAACCTTGCTGGGAAAATTGTTTCTGCTTTACAATTCCCCAAACTGTAGAAAGCGGTTAGAGTCCTGGACAAAAACTAATGTTGCATTCAAAGGGAAAAGAGGCTGATACGGCAGGCTGCAATAATAAGAGAATTTTTACTCTTTCCACTTCCCCGTGAACCTAATCAACTGTGACATGAGAAAATATACTGGGCTCACCCAGCCAGAATGTGACTGCCACCTGAAAGTGTCCTCAATATTCCACTGTTTGGGACTCTACAATGATCCTTCCGACATCAATTTTGTACATGTACATCAAAATGCCATTAGAAATGCTTACAAACACCTCCTGCTCACAGCTTTGCTTTCAGACTCCAATCGAAACCCTACTGTAAAGACTCCCCAGTGGTTGGCGAAAGGTTTCTTTCGTTTACTAATTTGAAAGCATTTGCTAATGGAGTGTTGTCTTGAGAGATCTAAAACCCGGCATGCCAGAATGTCATTAGAGGCAATATCTTTATACTCAATGTTCTGTTAATCCTTTCAAAACAATTCAATAGTATTCATTGACCTACCAAATTGTATTCTTTACGGAAATTAATGGTATGCGCTAATTGCAGTCCATAGTGAAGAGCAGAGTGTTTCAGCATATATTACATTAATGCAGTTGAATGGATGTGAAGTGAGCTGTTTGTTCACTAGCATATCTCAACATGCATCCGAGTGGTACTGAGCCTGTGGATTAGTTTATTAAAAGGGAATAATAATCTCTTTACAGTGTCACGCAGAGACCCAGCAGCATATTGGAACGTGTTTTGTTATGATGCTAAAGTTGCTGCATATCTATTACACCCCAAGTTATTGTTTCCTGCTATTACTGTAATGTGAAAGAAAGTTTTCCTACGAGTAGAAACTGTAGGATAATAGAGAGGATCTATTAAATAGGCATAAAGCAAAGTTACATATGAATCCTAACCTAATAATTCCCAAATGTTAGCCTTGGGACCACGTCACCCCATTGCCTAATTTGTGATAGGATGGAAAATTCATATGACACAGCTACTTTATCCAGGATAATCATCAGCCATGAGCACTCCAGTATGATGAGTACTTTGCCAAGCCATGTTGAATAAGGTATCCCTACCCCTGTGACTTAGCTGTTGGGGCTCAGGCTATGGCTAAGTACATTTTATCAATTAGGGTGCTATTTTATGCAACAAAAGACTAATCCCACATGTGGTGCACAGGAATTACAAATACACAGTTACATTACCAAACAATTCTGCCAGTGAACGACAGTTTAACCCCCAAATCCATGCAGCAAATAATAAGTGTGTAGCATACAAAAACGTTTACTGGCATAACTGTGTGTCCAGATAACTATTTATAGCCTGTGGCCACCATACTTACATGGACCACCATTTTATATGGAACACAGCAGACTCTACCTGCTCAGGAAGCTGAGGGCCTTCGGAGTCCAGGGGGCCCTTCTTAGGGCCTTTGTCAACTCTGTGGAAGCATCAGCCATATTCTTTGAGTGGCCTGGGATACAAATAAACTTGACAGTCTGATTAGAAGGACCAGCTCTGTCCTGGGCAGCCCCCTGGATCCAGTGCAGGTGGTGGGTGACAGAAGGACACTGTCCGTGGTGAGCTCCATGCTAGAGAATAAATCCCACCCCATGTATGAGACCGTGACAGCGCTGGGCAGTACTGTCAGTAACTCCAAGTGTGAGTGAGTAGGAGTGCTATCGGAGGTCCTTCCTCCCAACCCTGGGAGGCTGTATAATCAACATCAGGCTAAGCAAAGATCACTCCACACAGAGAACTAAATGATCCTGAGTCTTCTTTTCTATCTGCTATGAGCTTTTATGTGTTCTTTCTTATAACATATTACTGTATTATCTATGCTGCTGTAACACAATGAATTTCCCTATGGTGGGACTATTAAAGGATTATCTTATCTTATTTTTACCTGTTTACACTTATGCTACACTGGATAATGCCCTCAAACCAGCTCAGAACTGCCACATCTTGCAGGTATTTAATATTTACTCTTTTTGGACTTGACCTGGGCTCATTTATGAATTTGAATTTGCCTTTGGATCTTTGACTCCTCTGTCTTATATCTATATTATTGTCTTGTATAAGCCAGGACCCTTAAGTTGCATGACCATGCTTCAGCATATTGATTTTGGTCCTTCTGTTTGAAGATAACCATCCGTAAGCAATCAGTGAGGTAACTCATAGGTAAAAATCATAACTCCTCCCAGATTAACCCTAAGCCACATCTAGTGGGTCCATACTATTATCGAGAGGACAATCTGTAATAGATTTTTAATGTTACTTGATCACAGAGAATAGCTCAATATGCCTTACATTATGCATAAGTTTGTAACCAGTATGTCAAAGCCTATTCTGAGATAGAGAAATGGCTATACCTACTAGGCTAGGATTAAATAGTAACTAGAGATGAGCGAACAGTGTTCTATCGAACTCATGTTCGATCGGATATTAGGCTGTTCGGCATGTTCGAATCGAATCGAACACCGCGTGGTAAAGTGCGCCATTACTCGATTCCCCTCCCACCTTCCCTGGCGCCTTTTTTGCTCCAATAACAGCGCAGGGTAGGTGGGACAGGAACTACGACACCGGTGACGTTGAAAAAAGTAGGCAAAACCCATTGGCTGCCGAAAACATGTGACCTCTAATTTAAAAGAACAGCGCCGCCCAGGTTCGCGTCATTCTGAGCTTGCAATTCACCGAGGACGGAGGTTTCCGTCCAGCTAGCTAGGGCTTAGATTCTGGGTAGGCAGGGACAGGCTAGGATAGGAAGGAGAAGACAACCAACAGCTCTTGTAAGAGCTAAATTCCAGGGAGAAGCTTGTCAGTGTAACGTGGCACTGACGGGCTCAATCGCCGCAACCCAGCTTTCCCAGGATCCTGAATGGAATACACTGTCAGTGTATTCCCGTATACCCGATATATACCCCGATACCCGTTCCAACGGTGTGCCCCCCCACCTTCACCCCAGAAATACCCTGCAAGTCCCCTAGCAATAGAATTGGGGCTATATACACCCACAATTTTTACTACTGGTATACAGTGCCATTGTCTGACTGGGAATTCAAAGAATATATTGGGAATACAAATACCCTCATTTCTTGCTACTGCCATATAGTGCCAGTGTCTGACTGGGAATTCAAAGAATATATTGGGGTTACGTGCACCCACAATTTTTACTACTGGTATACAGTGCCATTGTCTGACTGGGAATTCAAAGAATATATTGGGAATACAAATACCCTCATTTCTTGCTACTGCCATATAGTGCCAGTGTCTGACTGGGAATTCAAAGAATATATTGGGGTTACGTGCACCCACAATTTTTACTACTGGTATACAGTGCCATTGTCTGACTGGGAATTCAAAGAATATATTGGGGTTATAAATACCCTCATTTCTTGCTACTGCCATATAGTGCCAGTTTCTGACTGGTAATTCAAAGAATATATTGGGGTTACGTGCACCCACAATTTTTACTACTGGTATACAGTGCCATTGTCTGACTGGGAATTCAAAGAATATATTGGGGTTATAAATACCCTCATTTCTTGCTACTGCCATATAGTGCCAGTTTCTGACTGGTAATTCAAAGAATATATTGGGGTTACGTGCACCCACAATTTTTACTACTGGTATACAGTGCCATTGTTTGACTGGGAATTCAAAGAGTATATTGGGAATACAAATACCCTCATTTCTTGCTACTGCCATATAGTGCCAGTTTCTGACTGGGAATTCAAAGAATATATTGGGGTTACGTGCACCCACAATTTTTACTACTGGTATACAGTGCCATTGTCTGACTGGGAATTCAAAGAATATATTGGGGTTATAAATACCCTCATTTCTTGCTACTGCCATATAGTGCCAGTTTCTGACTGGTAATTCAAAGAATATATTGGGGTTACGTGCACCCACAATTTTTACTACTGGTATACAGTGCCATTGTCTGACTGGGAATTCAAAGAGTATATTGGGAATACAAATACCCTCATTTCTTGCTACTGCCATATAGTGCCAGTTTCTGACTGGTAATTCAAAGAATATATTGGGGTTACGTGCACCCACAATTTTTACTACTGGTATACAGTGCCATTGTCTGACTGGGAATTCAAAGAATATATTGGGGTTATAAATACCCTCATTTCTTGCTACTGCCATATAGTGCCAGTTTCTGACTGGTAATTCAAAGAATATATTGGGGTTACGTGCACCCACACTTTTTACTACTGGTATACAGTGCCATTGTCTGACTGGGAATTCAAAGAATATATTGGGAATACAAATACCCTCATTTCTTGCTACTGCCATATAGTGCCAGTGTCTGACTGGGAATTCAAAGAATATATTGGGGTTACGTGCACCCACAATTTTTACTACTGGTATACAGTGCCATTGTCTGACTGGGAATTCAAAGAATATATTGGGAATACAAATACCCTCATTTCTTGCTACTGCCATATAGTGCCAGTGTCTGACTGGGAATTCAAAGAATATATTGGGGTTACGTGCACCCACAATTTTTACTACTGGTATACAGTGCCATTGTCTGACTGGGAATTCAAAGAATATATTGGGAATACAAATACCCTCATTTCTTGCTACTGCCATATAGTGCCAGTGTCTGACTGGTAATTCAAAGAATATATTGGGGTTACGTGCACCCACAATTTTTACTACTGGTATACAGTGCCATTGTCTGACTGGGAATTCAAAGAATATATTGGGAATACAAATACCCTCATTTCTTGCTACTGCCATATAGTGCCAGTGTCTGACTGGGAATTCAAAGAATATATTGGGGTTACGTGCACCCACAATTTTTACTACTGGTATACAGTGCCATTGTCTGACTGGGAATTCAAAGAATATATTGGGGTTATAAATACCCTCATTTCTTGCTACTGCCATATAGTGCCAGTTTCTGACTGGTAATTCAAAGAATATATTGGGGTTACGTGCACCCACAATTTTTACTACTGGTATACAGTGCCATTGTCTGACTGGGAATTCAAAGAATATATTGGGGTTATAAATACCCTCATTTCTTGCTACTGCCATATAGTGCCAGTTTCTGACTGGTAATTCAAAGAATATATTGGGGTTACGTGCACCCACAATTTTTACTACTGGTATACAGTGCCATTGTCTGACTGGGAATTCAAAGAGTATATTGGGAATACAAATACCCTCATTTCTTGCTACTGCCATATAGTGCCAGTTTCTGACTGGTAATTCAAAGAATATATTGGGGTTACGTGCACCCACAATTTTTACTACTGGTATACAGTGCCATTGTCTGACTGGGAATTCAAAGAATATATTGGGGTTATAAATACCCTCATTTCTTGCTACTGCCATATAGTGCCAGTTTCTGACTGGTAATTCAAAGAATATATTGGGGTTACGTGCACCCACACTTTTTACTACTGGTATACAGTGCCATTGTCTGACTGGGAATTCAAAGAATATATTGGGAATACAAATACCCTCATTTCTTGCTACTGCCATATAGTGCCAGTGTCTGACTGGGAATTCAAAGAATATATTGGGGTTACGTGCACCCACAATTTTTACTACTGGTATACAGTGCCATTGTCTGACTGGGAATTCAAAGAATATATTGGGAATACAAATACCCTCATTTCTTGCTACTGCCATATAGTGCCAGTGTCTGACTGGGAATTCAAAGAATATATTGGGGTTACGTGCACCCACAATTTTTACTACTGGTATACAGTGCCATTGTCTGACTGGGAATTCAAAGAATATATTGGGAATACAAATACCCTCATTTCTTGCTACTGCCATATAGTGCCAGTGTCTGACTGGTAATTCAAAGAATATATTGGGGTTACGTGCACCCACAATTTTTACTACTGGTATACAGTGCCATTGTCTGACTGGGAATTCAAAGAATATATTGGGAATACAAATACCCTCATTTCTTGCTACTGCCATATAGTGCCAGTGTCTGACTGGGAATTCAAAGAATATATTGGGGTTACGTGCACCCACAATTTTTACTACTGGTATACAGTGCCATTGTCTGACTGGGAATTCAAAGAATATATTGGGGTTATAAATACCCTCATTTCTTGCTACTGCCATATAGTGCCAGTTTCTGACTGGTAATTCAAAGAATATATTGGGGTTACGTGCACCCACAATTTTTACTACTGGTATACAGTGCCATTGTCTGACTGGGAATTCAAAGAGTATATTGGGAATACAAATACCCTCATTTCTTGCTACTGCCATATAGTGCCAGTTTCTGACTGGTAATTCAAAGAATATATTGGGGTTACGTGCACCCACAATTTTTACTACTGGTATACAGTGCCATTGTCTGACTGGGAATTCAAAGAATATATTGGGGTTATAAATACCCTCATTTCTTGCTACTGCCATATAGTGCCAGTTTCTGACTGGTAATTCAAAGAATATATTGGGGTTACGTGCACCCACAATTTTTACTACTGGTATACAGTGCCATTGTTTGACTGGGAATTCAAAGAGTATATTGGGAATACAAATACCCTCATTTCTTGCTACTGCCATATAGTGCCAGTTTCTGACTGGGAATTCAAAGAATATATTGGGGTTACGTGCACCCACAATTTTTACTACTGGTATACAGTGCCATTGTCTGACTGGGAATTCAAAGAATATATTGGGGTTATAAATACCCTCATTTCTTGCTACTGCCATATAGTGCCAGTTTCTGACTGGTAATTCAAAGAATATATTGGGGTTACGTGCACCCACAATTTTTACTACTGGTATACAGTGCCATTGTCTGACTGGGAATTCAAAGAGTATATTGGGAATACAAATACCCTCATTTCTTGCTACTGCCATATAGTGCCAGTTTCTGACTGGTAATTCAAAGAATATATTGGGGTTACGTGCACCCACAATTTTTACTACTGGTATACAGTGCCATTGTCTGACTGGGAATTCAAAGAATATATTGGGGTTATAAATACCCTCATTTCTTGCTACTGCCATATAGTGCCAGTTTCTGACTGGTAATTCAAAGAATATATTGGGGTTACGTGCACCCACAATTTTTACTACTGGTATACAGTGCCATTGTCTGACTGGGAATTCAAAGAGTATATTGGGAATACAAATACCCTCATTTCTTGCTACTGCCATATAGTGCCAGTTTCTGACTGGTAATTCAAAGAATATATTGGGGTTACGTGCACCCACAATTTTTACTACTGGTATACAGTGCCATTGTCTGACTGGGAATTCAAAGAATATATTGGGGTTATAAATACCCTCATTTCTTGCTACTGCCATATAGTGCCAGTTTCTGACTGGTAATTCAAAGAATATATTGGGGTTACGTGCACCCACAATTTTTACTACTGGTATACAGTGCCATTGTTTGACTGGGAATTCAAAGAGTATATTGGGAATACAAATACCCTCATTTCTTGCTACTGCCATATAGTGCCAGTTTCTGACTGGGAATTCAAAGAATATATTGGGGTTACGTGCACCCACAATTTTTACTACTGGTATACAGTGCCATTGTCTGACTGGGAATTCAAAGAATATATTGGGGTTATAAATACCCTCATTTCTTGCTACTGCCATATAGTGCCAGTTTCTGACTGGTAATTCAAAGAATATATTGGGGTTACGTGCACCCACAATTTTTACTACTGGTATACAGTGCCATTGTCTGACTGGGAATTCAAAGAGTATATTGGGAATACAAATACCCTCATTTCTTGCTACTGCCATATAGTGCCAGTTTCTGACTGGTAATTCAAAGAATATATTGGGGTTACGTGCACCCACAATTTTTACTACTGGTATACAGTGCCATTGTCTGACTGGGAATTCAAAGAATATATTGGGGTTATAAATACCCTCATTTCTTGCTACTGCCATATAGTGCCAGTTTCTGACTGGTAATTCAAAGAATATATTGGGGTTACGTGCACCCACAATTTTTACTACTGGTATACAGTGCCATTGTCTGACTGGGAATTCAAAGAATATATTGGGAATACAAATACCCTCATTTCTTGCTACTGCCATATAGTGCCAGTGTCTGACTGGGAATTCAAAGAATATATTGGGGTTACGTGCACCCACAATTTTTACTACTGGTATACAGTGCCATTGTCTGACTGGGAATTCAAAGAATATATTGGGAATACAAATACCCTCATTTCTTGCTACTGCCATATAGTGCCAGTGTCTGACTGGGAATTCAAAGAATATATTGGGGTTACGTGCACCCACAATTTTTACTACTGGTATACAGTGCCATTGTCTGACTGGGAATTCAAAGAATATATTGGGAATACAAATACCCTCATTTCTTGCTACTGCCATATAGTGCCAGTGTCTGACTGGTAATTCAAAGAATATATTGGGGTTACGTGCACCCACAATTTTTACTACTGGTATACAGTGCCATTGTCTGACTGGGAATTCAAAGAATATATTGGGAATACAAATACCCTCATTTCTTGCTACTGCCATATAGTGCCAGTGTCTGACTGGGAATTCAAAGAATATATTGGGGTTACGTGCACCCACAATTTTTACTACTGGTATACAGTGCCATTGTCTGACTGGGAATTCAAAGAATATATTGGGGTTATAAATACCCTCATTTCTTGCTACTGCCATATAGTGCCAGTTTCTGACTGGTAATTCAAAGAATATATTGGGGTTACGTGCACCCACAATTTTTACTACTGGTATACAGTGCCATTGTCTGACTGGGAATTCAAAGAGTATATTGGGAATACAAATACCCTCATTTCTTGCTACTGCCATATAGTGCCAGTTTCTGACTGGTAATTCAAAGAATATATTGGGGTTACGTGCACCCACAATTTTTACTACTGGTATACAGTGCCATTGTCTGACTGGGAATTCAAAGAATATATTGGGGTTATAAATACCCTCATTTCTTGCTACTGCCATATAGTGCCAGTTTCTGACTGGTAATTCAAAGAATATATTGGGGTTACGTGCACCCACAATTTTTACTACTGGTATACAGTGCCATTGTTTGACTGGGAATTCAAAGAGTATATTGGGAATACAAATACCCTCATTTCTTGCTACTGCCATATAGTGCCAGTTTCTGACTGGGAATTCAAAGAATATATTGGGGTTACGTGCACCCACAATTTTTACTACTGGTATACAGTGCCATTGTCTGACTGGGAATTCAAAGAATATATTGGGGTTATAAATACCCTCATTTCTTGCTACTGCCATATAGTGCCAGTTTCTGACTGGTAATTCAAAGAATATATTGGGGTTACGTGCACCCACAATTTTTACTACTGGTATACAGTGCCATTGTCTGACTGGGAATTCAAAGAGTATATTGGGAATACAAATACCCTCATTTCTTGCTACTGCCATATAGTGCCAGTTTCTGACTGGTAATTCAAAGAATATATTGGGGTTACGTGCACCCACAATTTTTACTACTGGTATACAGTGCCATTGTCTGACTGGGAATTCAAAGAATATATTGGGGTTATAAATACCCTCATTTCTTGCTACTGCCATATAGTGCCAGTTTCTGACTGGTAATTCAAAGAATATATTGGGGTTACGTGCACCCACAATTTTTACTACTGGTATACAGTGCCATTGTCTGACTGGGAATTCAAAGAGTATATTGGGAATACAAATACCCTCATTTCTTGCTACTGCCATATAGTGCCAGTTTCTGACTGGTAATTCAAAGAATATATTGGGGTTACGTGCACCCACAATTTTTACTACTGGTATACAGTGCCATTGTCTGACTGGGAATTCAAAGAATATATTGGGGTTATAAATACCCTCATTTCTTGCTACTGCCATATAGTGCCAGTTTCTGACTGGTAATTCAAAGAATATATTGGGGTTACGTGCACCCACAATTTTTACTACTGGTATACAGTGCCATTGTTTGACTGGGAATTCAAAGAGTATATTGGGAATACAAATACCCTCATTTCTTGCTACTGCCATATAGTGCCAGTTTCTGACTGGGAATTCAAAGAATATATTGGGGTTACGTGCACCCACAATTTTTACTACTGGTATACAGTGCCATTGTCTGACTGGGAATTCAAAGAATATATTGGGGTTATAAATACCCTCATTTCTTGCTACTGCCATATAGTGCCAGTTTCTGACTGGTAATTCAAAGAATATATTGGGGTTACGTGCACCCACAATTTTTACTACTGGTATACAGTGCCATTGTCTGACTGGGAATTCAAAGAGTATATTGGGAATACAAATACCCTCATTTCTTGCTACTGCCATATAGTGCCAGTTTCTGACTGGTAATTCAAAGAATATATTGGGGTTACGTGCACCCACAATTTTTACTACTGGTATACAGTGCCATTGTCTGACTGGGAATTCAAAGAATATATTGGGGTTATAAATACCCTCATTTCTTGCTACTGCCATATAGTGCCAGTTTCTGACTGGTAATTCAAAGAATATATTGGGGTTACGTGCACCCACAATTTTTACTACTGGTATACAGTGCCATTGTCTGACTGGGAATTCAAAGAGTATATTGGGAATACAAATACCCTCATTTCTTGCTACTGCCATATAGTGCCAGTTTCTGACTGGTAATTCAAAGAATATATTGGGGTTACGTGCACCCACAATTTTTACTACTGGTATACAGTGCCATTGTCTGACTGGGAATTCAAAGAATATATTGGGGTTATAAATACCCTCATTTCTTGCTACTGCCATATAGTGCCAGTTTCTGACTGGTAATTCAAAGAATATATTGGGGTTACGTGCACCCACAATTTTTACTACTGGTATACAGTGCCATTGTCTGACTGGGAATTCAAAGAGTATATTGGGAATACAAATACCCTCATTTCTTGCTACTGCCATATAGTGCCAGTTTCTGACTGGGAATTCAAAGAATATATTGGGGTTACGTGCACCCACAATTTTTACTACTGGTATACAGTGCCATTGTCTGACTGGGAATTCAAAGAATATATTGGGGTTATAAATACCCTCATTTCTTGCTACTGCCATATAGTGCCAGTTTCTGACTGGTAATTCAAAGAATATATTGGGGTTACGTGCACCCACAATTTTTACTACTGGTATACAGTGCCATTGTCTGACTGGGAATTCAAAGAGTATATTGGGAATACAAATACCCTCATTTCTTGCTACTGCCATATAGTGCCAGTTTCTGACTGGGAATTCAAAGAATATATTGGGGTTACGTGCACCCACAATTTTTACTACTGGTATACAGTGCCATTGTCTGACTGGGAATTCAAAGAATATATTGGGGTTATAAATACCCTCATTTCTTGCTACTGCCATATAGTGCCAGTTTCTGACTGGTAATTCAAAGAATATATTGGGGTTACGTGCACCCACAATTTTTACTACTGGTATACAGTGCCATTGTCTGACTGGGAATTCAAAGAGTATATTGGGAATACAAATACCCTCATTTCTTGCTACTGCCATATAGTGCCAGTTTCTGACTGGGAATTCAAAGAATATATTGGGGTTACGTGCACCCACAATTTTTACTACTGGTATACAGTGCCATTGTCTGACTGGGAATTCAAAGAATATATTGGGGTTATAAATACCCTCATTTCTTGCTACTGCCATATAGTGCCAGTTTCTGACTGGTAATTCAAAGAATATATTGGGGTTACGTGCACCCACAATTTTTACTACTGGTATACAGTGCCATTGTCTGACTGGGAATTCAAAGAGTATATTGGGAATACAAATACCCTCATTTCTTGCTACTGCCATATAGTGCCAGTTTCTGACTGGTAATTCAAAGAATATATTGGGGTTACGTGCACCCACAATTTTTACTACTGGTATACAGTGCCATTGTCTGACTGGGAATTCAAAGAATATATTGGGAATACAAATACCCTCATTTCTTGCTACTGCCATATAGTGCCAGTTTCTGACTGGTAATTCAAAGAATATATTGGGGTTACGTGCACCCACAATTTTTACTACTGGTATACAGTGCCATTGTCTGACTGGGAATTCAAAGAGTATATTGGGGTTACAAATACCCTCATTTCTTGCTACTGCCATATAGTGCCAGTTTCTGACTGGTAATTCAAAGAATATATTGGGGTTACGTGCACCCACAATTTTTACTACTGGTATACAGTGCCATTGTCTGACTGGGAATTCAAAGAATATATTGGGGTTATAAATACCCTCATTTCTTGCTACTGCCATATAGTGCCAGTGTCTGACTGGGAATTCAAAGAATATATTGGGGTTACGTGCACCCACAATTTTTACTACTGGTATACAGTGCCAATTTCTAACTAGGAATTCAAAATGCGCAAGGCTCCCGGAAAGGGACGTGGACGAGGCCGTGGGCGAGGTCGGGGGAATGGTTCTGGGGAGCAAGGTAGCAGTGAAGCCACAGGGCGTCCCGTGCCTACTCCTGTGGGGCAGCAAGCATTGCGCCACTCCACAGTGCCAGGGTTGCTTGCCACATTAACTAAACTGCAGGGTACAAACCTTAGTAGGCCCGAGAACCAGGAACAGGTCTTGCAATGGCTGTCAGAGAACGCTTACAGCACATTGTCCAGCAGCCAGTCAGACTCTGCCTCCTCTCCTCCTATTACCCAACAGTCTTGTCTTCCTTCCTCCCAAAATTCCGAAGCTTTACAGAACAATAACCCAAACTGTCCCTGCTCCCCAGAGCTGTTCTCCGCTCCTTTCATTGTCCCTCAACCTGCCTCTCCACGTCACGATTCCACGAACCTAACAGAGGAGCATCTGTGTCCAGATGCTCAAACACTAGAGTCTCCTCCATCTCCGTTCGATTTGGTGGTGGATGACCAGCAACCCACCCTCATCGACGATGATGTGACGCAGTTGCCGTCAGGGCATCCAGTTGACCGGCGCATTGTGCGGGAGGAGGAGATGAGACAGGAGTTGGAAGAGGAAGTGGTGGATGATGAGGACACTGACCCGACCTGGACAGGGGGGATGTCAAGCGGGGAAAGTAGTGTGGATGTTGAGGCAGGTGCAGCACCAAAAAGGGTAGCTAGAGGCAGAGGCAGAGGTCAGCAGCTTAGGCGAAGCCAGGCCACACCCGGAATCTCCCAAGATGTTCCAGTTCGTACCCAGCCCCGAAAAACTCCCACCTCGAGGGCACGTTTCTCGAAGGTGTGGAGTTTTTTCAAGGAATGCGCCGAGGACAGATATAGTGTTGTCTGCACAATTTGCCTCTCGAAATTGATTAGGGGCTCTGAGAAGAGCAACCTGTCCACCACTTCAATGCGCCGTCATTTGGAATCCAAGCACTGGAATCAGTGGCAGGCAGCAACGGCAGGACAAAGGCCGCCTGCCGTTCACGCCACTGCCACTGCCTCTGCCACTGCCTCTGCCTCTGCCACTGCCACTGCTGACTGTGCTGGCGATGCACTCCAGAGGACGAGCCAGGACACCACTTCATCTGCCTCCGCCACTTTGTTGACTTCTACCTCATCCTCCCCTGGTCCTGTCTTATCTCCTTCTCCTGCACCATCAAAGGCACCATCAGGCGTTTCTTTACAACAACCCACCATCTCTCAGACATTGGAGCGGCGGCAGAAATACACTGCTAACCACCCACACGCGCAAGCCTTGAACGCCAACATCGCTAAACTGCTGGCCCAGGAGATGTTGGCGTTCCGGCTTGTTGAAACTCCCGCCTTCCTGGACCTGATGGCAACTGCGGCACCTCGCTATGCCGTCCCTAGCCGTCACTACTTCTCCCGGTGTGCCGTCCCCGCCTTGCACCAGCACGTGTCACTCAACATCAGGCGGGCCCTTAGTTCCGCGCTTTGCACAAAGGTCCACTTGACCACCGACGCGTGGACAAGTGCATGCGGACAGGGACGCTACATTTCACTGACGGCACACTGGGTGAATGTAGTTGAGGCTGGGACTGCTTCCCAAACTGGCCCGGTGTACCTCGTCTCCCCGCCTAACATTCCTGGCAGGGACACGAGAAGAACACCCCCCTCCTCCTCCTCCTCTACCGCCTCCTCCTCCGCCACCGCCTCCTCCTCCGCCACCGCCTCCTCCTCCGCTGTTAGATTGACCCCAGCTACGAGTTGGAAACGTTGCAGCACTGGCGTTGGTAGACGTCAGCAGGCTGTGCTGAAGCTGATCAGCTTGGGGGACAGACAGCACACTGCCTCCGAGGTGAGGGATGCCCTCCTCGATGAGACGGCAATATGGTTTGAGCCGCTGCACCTGGGCCCAGGCATGGTCGTTTGTGATAACGGCCGGAACCTGGTAGCAGCTCTGGAGCTTGCCGGACTCCAACATGTTCCATGCCTGGCCCACGTCTTCAACCTAGTGGTGCAACGTTTCCTAAAGAGCTACCCCAATGTTCCAGAGCTACTGGTGAAAGTGCGGCGCATGTGCGCCCACTTTCGCAAGTCGACAGTAGCCGCTGCTAGCTTAAAATCTCTCCAGCAACGCCTGCATGTGCCACAACACCGGCTTTTGTGCGACGTCCCCACACGCTGGAACTCAACGTTTCAGATGTTGAATAGAGTGGTTGAGCAGCAGAGACCTTTGATGGAATACCAGCTACAAAACCCTAGGGTGCCACAAAGTCAGCTGCCTCAGTTTCACATCCATGAGTGGCCATGGATGAGAGACCTTTGTGACATCCTACGGGTCTTTGAGGAGTCCACAAGGAGGGTGAGCTCTGAGGATGCGATGGTGAGCCTTACAATCCCGCTCTTGTGTGTTCTGAGAGAATCCCTGATTGACATCAGGGATAACTCAGATCACACAGAGGAGTTAGGGATAGCATCCGATCCGTCACAGCTGGAGAGTAGGTCCACACATCTGTCCGCTTCACTGCGTTTAATGGAGGAGGAGGAGGAGGAGGAGGAAGAAGAGTTGTCCGATGATGTGATGGTGATACAGGAGGCTTCCGGGCAACTTCGAATCGTCCCATTGTTGCAGCGCGGATGGGTAGACATGGAGGATGAGGAGGAAATGGAGATTGAACTTTCCGGTGGGGCCAGAGGAGTCATGCCAACTAACACTGTGGCAGACATGGCTGAGTTCATGTTGGGGTGCTTTACAACCGACAAGCGTATTGTCAAAATCATGGAGGACAACCAGTACTGGATCTTTGCTATCCTTGACCCCCGGTATAAAAACAACATCTCGTCTTTTATTCCGGTAGAGGGGAGGGCCAATCGCATCAATGCTTGCCACAGGCAATTGGTGCAGAATATGATGGAGATGTTTCCAGCATGTGACGTTGGCGGCAGGGAGGGCAGTTCCTCCAGTAGGCAACCAAGTTCTCACCGGTCCACACAAACGAGGGGCACACTGTCTAAGGTCTGGGACACCTTGATGGCACCCCCTCGCCAAAGTGCCGCCACGGAGGGTCCTAGTGTCACCAGGCGTGAGAAGTATAGGCGCATGTTGCGGGAATACCTTTCCGACCACAGCCCTGTCCTCTCCGACCCCTCTGCGCCCTACACGTATTGGGTGTCGAAGTTGGACCTGTGGCTTGAACTTGCCCTATATGCCTTGGAGGTGCTGTCCTGTCCTGCCGCCAGCGTCCTATCTGAGAGGGTGTTCAGTGCAGCCGGTGGCATCATCACTGACAAGCGCACCCGTCTGTCAGCTGAGAGTGCCGACCGGCTCACTTTGATAAAAATGAACCACCACTGGATAGAGCCTTCATTTTTGTGCCCACCTGTGTAAAGCACCCCAACATGAAACTCCATGTCTGTACTCAACCTCTCCAATTCCTCCGCATCCTCATACTCATCCACCATAAGCGTTGCACAATTCTGCTAATACTAGGCTCCCTCCAACATGATTTCCCCCAACTCTGCTGGTTAGAGGCTCCCTCCACCCTGATTTCCACCAACTCTGCTGGTTAGAGGCTCCCTCCACCCTGCTTTCCCACAACTCTGCTGGTTAGAGGCTCCTTCCACCATGAATTTGCCCAAACTGGGCTGTTTAGAGGCTCCCTCCACCATGAATTGGTCCAAACTGGGCTGGTTAGAGGCTCCCTCCACCATTAATTGGTCCAAACTGGGCTGGTTAGAGGCTCCCTCCACCATGAATTTGCCCAAACTGGGCTGTTTAGAGGCTCCCTCCACCATGAATTTGCCCAAACTGGGCTGTTTAGAGGCTCCCTCCACCATGAATTGGTCCAAACTGGGTTTTTTAGAGGCTCCCTCCACCATGAATTGGTCCAAACTGGGCTGGTTAGAGGCTCCCTCCACCATGAATTGGTCCAAACTGGGGTGGTTAGAGGCTCCCTCCACCATTAATTGGTCCAAACTGGGCTGGTTAGAGGCTCCCTCCACCATGAATTGGTCCAAACTGGGCTGGTTAGAGGCTCCCTCCACCATGAATTGGTCCAAACTGGGGTGGTTAGAGGCTCCCTCCACCATTAATTGGTCCAAACTGGGCTGGTTAGAGGCTCCCTCCACCATTAATTGGTCCAAACTGGGCTGGTTAGAGGCTCCCTCCACCATTAATTGGTCCAAACTGGGCTGGTTAGAGGCTCCCTCCACCATTAATTGGTCCAAACTGGGCTGGTTAGAGGCTCCCTCCACCATTAATTGGTCCAAACTGGGCTGGTTAGAGGCTCCCTCCACCATGAATTTGCCCAAACTGGGCTGTTTAGAGGCTCCCTCCACCATGAATTTGCCCAAACTGGGCTGGTTAGAGGCTCCCTCCACCATGATTTGGTCCAAACTGGGGTTTTTAGAGGCTCCCTCCACCATGAATTGGTCCAAACTTGGCTGTTTAGAGGCTCCCTCCACCATTAATTGGTCCAAACTGGGCTGGTTAGAGGCTCCCTCCACCATGAATTGGTCCAAACTGGGTTTTTTAGAGGCTCCCTCCACCATGAATTTGCCCAAACTGGGCTGTTTAGAGGCTCCCTCCACCATGAATTTGCCCAAACTGGGCTGGTTAGAGGCTCCCTCCACCATGAATTGGTCCAAACTGGGGTTTTTAGAGGCTCCCTCCACCATGAATTGGTCCAAACTTGGCTGTTTAGAGGCTCCCTCCACCATGAATTGGTCCAAACTGGGGTGGTTAGAGGCTCCCTCCACCATTAATTGGTCCAAACTGGGCTGGTTAGAGGCTCCCTCCACCATTAATTGGTCCAAACTGGGCTGGTTAGAGGCTCCCTCCACCATGAATTGGTCCAAACTGGGTTTTTTAGAGGCTCCCTCCACCATGAATTTGCCCAAACTGGGCTGTTTAGAGGCTCCCTCCACCATGAATTGGTCCAAACTGGGCTGGTTAGAGGCTCCCTCCACCATGAATTTCCCAAAACTTGGCTGTTTAGAGGCTCCCTCCACCATTAATTGGTCCAAACTGGGCTGGTTAGAGGCTCCCTCCACCATGAATTGGTCCAAACTGGGGTTTTTAGAGGCTCCCTCCACCATGAATTGGTCCAAACTTGGCTGTTTAGAGGCTCCCTCCACCATGAATTGGTCCAAACTGGGGTGGTTAGAGGCTCCCTCCACCATTAATTGGTCCAAACTGGGCTGGTTAGAGGCTCCCTCCACCATTAATTGGTCCAAACTGGGCTGGTTAGAGGCTCCCTCCACCATGAATTTGCCCAAACTGGGCTGTTTAGAGGCTCCCTCCACCATGAATTTGCCCAAACTGGGCTGGTTAGAGGCTCCCTCCACCATGAATTGGTCCAAACGGGTTTTTAGAGGCTCCCTTCACCATGAATTGGTCCAAACTTGGCTGTTTAGAGGCTCCCTCCACCATGAATTGGTCCAAACTGGGTTTTTTAGAGGCTCCCTCCACCATGAATTTGCCCAAACTGGGCTGTTTAGAGGCTCCCTCCACCATGAATTTGCCCAAACTGGGCTGGTTAGAGGCTCCCTCCACCATGAATTGGTCCAAACTGGGGTTTTTAGAGGCTCCCTCCACCATGAATTGGTCCAAACTTAGCTGTTTAGAGGCTCCCTCCACCATGAATTGGTCCAAACTGGGGTGGTTAGAGGCTCCCTCCACCATTAATTGGTCCAAACTGGGCTGGTTAGAGGCTCCCTCCACCATTAATTGGTCCAAACTGGGCTGGTTAGAGGCTCCCTCCACCATGAATTGGTCCAAACTGGGTTTTTTAGAGGCTCCCTCCACCATGAATTTGCCCAAACTGGGCTGTTTAGAGGCTCCCTCCACCATGAATTGGTCCAAACTGGGCTGGTTAGAGGCTCCCTCCACCATGAATTTCCCAAAACTTGGCTGTTTAGAGGCTCCCTCCACCATTAATTGGTCCAAACTGGGCTGGTTAGAGGCTCCCTCCACCATGAATTGGTCCAAACTGGGGTTTTTAGAGGCTCCCTCCACCATGAATTGGTCCAAACTTGGCTGTTTAGAGGCTCCCTCCACCATGAATTGGTCCAAACTGGGGTGGTTAGAGGCTCCCTCCACCATTAATTGGTCCAAACTGGGCTGGTTAGAGGCTCCCTCCACCATTAATTGGTCCAAACTGGGCTGGTTAGAGGCTCCCTCCACCATGAATTTGCCCAAACTGGGCTGTTTAGAGGCTCCCTCCACCATGAATTTGCCCAAACTGGGCTGGTTAGAGGCTCCCTCCACCATGAATTGGTCCAAACGGGTTTTTAGAGGCTCCCTTCACCATGAATTGGTCCAAACGGGTTTTTAGAGGCTCCCTTCACCATGAATTGGTCCAAACTTGGCTGTTTAGAGGCTCCCTCCACCATGAATTGGTCCAAACTGGGGTGGTTAGAGGCTCCCTCCACCATTAATTGGTCCAAACTGGGCTGGTTAGAGGCTCCCTCCACCATTAATTGGTCCAAACTGGGCTGGTTAGAGGCTCCCTCCACCATGAATTGGTCCAAACTGGGGTTTTTAGAGGCTCCCTCCACCATGAATTGGTCCAAACTTGGCTGTTTAGAGGCTCCCTCCACTATTAATTGGTCCAAACTGGGCTGGTTAGAGGCTCCCTCCACCATGAATTGGTCCAAACTGGGTTTTTTAGAGGCTCCCTCCACCATGAATTTGCCCAAACTGGGCTGTTTAGAGGCTCCCTCCACCATGAATTGGTCCAAACTGGGTTTTTTAGAGGCTCCCTCCACCATGAATTGGTCCAAACTGGGCTGGTTAGAGGCTCCCTCCACCATGAATTGGTCCAAACTGGGGTGGTTAGAGGCTCCCTCCACCATGAATTGGTCCAAACTGGGCTGGTTAGAGGCTCCCTCCACCATGAATTGGTCCAAACTGGGGTGGTTAGAGGCTCCCTCCACCATTAATTGGTCCAAACTGGGCTGGTTAGAGGCTCCCTCCACCATTAATTGGTCCAAACTGGGCTGGTTAGAGGCTCCCTCCACCATTAATTGGTCCAAACTGGGCTGGTTAGAGGCTCCCTCCACCATTAATTGGTCCAAACTGGGCTGGTTAGAGGCTCCCTCCACCATGAATTGGTCCAAACTGGGTTTTTTAGAGGCTCCCTCCACCATGAATTTGCCCAAACTGGGCTGTTTAGAGGCTCCCTCCACCATGAATTGGTCCAAACTGGGGTGGTTAGAGGCTCCCTCCACCATTAATTGGTCCAAACTGGGCTGGTTAGAGGCTCCCTCCACCATTAATTGGTCCAAACTGGGCTGGTTAGAGGCTCCCTCCACCATGAATTTGCCCAAACTGGGCTGGTTAGAGGCTCCCTCCACCATGAATTGGTCCAAACTGGGTTTTTTAGAGGCTCCCTCCACCATGAATTTGCCCAAACTGGGCTGGTTAGAGGCTCCCTCCACCATGAATTGGTCCAAACTGGGGTTTTTAGAGGCTCCCTCCACCATGAATTTGCCCAAACTCTGCTGGTTAGAGGCTCAATCCACCCTGATTTTCAAAACAAATGTTGGTGCCAACCTCAACTTACTACAAGGGCCAAATTCACTGCTGGTGACAAGCTCTCCTCACTGCAAGTGCCAAATACACATGTTTCAAGGTGTTTTCCTACTGTCAGAGAGGTGGTATTGAGTGTGTAAAGTGTGTAGTTGTTAGGCTGTGATGTTGGGGTAATAGAGGGTCTTTGGTGTGTTAGATGCCCCCAGACATGCTTCCCCTGCTGTCCCAGTGTCATTCCAGAGGTGTTGGCATCATTTCCTGGGGTGTCATAGTGGACTTGGTGACCCTCCAGACACGGATTTGGGTTTCCCCCTTAACGAGTATCTGTTCCCCATAGACTATAATGGGGTTCGAAACCCGTTCGAACACACGAACATTGAGCGGCTGTTCGAATCGAATTTCGAACCTCGAACATTTTAGTGTTCGCTCATCTCTAATAGTAACATATGGTCATTTGAGAGTCACAGTAAAATGGCTCCATTACTCCATCCACAATGCATTATTGTTATTATTGTTCCAATGGTCAAAATGTATCTTGCAAACTTGCTGAAGGAGACCACCAGGAAACAATCCTATCTTCTGGTCAGTGCCATTCAGTAGTAATCACTATACACTAAGCTACAATTCTAGATGGATGAAGGTGTCCTTACCAGGTTTGCCTCTTAATATAGATGCCTATTTATTAGCAGAGGAAGAAATTCTGCCTTGCGAGTTTCTATTAAATGTCAGAAGCCATGCAGTAGGACTTCATGGCATGTAATATACTGCTAAACACTTAGTCTGACAGGTAAGAGTACTGTATCTGGGAACTGCTGGAAGGTCCTTAGCGGTGGAGGCTACTCGATGGAAGAATACGATGGACAATTCCCCATTCTGCTCTCTCTGTATTCCAGTTCTCCTGTTAGGTACTTAAAGTACATTATTTAGCTTGTCGTATGTACAGGGTAGTGTATGAGAATAAGATGCAATAGTGCACCACTGAGATTTACTTATACTGTATGTACAATGTATGTGATTGATACAACGCATATTTTTGCTATGAAATTTCATTAGCACCTTATTTTTCTCTTGTGTTATTTACAGGAAATATTGCAAACATTTGACATATAAATCCAGTATTTGACTGACATTCATGAACATTTAATCAATAACAACGTGTATTTTTATAGTGTAAATGCAATAACTAAAGGGTCAGGGAATGCAATAACTTATTAAAGCAATAAGGTACAGTCACTCAATTTTCATGTCTGATTGTTTGGTCGAGAATTCTTTGTTTAGCATTAGAGATCTATACAAAAGTTTGTGAGGCTGGCAGGTGACGTCCAACATTTATGATTTTCAGAAAGTGCTGTATGGTATTGATTTCTGCCGCAGTCACAGTTTTATTAGGATTAATGCAATGTTTGGTTGTACACTGTAATTTCAGACATTAGGTAGTGGCCATTTAATGTTCTGGTTATCTGCTTTTTGTGTGTATTTCAATCTGTGTCTAACAGAAGATAATGGAGTAATGATCAGCAAAATGCCTTAATTTTTTGTGATACCATTTTTGTGAATCCATTGGACCCAGAGAATGAGAGGAGAAAAATTCAGGTATTGAATGAATGCTTAATAATGGACTGCAGAAATAGGAGGAGGGATCATTGGTACATTCTCCAGTAATTGGTATGTGTATTGGCCAGTGATGTGCCGACGTCTAAACCACATAGTTCAACTGCTGCTATAAGAGGTAATCCAGATTACAACATAACACTGTTAATGTAGGTGCCAGGACAAATTACACAGAATGTCTGATTTATTTACATCCACTTTGTACATTATTCTGTTTTGAACATTTTTAGTTTGTCTTAAAAGGGTTTGCTCATAACTCCATAGAACGGTAGACTAGTGACCCCCAATGATCACAAGAAAAGGGGATTGTGTGAAGGGAGCAATCATGCACATACACAACCACTGCTCCATTCACTTCTCTATGACTGACAGAGATAGTGTAGCTTTGGATAGAGAAAAAAGTGTTAGTGGGAAAATCCATTTACATAAAACCAACTAAGGCTAGGTTCACACCCAAGTCTCATCTACGTTTGGGGTTTCCATCCCCAAATCCGCTTAACAAATGTGGAGAGAAAAGTTCTGCTTCACATTTTTCCACCCTGTTTGGGCAGTAACCTAAAAGACCTCATTATGGTCAATGGTGTCCGCAGATTTCTGTGGGTACCCACTTTTTAAACAGATTAGATTACTGTTAAGGGGGTCCCCAAGCACCTCCAAACAGAAACCCTAACATAGGTGTGAATCTAATGTAATAGACGTCAGAATCCATCACTGGATAATAATTATCACAATAATACCATTTGCATGCCTTGCCCATACTGGTGCGTGAATGGAGCTGTGCGCAGAAATAGTCACGTTCCTTAAGTCCCATACAAGTGAAAGTAGCAGTAGCAGTAGGGATCACACAGGGGATTCAGGGAGCCATATTCTTGTGATCTCTGGGGTCCCAGTAGCTTTAGCCCTCCTTTGATATTTAGTTAAAGGGAACCAAATAGTTATTCCACACTTATATGTTGACCCTTTATTTGTTAGAAAAATAATCTTCTATAAAGTAGAAAATATTGGTGTTTGGGAAGAAATTTTGCCTGTGAAAGTGAAGCATATTTATTATCGGTACCATTTTCTTTTTAATCTCTTCAAGAGTCTTTCATGGATGTTAGTAATTAAACAGGATATTATTTACATCACAATATGGATTCCAAGCCATGTCATTTTATGGTTTAGGTGCGAGCATTCACGGCTGATTACTCTTTAATTTCATAAATACCTACACATTAGGTAGGAAATACAATTTTCTCTCACACTATTAGCATGTCATTATTTTTCATAGCATGAAATAACATTTCATTTTAGGATTAAACAACTGATTCAGGTTGCCTTAGGTCAGGTTTTTCAATCACTTACACAAACATGGGTGTTTTGATAGTTCCATACCAAACCATATTTAACTTATTTTTGTAGTAGGCAAGGTTCTGTGTAGGTTATATACAAGACCTAGTGGTAAACTCATGCTATGAGGTCTAAGAGACCGTTTATTGACCATGCTTCTGATCCTGACTCTCGCCATGTCCTTGACTTCTGAACCTGAGCTGCCTTCTCTGACCCATTGGTTTGTCTACAACCTTGTTTATCTGCTGCCTGCCCTGGTCTCTGGCCTGTTCCTGGGACTAGAGAGCATTGTGCATAACGTACATGGACGTAGTTAAAAAATAGAAACCTTTTCACTGGAAACAGTGCTTCTGGAGCCAGAATTAAGGCTTGTAATTCTATTGGACATCAAGGTTTAACATAATACTTATAAATTGAAGTTGTATTGTGAAATGTGTTGTCCGACTCTGTTGAGATTCTGTTGGGTCTTTCATTCGTGTATCTGAGTCATAAATCAAAGTTATTCCTAACTATCAAAACTCAAATATTATCGGTGAGTTCATTCTATATTCCCTCTACCCCATCCCCACCATTACCACTATTGTTGTCTCACCAGGTTTCAATCTCATAATGTGCTATCTAGACTTATGATTAGGGTTGAGCGATCGTGTTCGGAAAAGATCGGATTCCGATCGGCGATCGAGAAAATTTCATGATCACCATCGGAATTCCGAACACGATCTTTTTATGTGGGATCGAGATCGGTGATCTTTTCCCACAATGCTTTGCTTAGCCTTCACACTGAGTATACGCTTTATACTAAGTGTGAAGGCTCCACTGCAGTTCCATAGGAATGAATGGAAGCAGCTGGCACACAGCCTTAACCCCCTGCGCGCCGGCTGCCTCCATTCATTGGAATGGGAGGCTAAACTAACATCTGTAGCATCTACTTACCTCTAGAGATGGCTGCTCCGGTGCCCTCCTTCTTTTTGCCTCGCTGTCCCGCCTCCCAGGTTAGTGTTTAAAGTGCTAGGTAGGCGGGGCTTGTGGCTTAGGAGAGTGTGGGCGGGTACAGGGCTCGGAATTGGGATTGAGATCGGGTTCGAATGAAAAATGATCGGAAATCAGATTTTAAAATCGATCCTGAAAAGTCAAGATCGGCTCAACCCTTCTTATGATATTAAATATTAGAAAAAAATGTCAAAACAATTACATTTCCTTCTGGATGTATGGATGTGTCTTTAGTCCTTCATCTTAAGGGTAAGTTCACACAATGTAACGTTGAGCGTGATCTGGCACGTATACACGTGCGGGCGCAAAATAACGGGTGCAAAATAACGTGGCGTATACGCTCCTAACTCCCATTGAAATGAATGGGAGCATTTTGAGTGTGTCATCTGCCGGCACGTGTATACGTGCCAGATCACTCTCAACGTTACATCGTGTGAACTTACCCTTACCTTGCACTATATTTTGTAAATTTAAAGGGGTTGTAACACATATATTAAAGATATGTCCAGTCATCATAATAAGTATCTGATTAGTGGGGACGCAACTGCTGAGGCACGCAAAAATTCTGAGAACAGGAGTTGCAAGCTCCTACATTTGAATGAAGTAGTGGTCATGCTTGCACATCACTTTACTTTCACCAAAAGTCACACAAAATTGAATGGAGTAGAAGCGTGCGTGGGTGACTGCTGGTCCATTTAAACAAGGGGCTCAGACCCCTGTTTTCATCATTACTGAAGATCCCATTGGTTAGGCCTCCAATACTCAGGCACCTATCCCATATCATTTGGATATAGGATAAATGTCATGAAAAGGAAAAAAAAAACTTTTATTAAACCAGGCCAGAGTGGTCAACCATCAATCTATACACAAAACACTAAATATTATGAAGTTAATATTACTATTTTTCTCTATTTATTGCATAAAATATTAAAATTCACTATTTACAACTTTACAGCTAGTAGTGAAAGGTTCTCAATATGTTTTTTTTTGTGAGTGCTAGATTTTTTCTTTTTTTTCCCTAGGTGTCAAAACCTTTGAATGCCCCTTTACGATGACCTAGGAAGTTTCCATAGTACCTAAAAGTTGATGGATTGGTCCAATTATGCTTGATAACTCATAATTCAGATAAAAAAGAACTGTGGAAGAAGATTGCGCTTTTCCTGAATGGGCAATTTGTTTTATAAAGTCAAGAAATTACAGCTAAGGACGAGAGAAAATAAATCATGAAAAAAACTGCTTTACTATTGATCTTCTGCTAGATGTATCTGCCAGGATCCTTTCTCTTAGTTTTATGTACTTGAACTCATATTTTTCTCAACCCTTTCACTGCCAAAATGGCCTACAGAAAAACAGAAAGCAATAAAACAATGAAAGACATTTAAAGACTGTTTAATGTATGCTGAGCGGATGTTGTCCCTGTGCTTAGACCAGTCAGCACAACTATTTACTTGAAAAATTGAATTACTAAAAAATAATAAAAACATGTTTAATCTCTTTCTTAGGTATGTTAACTCAGAATACAACCTATCCGTGATAATAGATAGATAGATCGATATCTTTATAGACAGATATATATTTATTTCTGAAACTTTCAAAATACTAGCAGCAGTCTCATATCCTATCCCAAGACTCAATCCCTATATTATCTTATAAACTATCCCAAGACTCAATCCCTATATTATCTTATAACCTATCCCAAGACTCAAAGACCTTGCTTTGAAGCATACTGTATAGTAAAGGAAATCCCAGGTAATGTAACATGCTTCATAGACTTGACATGCCTAGCTTAATAGGGTCATCTTGGAGATAACTTCATCCCTATCCTTGCTGAATATATCAGTGTCACAATCAATTTTTACTCAATATGACCATTACTAAAACATTATTCTAATATACCACATGTTGCCCTCTTAACCCTTTCCTGATATCTTCTGTGCTATTTCAGCACATGTTGGCTATTTATATATGTAATTTGCTTAGGTATTGAGCAGTGCTCATAACCGCTGGGTATCTACTGTATTATACAGCGGATGCCCAGAAGCAATGACCACAATCAGTAGCAACATGGCGTCAATCCCCATACCATGTGGTTCAACAAAGTGAAGGCAGGTGGACGAAGATCTGGGGGAGGCAATCCATTCAAATGACCCCCTTTAACTAGAATACATATAAAAGTAAAGTAAACATCCAGGCTACAAACTAAGTCTACATGCACAAGACAGGACACAGGACTGTGTGCAGTCTATGGGTCAGTAAAAATAATTTTCACTGACCCACATTGAAAACTATTTGAGAGGAGACAGCAGGTTTAGGACCTGCCCCATATTTTGTAACTTTTCAATTTGGCCCAGACACACAGCCTCAAAAGCTACAGCTGCATGTTTAGAACTAGTGAAATGTATTGGCTCATACTTTTATCCGAAATTGCGTCCCCATGAGGTCCTATAAAATATTTTTCCAATATATCGAATGCTTTAGTGGGAAAAAACATCAAAAGAGCTAAACCACAGCTTTTTTTGCTGTTTTGATTTAAAAAAACAAACAAAAAAACCAATAAAACAATAGACATTCTTCATAATAGTGTAAATAAAAAGTACATCTGGCCCCACTTAAAAAAGACACCTTATGCATCCCAGTACATGGAAATATATAAAAAAGTTATGGGTGTTAGAATATGATGACTCCATGAATTTTTTTTTTATTTTTTTTTTTTTTGCAAAGTTTTTGATTTTTTAAGGGGTTAAAAGTGAAACTCCAAAAAAAGCTAGTAAGATTTTTTTTCTAATTCCACCGCATTCTGAATTTTTTTTTACAGCTTCCCAATACATCTTACAGAATATTAAATGGTACCATTATGAAATACAATTTGTCCCACAAAAATTAAGCCCTTATATGATTCTGTGAACGGACAAATGGCATTTGGGTGGGGTCAAGCCACTTTTAGACTAAGGCCTTATGGGATGTTCCACAGCGCTAAAGCGCTGCGGGAAAAACCACGGCAGGAACGCATTGCGGTTCTTTCCGCAGTGCTTAGAACAGAAAGTTTGCAGAGTTTTCCTCCACGGACTTTCTGTTACAATTATATCTATGGGAAAGCTGCCGGCATTTCCATAGATATAATTGATATGCTGTGATTTCCAAAACCACACTGGTTTTGTAAATTGCAGTGTGTCAGCGCTGCAGTTTTAAATGCAAAGTGGGCATGGGATTCACACGAATCCCATTCATTTTGAAGTTACTGTAGATACCGCAAGTTTTTCCCATGGCGTTTCTGCCGCGGGCAAATCGCGGCGTTTCAGCCCGTGGGGCACTAGCCTTACATGGTCATGGTTTTGGTGAGCAATGGCATTATTATTTGTAAGCCAAAATCAGAAGGGGAGCCACACAGAGGAAAATATCATTGAAAAGTGTTTCCCCTCTTCATTTTTCAGACCCCCAAAGCATTGGCCAAAGTACTGTCATGTGAACATGGATGTACCATAGATTGAGTCCATTAAGGTTCTATTTTAGTTTATTCTTTGATTTGGAGCCATTTTATAGCTGTTGAGTTTTTCTTTTATACCAAAACTTCAAAATAAGGCTAGGATCACATTTGAGTCAGAAGTTCCTGTTTCCCCTGGTAATCTGACACTAATAATGATTATAATTATTATTATAACAACAATGGTAATTTGTAGGGTATTGCTACCAACTTCATTCGGCATCGTATACGATAAATTAATAAATGCACTAATCATTAATAGATGGCTGACACATATATATATATATATAAATATATATATATATATATATATATATATATATATATTATAATACAGACACACATATATATATATATATATATATATATATATATATATATATATATATATATGTTCATTGTTGTACTACAGTTGCAGGGAAAATGTGGCACCTGCTTAGTACTGAATGTGTAGTACCAGCAGTTCCCGGCCACTGGAAAGAAGCCAAAATAAAGGATGGAATAAGCTTGCTGATGAGCTGCCCAAAGCTGGCTTGTGTTACGGATCAACCAGAATTCAGCTCTCTCTCCTCCGCCTGCGCTGATGTAACTCACTGGAGTGGCAAATTACATCAGACCTACAGCTGTAACCCGACATTATGATTAATTTGATCAGTAATTTCTCCTGTTTTTCATTTTAATCGGTGCGACTGTTCTGCTGTGACAGGTCTTTCAGATCTAATTAAGATAAATTTCAGAGTAAAAGACTTGGCAGAATTTTCAAGTCAAATCCAAGCTTCAAGTGTGAAGACTGGAGGCACTAATCAATCAAATTCTGGGGGAAATATGCAGGGCTGTAACTCAGCAATCAACCCATTAATACCTAAGCAAATTTCACATTCTCCCGGACTGTTTAGTCATTCTCTCAAAACAGTCTGGCAAAGGAGTGAGCTTCTCATTATATGTATATGATCACGGCCCTGTCACTGTGCAATAGGAACAAATAGCCAAAAGCGGTCATGGCAGACCTTAGCTCTCAAAATATCAAATGCCACCTTTTCCTATTGATTTGCTCTGAGACCGAACAAACCTTATGAGTATGTTGTCCTTACCTGCTGGTGCCTATAATGAGACCTGTCTGGTCTGTGGGCATTCTAGGATTAGGAAGTCAACAGGAAAACACTCTGCTTAGTCAATATTTTTGCAAATACATTTTCTAAACTCTTGCAATAGATTTTTGGCTCTGGTTTTAGGACCATGAACATACAAGCCAGTGGATATGGGAGTATTTTATATTCCATTTTCTATAATATCTATCTATCTATCTATCTATCTATCTATCTATCTATCTATCTATCTAATGCTTTTACTTAAACATGTTATAAATAGGTATACTAACAGATAAACCTGTTCTAAGGGCTTATTCACATTCTTATTGCCATTTTTTTTATTGTTTGTAGTTTCTCTGCAAACCTCAGATAATTTAATAAAAATGGCTGCAGGGCTTTGTGTTGTCAAAGTGCAGTTCAAGGAGATCTCAGACTGCACACTGTCGTGTGGATGGAAAAATGGATTGGAATATGATAAACTGAAAAGCTGAAGTGTGATAATAAAAAGAATGTGGAAACTGTGTGGAAGTGTGTATAGCCCGTCACTGTAGTGGTTCCTTGTACATTCCAAGTCTAGTCTGTCAAAGTCTGATTACATCCCAGATGTGAATAGAGACTGTGTGAATAAGCCCTAAGCCTACATACACAGGACTGTGGTGCAAAATGTCCATAAAAACCAGCCATTTTTCAGGGCTGTTTTGCTCTCACGGGTCGGCTGTTTCACAGATCCCTCATATATTACAGTGTATGGACAAAGTGAAAATGGTCAAAAATAAAGCACTATCTATATTTTGACGGTCCCTTATAACATACTGTCAAAATATCAGTTATGTGACTAGCCTGCATTCCCAGAAACTGAAATTAATGCGGACGTATTCAAGAAAGGTCACATGGACTATTTTCACCGACGTGTGAATATAGAGTAACTTAGACAAATCTATGTTTTATGCTTCTGATCAAACAGTATGTAGCATTAATTATAATTATTAAATAGTTATTTTACTGAAATAGTAGCAGAGGCTTGGAACAAACTTCCAGTAGATGTGCTTGGGATATCTACTGTATGCGAATATTAACATACCTGGAATAAACATGTCAGATTAGATGGACTATGTGGTCATTTCTGGCTTCAATTTTCTATGTGTTTATATTATTAATTCCACTCATTGTCTAAAATACAATAACAGAAATGACTTAGTTGACTCTTTAGATAAGAACAGCTGATAACTGATATTATAATAAGACCATGAAAGGCGATTGAGAGTAACTTTGGTAGTGAATATGTTCTCATCCATAAAGCACAAGGTGAAATAGGGAAACAGAGTGATCACACAAACAGGAATTGTGGAGCTCCCAGAATGACTGGATCATTATTGCCCATGTGCGACTGATGTCTACTGTTTCATTCACACAGGGAACTCATGATTGGTTAGTGTCTCCAGTGGTACCAGAACGATCAGACAGTTACCTTTATCCTGTGGATGAGAAATAAGTGTTGATCCTGGGAAAACACCATTAATTTTGAAACCCCAAAGTGAACAGTTCTTTCTTAGTGATCTGGGTCTGTATCTAAAGCTGGTTGCACACAATAGTGTGTGATCGTGCTGCCGTGGATGAAAGGCATGGATGTCTGGGTGCCACTGAAGTGATGGCCGTGCTTCCATGGCCCCTTTCTTTCAATGAATAGGAGCTGCAGATGCAAGGCCGCAAAATTGGACAGGATCTGAATAGGATCTGTTTCTTATTTTGCATCCCAGCAGTCGGCCCACATATGGGACCGTGTAACTCACAGTCATGTCTATGGGTTCATAGAAATGAATTGGTCAGTGTGATACCCGGGAAGAACCCAGATAGCACACTGACTGGAAGGGTTTCTTCTCTTAAACTTTCAACTGGTTAATGTAACTTTCTACTAGTGTTGAGCGAATAATATTCGATCGAATGCCATAGGAATGCGTGTAAGTGGCCGAACACCAAGGGGTTAAGCGCATCAAATATTCACTACGCTTAACCCCTTGGTGTTCGGTCGCTTACACGTATTCCAATGGGAGCAAGGTATTCGATCGAATACTATTCGCTCATCTCTACTGCCTATGTCAATTTTGGGCAAAATCCAGTCTCGCAGAGTTCTCAAGGTTGGGCTGTGGCACCTTTTAGTGTCAATAATATACCCAGCCCATGAATTGTTCTTAGTCTTCACTAACTTAAAGGATATCAGTTAATATACAGTAAGTTGACCGGATGGTAGAATAATTCCATTTACAGTTCAGTGTAAAAGTCATTACAAACCACAGTGGTTTATGATTTTATTTGGAGTGAAAGCTGGTCATTTCTTTGCTCTTGTAAGTGTCAGTAACTCTCCCACTCTACAGGTGCATTTAAAAGAAAATCTCTCAAATATGTCACCGTTCTTACCCTAAATGACAGCACGCAGCATCGGAAATCAATCAACCAAGGTTAACAAAAAAAATAGTTCTGTTAAAAAATAAAACCCATTTGAGTGAATTTAATATAAAGTGTTATGAAATTTCTCTTCAATAGAAAAGTGACAAGGAACAGTTTATGAATCTCAATGTGCTGTTAGATGGTGTTGTAGTGTTAATATTTGTTCATTTTGTGAAACTTTTAGCCGTTTCACCTAGGCAAGTCACTTTCATTTAATTTCCTTTCGGAAGAAACAACAGAGCCTGGATCTCGATAGAAATAATTGTTGTTATCCTTTAGAGTTTTTGAAACAAACAACATCATCATTCTGAATTACTGTCTTCTCTTGACAATCTTTGCATTGCACTAAACTAATATCCTTCAGATGGATTCTGAATAATGTAGAAGGATAGAACTGGCAGAAAATAAGAAGGAATCGCAGAATCTTAAATGAAATTTAAGCTGTCAAGTATTAAACTGAGCTTAATATTACACAACACTATTACAAGCTGTTTACAGTATGTTCTGAATTTACACATTTGTAATATGATTTTTATGATGTGTCGTACTAGATCACATTAGGTTCACCAGTGAATTCAAACACAAGGCTCATGGCATGAATAAAGGTAGGTTATTTAGATAAGGCATCAATAGATAATTCAAGGTCCAATATCAGGGTCTTCAAATTGCTGATAAACAGGGGTAACGCCATAATGTAACTGTATGTATTCTACATTGCCACCATGTGTTACTTATACATGGAACTTAATAAGAGATTTATAAATAAAAATGTCATTGACCCAATTTATGCTAACTTTACAGAATAGTAGTCACCCAACCTGACGTCCATGGTGTATGCTTTGCATAGGAAAAAGGAAAATTATGTGTCAAGATTTTGGAAGTTGTTTTAATATATGGATATCATAATAATACCGTAATAGAGTTATAGTAGTACAATTAAACTAAATATTTATTTTTTCAACCATGCCAGCTATGTACAGTAGCTATATAACTAATGCTGGATAACTTTCTTCTGCTAATCGTAGGAACAGAAAAACAGACTAAACATTAAAGCAGATCCTTCCAATATCAGACAATGGATCCAGAGGAACCCCATTGTCTATAGTGGGGTCCCATATATATATACTAGCTGGTACCCGCGACTTCGTCTGCGGTGATTGTAGAAGTGGGTATATACAGGCATGGGTAAGGTTTTCGTACTGTGTATAAGGTATGGGATATGAAATGTAAGTTTGTATCTTGTTTTTGCTGTAATTCAGAGAATATGTGAGACTTTTGGGTTGAAGTTACTTTGTATTTGAGCTGCTATACGGTGTTGTGAGAAACTTTACATAGTGACTTTGGAACAGAAGTATTTGAAGTTAACCCTTTCCCGCCGATGGCATTTTTTGATTTTTGTTTTTGACTCCCCTCCTTCTAAACCCCATAACGTTTTTATTTCTCCGCTCCCAGAGCCATATGAGGTCTTAATTTTTCCTGGTACAAATTTTTCTTCATGATGCCGCCATTAATTATTCTATATAATGTACTGGGAAGCAGGGAAAAAATTCAGAATGGGGTGGATTTGAAGAAAAAATGCATTTCTGCGACTTTCTTACGGGCTTTGGTTTTACGGTGTTCACTGTGCAACCAAAATGACATGTCCCCTGTATTCTGTGTTTCGTTACGATTCTGGGGATACCAAATTTATATGGTTTTATTTACATTTTGACCCCTTAAAAAAAATCCAAAACTGTGTTAAAAATGTTTTTTTTTAAAAGTTGCCATATTCCGACAGCCGTAACTTTTTTATACGTGCGTGTACGGGGATGTATAGGGCGTCTTTTTTTGCAGGACCGGGTGTACTTTGTAGTTCTACCATTTTCGGGAAATGTTATTGCTTTGATCACTTTTTATTCAAATTTTTATCAGGATCAAAACAGTGAAAAAACGGCGGTTTGGCACTTTTGACCATTTTTCCCGCTACGGCGTTTACCGAACAGAAAAAATATTTATATAGCTTTGTAGAGTGGGCGATTTTGGACGTGGGGATACCTAACATGTATGTGTTTCACAGTTTTTAACTACTTTAATATGTGTTCTAGGGAAAGGGGGGTGATTTGAATTTTTAATCCTTTTTAATTTTTTTTTTAAACTTTTTTTTTTTTGCATTTATTACACCGCCTAGGGGTATTGACATGGGTGGGCGGTGTCGCGGATTGTCAGAGCGGTGGGGGTCGGCAAACATGGCTGCTCCAGAGCGTTAAAGAGAGCCTCCTGGAGTATCGTTAAGGTGAGGGGCAAAGTGGTAAAGTATATGTTTTTTTTTTGTTTTTTTTTAAATGTAGATTGTGAGCTCCACATAGAGCTCACAATGTACATTTTTCCCTATCATTATGTCTTTCTTTTTGGAATATAGGATGGAAATCCATGCAAACACGGGGAGAACATACAAACTCCTTGCAGATGGTTTTTTGCCCTTGGCGGGATTTGAACACCAGGACTCCAGCGCTGCAGTGCTAACCACTGAGCCACCGTGTGGCCCCTGCAAAGTGGTAAAGTATATGTATATGTGAATGTGTGGGGTTAGGGACTAGGCTGTAGAGGGCAATATGAATTTTGTGGCTTGCTACGGTCCAAAGTGTGTGAGATTGCAGAGATGGTGGTGTGAGTTTGGGTTTTGTGGGGGTCCTGGCACAAACGTATGTGCGCTATTGTGACGAAAAGTAGCCTATTGTTTAATCGGGTGTATTAACTATGTTTGTGGAAAATTTCAGCCAAATCGGTGGTGCGGTTTTTCCGTGATTGAGGAACAAACATCCGAACATGCAAACATCCAAACACACAAACCCACAAACTCACAAACTTTCACATTTATAATATTAATAGGATATATATATATGATTTTGATGGATTTTTTAGCCTGTGATTTTGGACGGAATCTGTACAAAAAAGAAGTGCATCTGGCATGTCAATGTCATATAGAAGCAAGAAGATACAATGGCTCAATATCAACCAACGTTTCAATGTTTTCACCAGTATCATACCACTGGTAGAACAGTGGTAGCTAATCTGATGTTCCCACTGTTCCACCAATGGCATGATACCTTTGAAAGTTCAGTGATATTCAGCCCTTGTATTTTCTTGCTTCTATGTTGTACCTTCTATATCGTACCATATGGTCATTTGTAAATAAAGACTATGTTGTTGTTACTAAAAAGGAGCAAACCTCTCAAAATTAATTTCCTTTTGTTTTGGATTCGGGTGCTAAGTTAGGTAAAAACTTAACTTTTGGTAAAAACTTTTGGTAAACCAAAACTTAAATTGGTTTAAAATATAGTATATAACATGGACGGGACTCCCTCTCCCGCTCTCTTGTAAACACAGCCAAAGTTATGTCAAAGTTAATGTGACATTGGGGTAACATGGTGACTCCGTGGTTAGCATTGCAGCACTGGAGTCCTGGGTTCAAATCCTGCCAAGGACAACATCTGCAATGAGTCTGTGTGTTCTCCCCGTGTTTGCGTGGATTTTCTTCCATACTTTAAAAAGACATACTAAAAAAAAAATGTACATTGTGAACCCTATATGGGGCTTACAATCTACATTTTAAAGAGGAAAAAAAGCAGTGGATACAGACTCCTAGTTCAACCACACTGGTCTGACACTCACTTTTATGCACTTTAACATTTAAAAGGCTCCAAAATTTTCCTTTTTTTGGGAAAAGAATGTTACAGTAAGAGGAAAGTTACATATCATATATCAAATAATATTCCATTATTATCTTAAAGGAATTATTCTTGACACAATAGCATGTATAGTGCGTGCAGAGTCAATCTAATGACATCTAGATCTTATATACATATCTTAGATCAAGAAAAAAACACCACAGAAATCAGGAAATGTAACACAGAATAAACAGGATTACTATACCATAACCTTCCGTTCAAAGAACCACATTGTACTGCTGACATGGCCAATAAATCATGAAGAAAATTATAAATTATTAGAAGGATCTGCAGAGTATGTGGTCATGAAATGCACAAAGGTGACAACATGTCATTGTTTTTAGGCAAAATCCTCAGCTCTTTTGTTAAATGTGTTAGTTATAGACAGGTTTTATTTAGGCTAATTGTGAAATGTTTTTAGGGTTAATTATTTTCACCATTTTGCAGAATGTTAGACTGTGGTATGTGAGCACTCTGAGTACTCATAGGTCCTTAAATAAACCTCTATCTTACTTACCTGCAATGGGTTTGGTGGAGTCATTGGGGAAGGAAGGCCATGTCCTGGTGATTGGTTGGGCTTTTGGGGAGAGCTGCAGGGCTGCTGGCTTGTGGCAAGTTGGTTCTGGCTTTTGTTCTGTGTTTGGTTTTGCTGCTGTTGCTGATTTTGTTGCTGTTGTGATGACTGTGAGGGGTGAGGCTGGGATGATGGCTGGGGCGACTGCTGATGCTGGGCTGTAGTTTGCTGTTGCTGCTGCTGCTGTTGATGTTGCTGTGATCCTTGATGATGATGGTGATGATGATGCTGATGAAGCTGCTGTAGATGCTGAAGTTGCTGAAGTTGAGAGTTCAGGGATGAGGTAGCTGTAATGAACCAGAACAATGAGTTAATATTTCAAGTGGGAATTCTCATGAATTGGTTACATGTTGCATATCGATCACAAGATTTCTGACATGGGGTAAATCCCTGAGAGGTGTCTACAACTAGTTCTTAGGTAAGGAACCATTGTGGTTGCATACAAGTCCCAGTGTTTGAATCACATTGGAATGTGAGGGTGAATAAATTCATTGTGGAGCCCTAGTCTTGTTTATCCACAGGGCAGAGCTATGGTGTAAAACTAGAAATATTACTATTAACTCTTGCACCATTCTTAAGGCTCTAGCTAACTACTAGTAGTTATTAGCCATCAAGTTCATTAGTTTAGGCATTCACCCACAACTAAAAAAAGAAAAAAAAGAAAAATACAGCTTTTAGGCCATGGCCCCACGTGGCGTAAACGCTGCAGTTTGGCCGCAGCAGAAGCGCAATAGAAAAACACAGCGTTTTACAGTCCCTATGAATTGGATTGCAGGACAATACACACAGTCGATATATTGCGATTTCCAATACCATCATGGAAAAGCACTGTGGGAAAAACTGTAATGCGTTGCCCCAGTGTTTTTTCCTGCAGTGCTTTTTTTGCTGTGGCCCACTACATGAGGCTTTAGCCTTAAAGACGTACAGCTCCCTACCCTGTTAGCCCCCTGTGTAGTTGCTTAGGTTGCACCAAGGGTATGAAAGTGGCCATTATCCCAACTTCTGGCATGCTATATTACTAAAGCAGCACCATGGAGCTCTGCAATATTTACATAGCATGGCCTCTCAAAGTGAATGAGGGTCTTGCTACGCAAATAGCATTGGTGTACTGCAGGGCCGCCATCAGGAATTTTGGGGCCCCATACAGCCTAAGTGTCTGCCCCCCCCCCCCGGCTGCCACCATTTTAAAACTACTTTATTTTGCGACATACCAATTCTGTATTACATTTCCCTTTATTTAGCAGCATTACAAGGCTTCATCAGATTCTATTTGCAGGTATAATCTGCTACATGTGACAGCGCCTATAGAGAGCCAACACCATCTATAAGAGCCCTCCTAATAAATCCTCAGGGCTTATTCACATTGCGTTTTTGGCCTCCCTTGCCGGGATACGTTGGTAACCAGTCAGAATCAGCTGTCAACTTATCCCTGCACGAAGAACTGGCCATTAAAAAAAAGGGGGGCCCTGCAGTTCTCCGTGCAGGGATAAGTGGGGACCTGAGTGTGACTGGTTACCAACGTATCCCGGCAAGGGAGGCCAAAAACGCAATGTGAACACTCCTTTACAGTGAAAGTCCCACCCCCAAACAGGCTGCTATGCTAGTAGCATAGCCGCTTACATCATTATTAATACAAAGCACACATACCTTTGGAGGTCTTGTGTGCTTTGTAGTTCTCCAGCTAAAAACTTATATATTATATATTATTGCCCCAGTTCCCTCTCCACAGTGCCGCACACCCGATGCCCCAACAATCCCCCTTCCCCCCCCCCCCGTCCACCTTCTAACATCTTTCCACTGCCCCCTGTACCCATACCTCCCAACTTTTGAAGAACCAAAAGAGGGACAAAATGTGTGGCGCGCTTTGCGCGCCGCGGCAAATTTAGCCCCACCCACTGTTATGTTGACTCCACCCATTCTCATTAATTTTTCATGTGCCCGCACACAGTATAATCCTCCTACAGTCACCCGTACATTATATGTCCCCCCTCTATCTCTCCCCCAGCTTCATATACACCCTTCATCTGCACCCAGTTTCATGTCTCCCACCCAATCTCTGCCCCCAGATTCATGTCCGCCCATCCATTTCTGCCCCCAGTTTCATGTTCCCCCCCTCCATCTCTGCCCCCAGTTTCATGTCCCCTCCATCTCTACCCCAAGATTCATGCCCTCCATCTCTGCCCCCATATTCATGTCCCCTCCATCTCTGCCCCCATATTCATGTCCCCTCCATCTCTGCCCCCATATTCATGTCCCCTCCATCTCTGCCCCCATTGTCATGCCGTCCTCTCCATCTCTGCCCCCATATTCATGTCCCTCCATCTCTGCCCCATTGTCATGTCGTCCTCTCCATCTCTGCCCCCAGTGTCATGCCGTCCTCTCCATCTCTGCCCCCATATTCATGTCCCCTCCATCTCTGCCCCCATTGTCATGTCGTCCTCTCTCTGCCCCCAGTTTCACGTTCCACATTACACTGACTGACTTACCTTCTCCTTCGTTCCCTCGCAGCTCTCTGCGCGCCTCTCTCTCACACTGGCGCACAGTTATAGACGCGATGTGACGTCACCACATCGCATCTACAAGCCAGTAGCGGAGGCGGCGAAGCGGTTCAGCCGCATATTTGACAGCGAGAGAGGCGCGCAGCGGCGAAGCAAGGAGCTGACCTGTGTCAGCTCCTCGCTTCGCCGCCGGCTACTGGCTTGTAGACGCGATGGCTGAAGCGAGGAGCTGACCTGTGTCAGCTCCTCGCTTCGCCGCTGCCACCGGCTACTGGCTTTTAGATGTGATGTGATCACATCGCGTCTACAAGCCAGTAGCAGCGGCGGCGGCGAAGCGAGGAGCTGACACAGGTCAGCTCCTCGCTTCAGCTGCATATGTGTCAGGGAGAGAGGCACGCAGTGGCGAAGCGAGAAGCTGACCTGTGTCAGCTCCTTGCTTCAGCCGCGTATGTCTTCATCTCAGATCTGCGTCCTCTGGATGCAGATCTGAGTTGAAATAGGACATACACAATGACTGCTACGGGCGCCAGGGGGCCGGCACACGGTGGCGGGCCAAAACCGGGCCCCCCCCATTTTTCAATTTGGCCGGGCCCCTGACGCCAGTACCAGTAGTACTGCCCTATCGGCGGCCCTGGTGTACTGCATTATAGAGTTAGCCTGGCACAGATAGCGCCTTCTACCATCCATATCTGTACATATTTTCAGGAGATTATATCAGAAAAACAGAACTCCTATGTCGGTAAAGAACTTAATACTATACGAAAAAACTAAAAGTGTTCATATGTGCACACTAACTTTACATCATGTATGCTCTGTCCCCTACAGGTGTCAGAATAACCATTGCATAACAGATGTAGCCAAAGAGAATCAGCCTGACTGATCAAAAGTGCAAAAATCCCTTTTTCACTAAATAATTGGTTTACACATTTCCATCGAGGCTATGCTTTCCAGTGCGGAGAATATTCTTGTATTCTTAGTAATACATTTAACCAACATAACATGAATCGGTAGGATCAGACATTTTACATACAAAGTGCTGTTATTACGTAGTAAAGACAATAGATGGGTCCACAAACTCCAGAAATAGTCGCTGTAATGTACTTTCGCCTCTATACTTGGTAAGCTTTAACAGTTTTCACCTTTAAAATGACATAGTAACTCCTAAGGCCTGAAAATGTTCTCAATTCAATATTGCTTTATAACACTAAATTTGGCCAGGGAAATATCATCCAGTTCACAGCTTTAAAGACGAAAAAAAAAAAAACCCAGAAAGAAAGAAATGACACGTGTTGAAAGTTATTATTGTGCTGTTCTCAGGGTCAGCATAGTTCAATTATACTTTTAGGTGCCATTTTATTGTGAACATTGGTAAGGAAGCTACTTTAAGCCCATTGCAGTTAAGATAAATTAAGCACACCCCTGCCATGTAAGAACTGTATTTTCGTGGTGGCTTCCAGTCGCCGGCATTCAGCCCTGTTGTAAAAACCTCCCTATAAATTATATGTCATTTTACCACTTATGGTAGAGTACAACGTGACAAAGAACTATGTTTAGATTGTAGCAAAATGTAATAAAGGATAAGAAAAAAAATACATTTCTAATCAGATATATTACTTGCTAATGTGGCCATGGAATAAATACCAAAGTAACAAAGTTTAATCCAAGTAGCAGAAGTACTATGCACATACACAGTGTAAGAAAATCCATTGAGTCCACCAATTTTTTTTCTGTAGAATTAAACAATGCATTGGTTTTTTTTCTTTTTTTTTTCTTTTTTTTAAACATTGAAATCATTTAAAGCAATTGCTTAGTAAGACATTGTCTTCAGTAGAAATGAGTAAACAGGTTTGTTACAAATTTTCCCAAAATTTTGTAATTTTGTTATTATTGAAAAATTGTGATTATACTCTGGGGTCTCCCCAGGGAAGACGGGAACAAAATACAAAACACAGATAATGACCTCTCCTCACCTCTCCTAGGCATCTGGTCTTCACCACGGGCTCTTGCAGGGGGCATCTCATCTGCAGCATGCATCTTAACCAAATTGCATCTTAACCAAAGTGCACTTATACATGGCATGACTATGACCTTCATTCTTCCTCTCTTCATACAGGTATATAATCTGCTATTGAACCCACCTCTGCTTGCTGTCTGAATTCTCCCTTCGATCATCTGCTGTAATATTCAATGGTATATAATCTGCTATTGAACCCACCTCTGCTTGCTGTCTGAATTCTCCCTTCGATCATCTGCTGTAATATTCAATGGTATATAATCTGCTATTGAACCCACCTCTGCTTGCTGTCTGAATTCTCCCTTCGATCATCTGCTGTAATATTCAATGGTATATAATCCTGTATTTCACCTCTGTATTTCACCTCTGCCTGATTACTGAACTATATCCTAGCATTTCATCCAGGCTGTATATTTTTTGCACTTCCATGTCTTCTTATCTGCACTAGTGTCAGTCTTTTGATCTTCACTGATTTTATTGGTGTTTCTGGCCAAGTGTTTACTTGGATCCACACTGCCAGTCTCCTCATGTGTCACAGTTTGTAGATTAATTAGTTAACGACTTAAATTAGTGCTAGTCTGAAGCTGTGCTTTCCTATATAAGTAGATATAGCTTATGGGGTGCATCTCATATGCGGGGGCATCTCATCTGCAGCATGCATCTTAACCAAATTGCATCTTAACCGAAGTGCAGATTAACCAAAGTGCACTTAAACAGGGCACGAAACAGGCTAACCATGGCAGAACACCAGGTAAATTTCAACCTAAAACAACAAGTTTTACCTCATGGTATCCTGTAGCTGCACTGTCTCTTACTATCTTAGCCATTGTCTTCCTGCAGATCTCTCCTCCATCTCTACCACCAGTACACACCATCCATATCAGTCCCTCTTTTCTTCCTTCTCCCATGTACAGCTCTCACACACTTTTCACACTCTTTAATCATCCCTTTATTTCTTTTAGCAGTGACACCAAACAGAAGCGCCCACATAAATCCCTGAACCACCTTCTGTCTCTGTCCATGTTACTCCTCCTCGCTGCTGGGGACATCTCTCCTAACCCCGGCCCTCCTTCCTTCACTAACTCTTCTTCCTGCACACATAGAAGGCCTACAAACCTCATCAATATTTACCGTGTTCCTTCCCCTCATCTCTCCCCTGTCTCCTTTAACTGCTCTCTCTGGAACGCCCGCTCAGTGTGTAACAAACTAGAATACATTAATGACTTATTCCTTAGTAAATACCTCGGCCTCCTTTACTGAAACTTGGATCCAGCAGTCAGACACTGCCTCCCCTGCTGCTCTGTGTCATGGTGGCCTACAATTCGCACACACCTCTAGGCCTGATAATAGGCAGGGTGGTGGGGTAGGATTACTGCTGTCACCGCAGTGCATTTTTCAGTCCATTCCCCCGGTCCCCTCACTCACATTCTCCTCATTTGAAGTCCATGCTATCAGACTTTTCCGGCCACTCTCCTTACATGTAGCTGTGATCTACCGCCCACCTGGCTCACCCTACCAATTTTTGGACCACTTTGCTTCTTGGCTTCCCCACTTTTTATCCAGTGACATTCCTACCCTCATCATGGGTGACTTTAACATCCCTATTGCCCCCCCTCACTCCCCGGCTGCCTCACAGTTTCTCTCATTAACCACTTCTCTTGGTCTCTCACAATGTTCTTCTTCCGCCACACATATAGACGGTAACACGATTGATCTAGTCTTCCATCGACTCCTCACAGTCTCTAAATTTTCTAACTCTTCTCTGCCGCTTTCTGACCACAATCTTCTATCTCTCACCATCAGTGCTCTCTCCCCTTCACAAGACACCCCTACCCATCACACATATAGAAACTTGCGTGCTATTGACACCCAGCACCTCTCAGATACTCTACAGTCCTCCCTGTCCCCCATCTCTTCAATCTCCTGTCCCAATCTGGCCACCAGTCACTATAATGATACCCTCAAAAATGCATTGGATGAGGTTGCTCCCCCCTCCACTCGTAAAGTCCCACATAGGAGGCATCAGCCCTGGCACACGCCACAGACACGATTTCTTCAGCGCTGCTCTAGGTGTGCCGAACGTCTATGGAGAAAATCACGCTCACCTGCAGATTTCCTCCACTTCAAGTTTATGCTTAAAACATATAGCTCTGCCCTTTACCTTGCCAAACAAGACTCATCTCTTCTCTCTCCAGCAACCCTAAAAGGCTTTTTGAAACCTTTCACTCCTTACTCACACCCAAGGTGCAGACGCCATTCACAGACCTTAGTGCTGATGACCTGGCCATGTATTTCCATGATAAAATTGATAAGATCCGTCAGGAAATTACTGCCCAAGCCCCAGGTGGCATTGACTCCCACACCTACGATAGTACTGATCCCCTCACCAGCCGTACTTTAGACTGTCCATTCTCATCTTTTGAACCTGTCACAGAAGAGGAAGTTTCCCAGCTACTTTCTTCATCTCGCCCCACAACCTGCAGTAGTGACCCCTTCCCCTCACACCTTCTCCAATCTCTGTCCCCTGCTGTCACTACTTACCTTACTAAAATATTTAACCTCTCTCTCTCTTCTAGAATCTTCCCATCCTCCTTCAAGCATGCTGTTATAATCCCGCTACTGAAAAAACCCTCCCTGGACCCATCCTGTGCTGCTAACTATCGACCCGTCTCTAACCTCCCCTTCATCTCTAAACTTTTGGAACGCCTGGTTTATTCTCAGTTAATCCGTTATCTCTCTGCTAACTCTCTGCTTGACCCCTTACAATCTGGTTTCCGCGCTCTGCACTCTACTGAAACAGCTCTCACAAAAGTCTCTAATGATCTACTAAAGGCTAAATCCAATGGTGACTTCTCTCTTCTTATTCTTCTGGACCTCTCTGCAGCTTTTGACACTGTTGACCATCAACTTCTCCTCACTATGCTCCGCTCAGTTGGCCTCAATGACACTGCGCTCTCCTGGTTCTCCTCTTATCTCTCAGGCCGCACTTTCAGTGTATCATTTGCGGGCTCTGTTTCCTCTCCTCTTTCCCTTGCTGTTGGGGTTCCTCAGGGCTCGGTCCTCGGCCCCCTGCTCTTTTCTCTCTACACAGCCCCCATTGGACAAACCATCGCCAGATTTGGCTTCAGGTACCATCTTTATGCTGATGACACCCAATTATACACATCTTCCCGTGACATCACCCCTGCACTCATACAGAACACCAGTGACTGTCTCTCTGCTGTCTCTAATATCATGTCCTCGCTCTATCTGAAACTAAATCTCTCTAAGACTGAACTACTACTGTTTCCACCATCTAACAGATCTGTCCCTGATATATCCATTGCAGTCTCAGGCCTTACTATAACTCCTAGGCAGCATGCCCGCTGCCTTGGGGTCATATTTGACGCAGACCTTTCCTTCACCCCTCATATTGAATCACTCGCACGTTCATGTCACCTCCACCTCAAAAACATCTCCAGAATACGCCCTTTCCTTACCAGAGATACACTAAAGACACTTATTGTCTCTCTGATTCATTCTCGCCTTGACTACTGTAATTCCTTACTAATCGGTCTTCCCCTCACTAAACTCTCTCCTCTACAATCTATTCTGAATGCAGCGGCCAGGCTCATCTATCAGGCTAGACGCTACAGCGATGCCTCCGGTCTGTGCCAGTCGCTACATTGGCTGCCTATTCATTATAGAATAAAATATAAAGTTATTACTCTCATCCACAAGGCTCTCCATAATGCCGCACCTCCCTACATTTCTTCCCTCATCTCTGTCTACCGCCCAACCCGTGCTCTCCGCTCACTCAATGACCTAACACTTACATCCTCTATTATCAGAACCTCCCATGCTCGTATACAAGACTTCTCCCGAGCTGCACCACTTCTCTGGAATGCTCTACACCGGACAATCAGATTAACTCCCAACTTCTACAGTTTCAAACGCAAACTAAAGACGCATCTTTTCAGACAAGCCTATCACAATTCCTAATGCACAAAATTGTCTGAACACTGTATAAGCAATGCCGCCCCTGCTACCTCTTGTGTCACCCCCTCTACCTCATAGATTGTAAGCTCTTTTGAGCAGGGCCCTCAGTCCCATTGTGTGAAATGACGTTCTTTGGTATGTATGTCTGTATCTGAACCCTATAAATTGTACAGCGCTGCGGAATATGTTGGCGCTATATAAATAAAATGTATTATTATATTATTATTATTATTTCATGGGTCCTCCGGCATGTTGTTGTCACATCAGAGGTGATCATGAAGCACATGACATCAGAAAAGATGCCGGAAGAGGCCGCAAGATTCTGTGGGTGAAGATCAGTCATCAGGAATTAAGACCAGACCCAGGAGAAGTAAGAAAAGGAATCTTTTTTTTTATATATTTTGTCTGTACCTCCTCTGAGCCTCTGCTAATAGCACTTCTGGTTTGAAATGAACTTTGAAAGTTGCTCACGTACCTTGTGAATATTGATAAAAAAATAATAGTCATATGTAGCCTAACTAATTGATAGCTGCTACTGTTGACCTCTATCTATCTATCTATCTATCTATCTATCTATCTATCTATCTATCTATCTATCTATCTATCTATCTATCTATCTATCTATCGTGTCTTAGGCTATCCCTTCTTTTTATATTGGAACTGGCAGTATATATATATATATATATATATATATATATATATATATATATATATACAGTCCTATGAAAAAGTTTGGGCACCCCTATTAATCTTAATCATTTTTTGTTCTAAATATTTTGGTGTTTGCAACAGCCATTTCAGTTTGATATATCTAATAACTGATGGACACAGTAATATTTCAGGATTGAAATGAGGTTTATTGTACTAACAGAAAATGTGCAATATGCATTAAACCAAAATTTGACCGGTGCAAAAGTATGGGCACCCTTATCATTTTATTGATTTGAATACTCCTAACTACTTTTTACTGACTTACTGAAGCACAAAATTGGTTTTGTAACCTCAGTGAGCTTTGAACTTCATAGCCAGATGTATTCATTCATAAGAAAAGGTATTTAAGGTGGCCAATTGCAAGTTGATCTCCTATTTGAATCTCCTCTGAAGAGTGGCATCATGGGCTACTCAAAACAACTCTCAAATGATCTGAAAACAAAGATTGTTCAACATAGTTGTTCAGGGGAAGGATACAAAAAGTTGTCTCAGAGATTTAACCTGTCAGTTTCCACTGTGAGGAACATAGTAAGGAAATGGAAGACCACAGGGACAGTTCTTGTTAAGCCCAGAAGTGGCAGGCCAAGAAAAATATCAGAAAGGCAGAGAAGAAGAATGGTGAGAACAGTCAAGGACAATCCACAGACCACCTCCAAAGAGCTGCAGCATCATCTTGCTGCAGATGGTGTCACTGTGCATCGGTCAACTATACAGCGCACATTGCACAAATAGAAGCTGTATGGGAGAGTGATGAGAAAGAAGCCGTTTCTGCACGTACGCCACAAATAGAGTTGCCTGAGGTATGAAAAAGCACATTTGGACAAGGCAGCTTCATTTTGGAAACAAAAATTGAGTTGTTTGGTTATAAAAAAAGGCGTTATGCATGGTGTCCAAAAAGAAACAGCATTCCAAGAAAAACACATGCTACCCACTGTAAAATTTGGTGGAGGTTCCATCATGCTTTGGGGCTGTGTGGTCAATACTGGCACCGGGAATCTTGTTAAAGTTGAGAGTCGCATGGATTCCACTCAGTATCAGCAGATTCTTGAGAATAATGTTCAAGAATCAGTGACGAAGTTGAAGTTACGCCGGGGATGGATATTTCAGCAAGACAATGATCCAAAACACCGCTCCAAATCCTCAGGCATTCATGCAGAGGAACAATTACAATGTTCTGGAATGGCCATCCCAGTCCCCAGACCTGAATATCATTGAACATCTGTGGGATGATTTGAAGCGGGCTGTCCATGCTCGGCGACCATCTAACTTAACTGAACTTGAATTGTTTGTCCAAAATACCTTTATCCAGGATCCAGGAACTGATTAAAAGCTACAGGAAGCGACTAGAGGCTGTTATCTTTGCAAAAGGAGGATCTACTAAATATTAATGTCACTTTTCTGTTGAGGTGCCCATACTTTTGCACCGGTCAAATTTTGGTTTAATGCATATTGCACATTTTCTGTTAGTACAATAAACCTCATTTCAATCCTGAAATATTACTGTGTCCATCAGTTATTAGATATATCAAACTGAAATGGCTGTTATAAACACCAAAATATTTAGAACAAAAAATGATTAAGATTAATAGGGGTGCCCAAACTTTTTCATAGGGCTGTATATATATATATATATATATATGTTCACCCTTAACGCAGAGTGACTTTGGTTAAAGGGGTTGTTGAAAAAAAATAAAATAAGCATCAAATAGCCTAAAATTTTAAAGATGTCGGCAGCAGTCATGTGCTCTATTATTGGGGTTGTATGTTAATGATGATGGTATAAATGGGCACATGACCACTGTAGCCATTCATTGCCTGCAGTGGTGATGTGTCATCCAGGGTGACCATGGATTGCTGGGGAGATGAACAGGTAAGTGAAGAGTCCTTATTTTTTTGTATTTTATGCAGCCCAATTTTTTACAACATTGAAGGACTCCAAGTTTGACTATTTGGAATAAGGAAAACTTCTGTTTTTGTACTGTGTTAGCCAGTGGGTAGGAAATATTAAAAAAAAAAAATTGTATGAGCTTAGAAAAGGGCCTTGTTCTTTGCAGCAGCAGAACCTCTATTGTCTACGGGCTGGTGTTTCATATACAGTAAGCACTGAGCTGCAACATCAAATGCGTGCAAGTGGTTCAGTGTCCGGTATAATAGCACGTTTTATTCTAATCTCCTACAGTCCCTTTATATGTATCAATGTTTTATGCTTTTTTTGTTGTTTTATTAACTTATAAAATAACCAATGAGTTACTGCTCCAGTTGTGGTTTTCTTTTGATCATCTTGTACAATGTTCCATATCTACTTTTTTGAAAAACTTAATTACAGTTAAAAAAAAAACAAAAAAAAACAACCAATGAGAATAACACTTATCAGTAGATTCGGTAGAGAGTGGCCCTCCCCCCGATCAGATCATTACAATAATGGGCCCTTAAACACATGTAAGAGTCATCGAAGGAGCCAATTTTTTAACCTTATTGATGATACTCTATGTCTTTGTCTGCCATAGTCTCGGCAAAGTTTTCTTGTAGAGAGGAGTCAAATCCTCTGGTGGGACCTCAGCCTAATACCAATGGTGAGGCCCAGTGTATAGAAAGTGAATTAAAATGAATATTAATGTCATCCTGCAATACTGGTAGAGGTTAGTAAATTTTCACCTATATACCATATATTGTATGTAAGAAAATATTTTTCAAATATTAAATGTGTCATTTTAAGTGAAATGACATACCATGTTTGTCTTGCACAAAATTGCCGTCCAATGTACACCATTATCAGGCTATTACGCCACACATATAATTGTATGGTGTGCCGGGGTCTTGAACTTACAAAACTAAAATATTTATTGACTAAAATTCCTGAAAAATCTATAACTTTCTCAGTTGTCATGTACAGGAGATGGAAAGATTCACACAGAGATGCAGCGAGATTCATTGTGCAGTCCAGCAGGTGTGATAACATGTTACTGGCACTTCTTCCTTGCACACAGCAGATAGATTACACGCAATATTTTAGTGCATCAAAGCAGCAATGGGTCAGGACCTGAGGAAATCGAGGCCTCAACCTGTGTCAATAACAGCATCTAGCTGTTGGATACTATAACCTGCATTGCTTCTTACTTCAGAGCGTATAAACAAATACTTTCTAGACACTGCTCTCCAAATTATACACAGCTTCATACCTTCCATAAGTATATGCCAGTCTCGCTATATTCCTTTATACGGTTGAGGCTGCAGAATTTTTACTCAATGTAACTTAACTAGGTTTAAAATGTATCCAGGGGAAAGGGTTAAAAAAAAAGTTAAGTATATTGAAACTATATACTCTGTGTTGGATATAATTTCAGAAATAACTCCACATACTGTAGCCTGGTTCAGGCCTGGATCACATCTGCGTTCAGTATTCCATTTGGGGAGTCCTCTTGGGGACCCCTGAACAGAATACCGAATGCATTGACAAGCGATGAGCGATGAAAGCACATGGACCCCATAGACTATAATGGGATCTGTGTGTTTTCTACGCAGTGTCCACACGAGTCATGTGCGCAGAAAATACACGGACCCCATTATAGTCTATGGGTCCATGTGCTTTCATTGCTCACTGCTTGTCAATGCGTTCGTATTCTGTTCGGAGGTCCCCAAGGACACTTTCCAAACAGAATACCGAACGCAGACGTGAACCAGGCTGTAGACACTGCTTTCTGGACCTCTGTGTGGCAGTGGGATATTGTCTTACCCGAGTCCCAGCTGAATTTTCCCGCTTTGGCCTCTTCTGTTATTTCATCAAAAATTTTCTCTGTTGCCTAAATTTGATCTGACATCACAGCGTTCCCTGCTGCTTCAGTGTCTACAAACATGTCTTACTTATTTGCATGTTGGAAAGTTATCCATATTTTTTGGGATGAGCTATTATTTTATAATCTAATTTTATTCAGACACTTTACCTTAATTTAATATAGATAACCTACAGTACAGTATTAGTGTACAGCATTATATGACCATGTTGTGGAGGCAAGAAGTGGGGATAGGAGGAGGTTGCTTGTGAAAGGGCCCCCTTAAGGGTAAATTCACACCGAGTATTTTGGTCAGGATTTTGAGGCCGTATCTGCCTCAAAATCCTGAACAAAAAGATGAGTTCCATTGAAATCAATGGGAGCCGCTTAAGTGAGATGTTCATTCTTCAGGCCGTTTCGCCTCGCAATTCGGCTTGAAGACAATCCCTCCTCCGGGTGTGCCTAATCCAGAGCGGAGTGTGCGGCTGCAGTGCACTGGCTTTCAGTCGCGGCTACCCAGCTTTTGGTCCAGAACCTGAGGCGGCCTCCGCCTCAGGTTCCGGACCGAAAAACTCCATGTGAACTTACCCTAACTGAGGAGCACTATAGATAAATATTGACATGTAAACTGTCAAATAATGTAAAAAAAACTGGCAGAATCCAAAAAAGATCAGGCTGTTTTTATGCACAAGTCCATTTTATAATCTAGTCTTATCCAGTCTTCAGAATATGACATGTTTTGTTCTTATTGTTTAAATCTCAAGTCAGTGCTTGAGAACTTCTAAAACTGACCTGGCCAATCTACATGCTTTTAACTCCATTTGAGGATGTTGGAAACAACAGAAGTGCCTTAAACTCCGTAGTAAGTAGAAAAATCTTTTTGGAAGTTTTTTCAGCAGCAAATAGTAATGCAAGTTACTATAAATATATAGCAGTCAATTATACATGCGTGTCATAAGTTTATGAACATCATTAGTATATATCCCGATCAGCCATAACATTAAAACCCCTGACAGGTGAAGTGAATACCATTGATTATCTGGTAACAATGGCATCTGTCAAGAAGTGGGATATATTCTGCAGCAGTGAACATGCATTGTTGACTGGTTGAGAGCAGGAAAAATGGAAAAGCGGCTTTGCAAAACCAAATTATGATGGCTAGATGACTGGGTCAGAGCTTCACCAAAACAACAAGTTGTGTAGGGTATTGCGGGAATGCAGGGGTTTCTTCCTATCAAAAGTGGTCTAAGGAATGACAGCTGGTGAATTGGCAAACGGCTAGTCCACATGGCCAACCCCACAGTACACATATTGTAGCACTATTTGCTAAAAGTTTAAGGGGTTGTCTTCGCTTTACAATCTATACAAATAAAGCTATACTATACTGTGCTGGGACTTGCTTACAAGGCTACAGCAGGAAGGTGTCGGCATCCTCCATGTCTGACACAGCCATGGTCCTGGTTACCTTTTAGGATGTATATGTTTATCACTTTCATGGCATCTACAAATAGAAATGACTGAAGAAGGGCTCTTAGGCTGAGAATATCCACTTAGAAAACTGAAGTCTTGATAAATACAAACATAATTTAACGTAAATGTCTTGAATGTCAGTATTTCCACACAATTAGAGTCATTAGTTTAATATTCTGGAGTGGTTTCTACTCCTTCTAGTAAACCTTCAGAGGTCTTGAGTAGAGATGAGCGAGTAGTATATGATCGAGTAGGTATTCGATCGAATTTTACGGTATTCGAAATACTCATACTCGATCGAGTACCACTCGCTATTTGAATGGAAAAGTTCGATGCAGAACCAGCATTGATTGGCCGAACGCTATACAGTCGGCCAATCAACGCTGGTTCTTCTCCTACCTTTAGAAGTATTCCCTGCGGCGTCTTCCGACTCTGAATTCACTCTGCCAGGCATCAGGCCTGGGCAGAGCCAACTGCTCATGCCCGCTTGTAGTGCGGGCATGCGCAGTTGGCTCTGCCCAGGCCCGATGCCTGGCAGAGTGAATTCAGAGCCGGAAGACGCCGCGGGGATGCTGCACGGAGAAAACTTCTCGGAGGATTCAGCCCGACCCTCACTCGTGGACTTGGTAAGTATAATTTGATCGAACGTTGCTTACCCCTGAAACGAGCATTTTCCCCCCAAAGACTATAATAGGGTTCGATATTCGATTCGAGTAGTCGAATATTGAGCGGCTACTCGAAACGAATATCGAATATCGAACATTTTACTGTTCGCTCATCTCTAGTCTTGAACAGTCCTAAGGAGGACCTCCGCAATATTTGGCTAATATTTAATAGGAAAAATATGATATGCAGCAGATGCTTTTACAATGTTAATAAACTGAAATGAAAGATAATCATGGGCTTATATATTTTAGAATATTCTCGATATAAGGATATAAGAGCTATAAGGATACCACTGCAGGAAATAGCAGCATTTCAATGACACCTACAGAAATGCTGGTGCTTTCCCTATACGTATAATAAAAGCAGACTTTCTGTGAAAGCGCTGTGGAAAAAACCCACAATGCAATTCCTCTGTAGTATTTTCCGAAGCGCTTTTTAGCTGTAGCTCACTACATGTGGACATAACTACAATTTGAATGCACTTGCAAAAGATCTTTTAAATGATTTTAGTTTATTTTAACCTACTAAACTGGAAACTAGAATCATTTCTAACACTACACTACTTCAATAAAGAAAAAGTACAAGCCACTTCCAAATACTATATTTGAGAAAACATCTTTTCAGCAATATGTTTCTATCTAATTTCTTTTCTTGCTGCAACACACTGGCCGTTGCCAGGCCTCAAACACAGTCACTAAAAATATTTTCTCTATAAAGGTTAGGAAAATTCCCTGTGGTCAGCTCAGGAGCTTCTGAACTGTAGCACAATAAAGCCAGCTTTAGGGTATAAAGCCAACCTTCCAAGACAATAAAAAGAGAAGAAAACGAAAACTGGATCCCTCAAAGAGCAATAACACCAGTATCCCTCATTCCAAGTTGCACGGCATATCACTGCGAAGGCAGGTTATCAATGTTAGTCTAGTGTTTGCAATCACCCGATACAGACGGTGGAGAGGAGCAGCCACTGGTAATAACACTTCATTAGTTTACTATAGCGCGGTATACTATCACCCTGACCTCCTCATTAAAGTTCACAGTATTACACTCAGCTTAAAGGGAAAAGACCTTTCTAACTTAATAAAACCAGATAATAAAACAAATCTCAAATGCTCTAATTCAAAATAGACTCATCCTGTACAAGGACATTTTCTGTATATGACCTATTAGATACTGTATCAGCTACTGTAAATAATACACCTATTATAAATCACAGAAGAGTCCACTTAGACTACATTGCTTTAGAAACACAATGAAATTCTATGGGGATCTAATACAATATCCTAAAGTAACTTACAGTCTTGAGTCTTGCATAGATTATAATTATCAACCCATTATGGTTGGTAAGTGGCTGAGACATAAAGTAGGGAACGGGTGACAAAGAGAGGCAGGTGAGAGAATAAATGGAGTGATAATACATATACATAAGCACTGTGCAACTCAAAAGGGAGACAGTTGACCCCTGCTTTCATGATCAGCACGTGCTCCAATTGATCAGGAGCAGTCATATGTTTAGCACCTGTCCTGTTTTTTGCTACTCAACCCATCTAAAATTATACTGAACCATGTGTTCCTGTGAAGAACAGTGTCACACAGTGGCGTAACTACCGCCATAGCAGCAGAGGCAGCTGCCACATGGCCCGGGACATTAGGGGCCCGGTGACAGCCGCTACCGCTGCTATCATTATACTCGGGGGTCTTTTCGGACCCCCGAGTATAATGATTGGTGGACCGGGAGAGGTAAGAAACATAAAAAACACTGTTACTTACCTCTCCACGATCCTGGCCAGGCCTCCTTCCTAGTTGACTGACGTCTCTGATGTCACATGAACCCGGCCTGCATCCCGGCTCATGTGACGTCCGACGTCATTGATGAGGGACAGCAGCGGAGCGTAGGAGCTGGGGGACAGGTATGAAACAGTACTCGAAAAGACCCCAGAGTATAATAATTGTTTATGGGTGTCCACAGTGGGACATAATACTGGATGCAGGGGCCACTGTTGGGGATAATACTGTTTGCAGGGGCCACTATGGGGGATAATACTGTGTGCAGGGGCCACTATTGGGGATAATACTATGTGCAGGGGCCCCTATGGGGGATAATACTGTGTGCAGGGGCCACTATGGGGTACAATACTGTGTGCAGGGGGCACTATGGGGGATAATACTGTGTGCAGGGGCCACTATGGGGGATAATACTGTGTGCAGGGGCCACTATGGGGGATAATACTGTGTGAAGGGGCCACTATGGGGCATAATAGAACGCGCAGGAATGCGTAGGATAGGGTCGGTCGAAGTCTTCGGCGTCAGTGTCAGTCAGGGAGGGGCCTCATGTCAAATAGTTTGCCACGGGGCCCCGCCATTCCTAGTTACGCCACTGGTGTTCACAAATAGAATTAACCTTCTTCCCTGCTATGCGTCAATGGTTTACAATGTGTCCATGTATAGTATAATTCTCAGAATGCTCAAAAAATACCTAAAAAGGCAACTGTATTGTAAAAAAAAAAATGTTACAGTAATGTAGCTTATCTAGGAAAATATTTTTTTGCTACTTATAGGTTTTTAATGTATTGTATTAATCTATGTGGCTACCAATACTAGTGTTAAAGGGAGTCTGTCAGCACTTGTGGGTTGGCAATAGGGGGAGGAGCTTGGCAGCAGTTAGGGGTAGAGAGTGTGAAGCCCCAGCAGAAGAAGAAGCACCCCTGAAGCCCTTTTGAGATAATTTATATTTGAATAAAATCCTCATTTTCATGAAAATGGAGCTGCAATGTGGAATAAGAAAGACATCTTTAAAAAGCATAGAAGCCGCCCTACAAGGTGCTGTCATTAGCTTGATACTGAGAGACTCCCTTTAAATTTGCTGTTAAAGGATCCGGGTTTTCTATCGCTACTGCATTTACTGTTGAAATATTTTTTCCTTTTTATAATTCAATTTTCAGATTGTTCAAATATGAAGTCGCCTTGGAATGCGAGGCTGAAATGCTTCAATTTATTGTGCATGTTGCAAATGCTTCTCAGTATGTGGCATGTAATAGAATATAGTGAACAAAGGAATAGCAAAGAACGTATGGCAGCCATCTCTTCCCTATCTCCTCATCAGACAGACTAAAATATTATGGACAATAGAATATTGAGTGTACATATTCCACCCTTGTTCTTTTACTTTCATGTGAAGCCTGTGTTCTGTGCAATCTGCTGCTCACAGACATTTATCTTCTTAGGCCATGTATTAAATAGGATAAAGAAGCACAAAATGGGAATTGTAAAATTCTAGAGTCAAATGTGAGTGGCATAGCTATAATTCTTTATGAAGTAGCAGGTAAGATTGATTGTCAGGGGTCGTAAGGCTAGGTCAAACTTGGCTTATTCGTCAGCTGAATGTCATTTTTGTTTTCCCTGTCACTAGATAGCTTTTAAAAAAATGCAACTCCTTCCTCATTATCTGGGACTTGGCTGCTTTCCTGCCATCCAGTATTAATGAAACTGTGCTTCAAACCTGGCCTTCATCTTTGAGGTTCTCCTTTATGTGCTTCACTTTTTTCTAATACTATAGAGTGTGGCATTTTTTTTAAAAAAACATATTCTCCCTGAGAGGCAATTTGTAAAAAAAAAAAAAAAAAAAGGATTTTTTAAATAAAAGTAGCGATAGCATACATTTTATTTTTTTTAAAAAAAAGGATTTGGCTATTTAAAAAATGAATGCATATAGCATAGGCATATTCCACTGTTATATGCAGCATGCAGTATGTAACTTAGATTCTACAATGCAATTCAATTTTTCAACTAAAATCTATGTCTAAAAAGGGTCATGCATGTTTAAGTACAGTAGATGGTAGCATCAGGTTGCTAATAACTGACCCATTATGCTGAGCCATTATTTTAACGCAAAGTTATATATAGTTGTAAAGTTATAAAACACCTGGAAAAACTAAAAATTCAGTGTATGATGAATTCTTCCTCTATGTCCTCCCTGCAAATACTCTCACCCCCTCCAGTCCACCTTAAACTGTGTTGCTCGCTTAATACATCTCTCCCCCTGTTCTTCATCGGCCACTTCCCTTTGCCAAACCCTTAATTGGCTACCTATTGCCTAGTAAATAGAGGTCAAAATACTAACGCTAACATACAAAGCCATCCACAACCTGTCCCCTCCATATATCTCTGACCTAATCTCCAGCTACTTGCCCACGTGTAACCTCAGATCCTCCAAAGACCTCCTTCTCCCGTGCATCCCCCATACTCCAGAACTCCTTACCAAGACACATAAGACTGACCCCCACAATCACAGGCTTCAAGAAGGCCCTGAAGACTCACCTATTCAGGAAGGCCTACAACCTCCAATAACACTACTGTCACCACATCACCATCTGAACAGTCTCTCCCCTCACCTTCTGTCTCTATTCCTCTTTCCTCATAGACTGTATGCCCTCGCGGGCAGGGCCCTCTATCCCACTGTGCCAATCAGTCATTGTTAGTATCATACCTGTTTGTATATTTTGAGTAATGTATGTAAACCTTCAAATGTAAAGCACCATGGAATTAATGGTGCTATATAAATAATAATAATAATAATAATAATAATAATAATACAGTCTTGTTAGCATCTAGTTATGAGTTATGATCCACCTCATTTGTATAAGTTCTTGAAGTGTATTCTATAGAACCTTCAACCAAGTAGCGACTGTAGCCTATGAGAAAATAGGACATGGTCTATTTTTTCACGGATTGGAATCGCCCATTGACGTCAATGGATCCATCAACTAAAACGTATCCCATACAACTATGAAAACATGGCTAGCCCAGCCAAGTGTAACAGGGATCTTTTCACACTACCAAAGCATATTGTCCACAAATAATGTGAGTAGGTGGTCACCATTTTGCAGAAATAAGAGGACTGAGAATCAAAGAAACCGCACCAGAAAGATTACACAGGAGACACTACTTTTTTTTTTTAAACTATGCATTATACATTTATTGTGAATTTCTTGGGCTGTTTGTCTATGATTGATTTGTGGGAGAGAAACCTGTCCACTTTAGGATATATCACGCTTTTTTATGACACCGAGAAAACCACAGAAACAAATAGTCACTCAAATATTATCACTGATCAATCATATTGGTCATGCATGGAATACATCTTCATGATAACTTGGTATTTTATTCATGGAATATGGCAAGTACTGATAATTTAGCAATTTAAGACAGTAGCTGCATTTCCTATGCATAAATTAACAAACAAAAGAAAATGTTAAAAAAAACATATTTCAAGTCAAAGTCTCAAAAGGCACACTACTCCCATGGGTTATTTTTCAAAAGAGATGATAAAGTGATCTTTATCATCAAGTTTCTATGTATATGGATGGGATGACTATCCGTTGGGACCTTCAAAACCGCTTTTCATCCTTTCCTACGTTGGGTTATAACAAATCAATTTAATACATTATTCATGTAATGTTAAGGTTCTCATCGCTAGTTATTTTTGATTTTCACAACATCATTATGGCACAGAGACTGAGGAGTAACTGAAGATGGAATTTATACATTCTCAGTCCTGAAGAAGCTCCGAACAACTTGTGGTAGGAAACTTTCATCCGGAGTCAGATTGAGATTGAATATCTGTAAGCATTGCTAAAAAGTAGAACAACTCAGGAAAATTTAGAGCGAATGCTAGAATTATTTACTATGAGATGGCATTTTTAATTTTAATATACATTTTTTGAAAGGAAATTTGAAAATTTTATAAATTGTAGTTTTGTTCATTTTATTTGTATAAACAACTGCCTTAGAAGTGTACATCTAATTCTAAACAGGGAATCAACAATATCAATGACTTTTACCCAAAAATAATAAAAATGGTTGTTACAGATGTACTGCTTCAGATATTTCCTATTGGTTGGACATGCCCAGATATGTGTCAAGAGATGAGCAGTGTTCTGCAAAACAATCACAAATTGATATTTGTTACCTATCCCACGTGCATCTATGTACAACTGTGGCTTTCTTGTTATCTACAGCTTTTCAATGATCATGTCTCAATATTCTATTGAACTGTTTTTTATTGGATTTTTTTGTATGTAAATCAGAGTTTCACTGAGGGTCCAGGTCACATCTGTGTTCAGGTTTCCAGTCAGGTAGTCCGATTGTGGACCCCTGAATAGGGGGGGGGGGATCTATGACCAGCCACAATATCAATGTATAGAATCTCCCTTAAAATAGTGCAAAAAAAATAAAAAAAAAAAGATTTTAAAAAAATAAAAGTTCTAAATCCCTCCTTTCCCTAGAATACATACAAAAGTAGAAAATTACTGTGAAACACATACACATTAGGTATCCCTGTGTCTGAAAGTGCCTCATCTACTGAATATAGGGTAACTGCAGTGCTCCTGTTCCGTCTGGAAGAGGTTAAGAGGAGGCCTGCAGATACCCTATATATGTTAGGAGTATTTAGGTTCATTGCTTTCTTTCCTGGTTGATTAGTCTGTCCTCCCATTTGCACCTGGGAGGAGTGGTCTCTACTCGGTATTTAAACCCATGCCTCCCATGGTTCTGTGCTGAGTGTCGCTTTTCAGAGCTAGGCCTTAGCAGGAGGAGTAGGTGGTGTTCTGGGATAGAGGAAGTTCCGTGGTTGATTTTTGGGAGGTTTGGGTGTACGAGTTGGTTAGTGTGTTTTCCCTTCTGTGTTCACCAATCCTCCCTCTGTGTATAATTGACTGTGTGAGTGAATTGCCTTATCCTTTGATTTCTACTCAGTTTTCCCTGTGTTTGTTTCCTAGTGTATGGTTCCTTCCCATATTGGTTTGGGGAATTCCTTTCCTACATGTTTCCTGTGTGCTGCTTGTGTTGTTAGTCAGCGCACACCCTTGTCAGTCCCTGTCAGTAGCAGCTTCACTTGTTCGTTAGGGGTGACCCCCTTTAGTCTCCAGTCCCTAGAGATCTTATAGGGCATTCCTTCTCCCCCTTCCCTCTAGGCCTACGGTATCAGTGAGAGAGGAGCTGTCGGGGTCAGGCTTAGCCTGAGAACAGCCGACCTACACCCGTGAGGCAGGGACCGGGTTAGCTAGTGGGAGTAGTGCAGGGCGAGATTCCCTACTGCTATCCCTTAGCCCCGTTGCAGCTACCAGGACTGACATAACAGTACACTCAGCCGGTAAAAAAAAAAAAAAAAAAAAAAAAAAGGTTCGTTTGCATTATGACGGACCTGAAACAGTTGTACCAGGCGGTGCAGCAGATCTCCACTGAGATGGAGGGGATCAAGCTACGAATGGATGCCATCCAAGCTTCTGGCGTATCTCAAGTACAGCAGTTGGCTCAACACACAGCCTCTCAGGTGGAGGGCATACAGAGGCAGGTGAGTAGCGCCCCTGTGGGTCGGCCTCTGGAGCCAAAAGTCAGCTTACCTGAACCCTTCCGAGGTAAGAGGTCAGATTTTTTCCGATTTCAAAAGGACTGTCTTTTGTATTTCCGGCTACGGCCGTTTTCCTCCGGTTCTGAGGTACAGAGAGTTGGGATTATTATTACTTTATTGAGAGATGATCCCCTCATCTGGGCACATTCGTTACCAGCCGACTCAGCTTGCTTACTAACTGTAGAGGCGTTTTTCTCCACAATGGGGTTACTGTATGACGACCCAGACAGGGTACGCACGGCTGAGTATAACCTACGACGTGTGGTGCAAGGGGATCACGCTATAGAGAAATATTGAACAGAGTTTCGTAGGTGGGCAGCAGAAGTACACTGGAATGACCCCGCTCTACTTAGTCAGTTTGAGACAGGGCTCTCAGACCAGGTTAAAGACCATCTAGTTTCTCACCCTGTTCCGGGAGATCTAGATGAGGCCATGCAGCTGGCAATTAGAGTTGGACGGCGCCTCCGGGAGCGTGGAGACAAGAGTCCTGGGAGGCTTAACCCTCCTCAATTCTCTGTTTTTAGAGAGGACCCGGGGGACCAACCCATGCAGATTGGGGCCACTGTGCGAAGTGCTAGACCCAAGAGTGAAGGGTCCCGCACAGTACGCTGTTTTGTGTGTGGAGGGATGGGACATGTAGCAAGGGTATGCCCCTCCAGAGAATGGTTCGCCAAGGAGAGTAATAACCCCAGGTCTATTGAGGGTAAAGGGAGAAAACCTACTAAGGAGGGAGGTGTGCATATTTCCTGTACTCAGACTGCCGGGTTGACCCTTGAAGGATGGGTAAATGGGCAGAAGTGCCGGATTTTGGTTGATTGTGGTTCGGCAGTCAACCTTATTGACTCAGAGTTTTGTGAGCAATTAAGGGTGAGTCCTTTGGTCTTGAAGTCTCAGATACCGGTGTGGGCTATTGATAAGACCCCTCTACAGCAAGCTGTCATCTCCAAACAGGTGGAGGGTCTGGAGTTTGTTGTGGGTGGCCACCGGGAAGAGATTGACTTGTTCTTGTTGTCTAAATTACCAGCACAAGTAGTGTTGGGGTGGCCCTGGCTGAAGCAGCATAACCCTATTATCAACTGGGAGACCGAGTCAGTAGTTTCTTGGGGGCAGGGGTGTAATGGTCGATGTCTGCCCATATCCGTTATGTCTTTGTCTATAGACAATTTGCCTCAAGAAATATGTGAGTTTAGGGAGGTCTTTGAGGAAAGGGCAGCCAAGACATTACCACCACATCGCACCTATGATTGCTCGATTAAATTCATACCAAATGCAGTGCTACCCAAGACACGGTTGTACAATCTCACTATTCCGGAGAGGGAGGCGCTCAAAGAGTATATTGAGGGGAGTCTAGAGGTGGGGCATATTCGCCCATCTAAGTCCCCAGTAGCAGTGGGGTTTTTCTTTGTAAAGAAGAAAGATGGAGGGTTGCGCCCTTGTTTGGATTTTAGGGAGATTAACAAAATCACGGTGCGGAATCCCTATCCCATTCCGTTGATCTCGGATCTATTCAGCCAGATTACGGGAGCCCGCTGGTTTAGTAAAATAGATTTACGTGGGGCATATAACTTGCTGAGAATCAAGAAGGGGGATGAGTGGAAAACAGCGTTTAACACACCCCTAGGACACTTTGAGAATCTTGTGATGCCTTTTGGTCTAACCAATGCGCCTGCGTTTTTTCAGAATTTTATTAATGATGTACTAAGTGCCGTCATAGGGAGGGGGGTTGTGGTCTATCTGGACGATATACTCATTTACACCCCGGATTTGGAGACTCATTGGGAGAGAGTGAGAGAGGTTTTAGATCTCCTGAGGGTTAACCAATTAAGTGCTAAGCTGGAGAAATGTGTGTTCGCGGTCAATAAATTATGTTTCCTTGGCTATATCCTATCGGACAAGGGGTTTGAGATGGACCCTGAGAAGGTCAGGGCAGTCTTGGAGTGGCCGCGACCCGAGAACCTAAAGGCGGTCCAACGGTTCTTGGGGTTCTCCAACTATTATCGCCAGTTTATCAAGGGATTTTCTGAGGTTGTGAAACCTATCTCGGACTTGACTAAGAAGGGGGCTGACTGTGCTAAGTGGTCGCCAGAGGCGCTAGCTGCGTTTGAAGAACTGAAGAAGCGATTCTCGTCCGCTCCCATTTTGAGACAGCCGGATGAGAGGTTGGCCTTCCGAGTGGAGGTGGATGCCTCCTCGGTGGGGGTGGGAGCAGTACTTTCTCAGGAGTTCGAGGAGGGTACGCATCCCTGTGCCTTCTTTTCTAAGAAATTCTCTGCCTCTGAACGGAATTATGACATCGGAGACCGGGAACTACTGGCAATAAAACTAGCGTTCGAACATTGGCGTCATTTCCTGGAGGGGGCCAGAAGGCCAGTCCAGGTATTTACTGACCACAAGAATTTGGTTTATCTTGGGTCGGCGAAGAGATTAAATGCACGGCAGGCCAGATGGGCTCTATTTTTTGCGCGGTTCCATTTTACCGTGACTTATGTGCCGGGTTCAAAGAATGTTAAGGCTGATGCTTTATCCCGGTATATGTCGACTGAGGAGGAACGAGAGGCGCCTGCCACTATTCTTGGGGATGGAGTGGTGGTAGCAGTATTGGGCGCGAAATTGGAGAAGGCCTTGATCGAAGCGCAACACGCTGCACCTTCCAAGATACCTAGAAACAAGCTTTTTGTTCCAACTACTCTCCGACAAAGTCTCCTGAGGGAGTGTCACGAGTCGGTTCTTGCTGGTCACCCGGGGGTTTCAGAGACCATGAGATTTGTGTCTAGGAATTTTTGGTGGCCAGGGTGGAGTAAGGATGTCTTACAGTTTGTTCAAAATTGTTCGGTCTGTGCAAGAGCCAAGGCGTCGCATACCCGTCCCCACGGTCTTCTACATCCATTGGAACCTCCTAAGGCACCTTGGACTCATCTGTCTATGGATTTCATCACGGGCCTTCCGGTGTCTAAGGGTTTCACGGTCATTTGGGTAGTCGTTGACCGCTTCACGAAAATGTGCCATTTGATCCCGTTTTCCAGGCTGCCATGTGCCAAGACACTATCTGAGGCGTTTATTAAAGAAATTGTAAGGTTGCATGGTCTTCCTGAGGATATCGTTTCGGACAGGGGACCGCAATTTGTGGCTAAATTCTGGCGGGCTTTTTGCAGCAGGTTGGGAGTTACACTGTCGTTTTCCTCCGGGTTTCACCCAGAGTCTAACGGACAAACAGAGAGGAAGAATCAGGATGTGGAACAGTTTTTGAGGTGTTTTGTTCGAGAGAACCAGAATAATTGGGCTGCCTTTCTCCCCCTGGCAGAATTTTCCCTAAACAACCATGATTCCAATGCCACAGGTACCACACCTTTTTTTTGCTCCGGTGGTAGACATCCTGTTTTCGGAGTATTTTCTTCCATTTCTTCCCCAGTTCCGGAGGAGGAGCTATTTTCTAAAAAGCTGCAAGGGGTATGATCCCGTATCCGAGAGAATCTGGTGCGGGCGTCGCACCAGGCTAAGGTCCAGGCGGATCGGAAGAGAGGAGAGTTGCAGTTCTTCCCTGGTGAGATGGTTTGGTTGTCCACCAAGAATATCAGGTTGAAGGTTCCTTGCAAGAAGCTGGGTCCCAGGTTTGTGGGTCCTTTTAAGATCATCAAGATGGTAAATGAAGTGGCGGCGCAGCTGCAACTACCTAAAAGGTGGAAGATAAACCGGGTGTTCCATGTCTCCTTGTTAAAGAAGGCCAAGAAGGGAACGTCTCCTGTTAAGGTTCCACCAGTTTCTGAGTCCGGGGAGTATGAGATATCCCGAGTTCTGGATAGCAAATATGTTCGGGGGAAGCTACGGTATCTGGTGGCATGGAAGGGATACGGTCCTGAGGATAATTCTTGGGTTCTGGAGTCGGATATGTCAGCCCCCAGACTCGTGGAGAAATTCCACAAGGAGTTCCCGAAGAAGGATGCTCCTAGAGAATCCGGAGTCTTCTCCTTGAGGGGAGGATCCTGTTAGGAGTATTTAGGTTCATTGCTTTCTTTCCTGGTTGATTAGTCTGTCCTCCCATTTGCACCTGGGAGGAGTGGTCTCTACTCGGTATTTAAACCCATGCCTCCCATGGTTCTGTGCTGAGTGTCGCTTTTCAGAGCTAGGCCTTAGCAGGAGGAGTAGGTGGTGTTCTGGGATAGAGGAAGTTCCGTGGTTGATTTTTGGGAGGTTTGGGTGTACGAGTTGGTTAGTGTGTTTTCCCTTCTGTGTTCACCAATCCTCCCTCTGTGTATAATTGACTGTGTGAGTGAATTGCCTTATCCTTTGATTTCTACTCAGTTTTCCCTGTGTTTGTTTCCTAGTGTATGGTTCCTTCCCATATTGGTTTGGGGAATTCCTTTCCTACATGTTTCCTGTGTGCTGCTTGTGTTGTTAGTCAGCGCACACCCTTGTCAGTCCCTGTCAGTAGCAGCTTCACTTGTTCGTTAGGGGTGACCCCCTTTAGTCTCCAGTCCCTAGAGATCTTATAGGGCATTCCTTCTCCCCCTTCCCTCTAGGCCTACGGTGTCAGTGAGAGAGGAGCTGTCGGGGTCAGGCTTAGCCTGAGAACAGCCGACCTACACCCGTGAGGCAGGGACCGGGTTAGCTAGTGGGAGTAGTGCAGGGCGAGATTCCCTACTGCTATCCCTTAGCCGCGTTGCAGCTACCAGGACTGACATAACAATATACAGCCAGGATGAATTCCAAGTGGGGGAAGAATAAACAGTCCTCAAGCTCAGGGAAGGGGCAGACAGACAACCAAAACACCCCCTCCCCTTCCCCAGCACCCAGCAACTACTGCACCCAAAAGCTACGACCATTTTAATTTTTGAAATTTTCCAGTAGCTGCTGCTTCCCCCCCCCCCCCCCAGGCTTATACTCGAGTCAATAAGCTCGAGTCAGTTTTTTGTGGTAAAATTAGGGGCCTCGGCTTATATTCGGGTCGGCTTATACTCAAGTATATACGGTACATTAGGAAACCGGCAGGCCCCATAGACTATAATGGGGTCCGTGTGGTTTCCGCTCAGTTTCTGTACGAAAAATGTGGAGAGAAAAGTGCTGCTTGCAGGACTTTGTTCTCTGCATATTTCATGCGGATAGGGGAATGGAATGGCCCAAACGCAGATGTGAACCAGGCTTAAGTCTGTAAGAGCCTCAATGATATGGTCATACATTTAAGCAAGAAATTGTATAAATCCCCTTTAGCCATGTGTTGTCCTCCATATCATCACTATTAATGGAGCCATCCAGTAGGGCAGTTGCTTTAGATATGATGTAATATAAGTCAGAACACTGTAAAAAATGAAGTGAATGTCAGCGGTTACCTGCTTGCTACCTACTATATTCTGATGCAGAAGGAGTTGAGCCCTGCGGCCACTGGCCCGGTGATTATTTAGTTATGTCTCTTAATTCTAGCAAACGTGAAACATGGTATATATTGCATATTTACTGCATATGTGTAAAAACTTGTCCATACATGAATTTATGGGAAATGTTTTGAAATAACTAACACAATAAAGGAACAAACTGCTAGTGAACCACAAAATGGTCTTAAGCATTAAAAAATAAAGCGTGAAATAGCAAAGCTTAATTCAATGTTATTAATATGCACTAAATCAGTGGTTATCAAAATTACTTCTTGTGGACCGCTGGCATCTGTGATGGTAGAAGGAGATAATACATTTGCTCACAGTTGACATATTTTATTTGCATATGGTTCGGCTACTGACACATTGCATTAAAGAGCTTGATCTGGCTAAGTGCCAGTATATTAGCTCTCAGAGCCATAGAGCAGCCACAACACTGTGGTTTTCATTTTATGTCTGGCTACCAGACAATAAACTTCTTGTAGTAGTTTTCCCACTTTTATTTTGCATAAGGACACAATTAAAGAAAAATAAACCCTTTATAAGGATGAATGAGGACGTCACTATGTGTTATTGCTTAAATGGAGTCTGCCAATAGATTGATGTGGCCCTAATCCCCGGCAGCTTGTAATTCTGATAGGCTCCTACATCACAAATAACTATGATTTACTCAGAAATGTTGTGACGTTTTAGAGAAAACATAGTTTTAATACAAACCAATCATGGATAGAAATGTCCAGTGAGCAGCTCCCCCCTCCCCCCATGACTTCTTCCTGTCTAGCTCTGGACTGACAACTCTCTCACGACTTACAAACGTGCAGTGACCTTTCAATCATGCAGAGTCTGGCAAGGAGGGAGATCCAGGAGGGAGGAATCCAAAAGACACTTCTTCCCATTCTGAGCTCTCTAAAACAGCAGCATGTTTTCTTTAATATACCTGTGGATTTTAAGAATCCTGAATTGGCCTTGACTCTATGATTTTCTATGAGGTTTATATGTCCCACGTATTGGATGTCACACTAACATTATATTATATCAATAACAATTGCCCAAGTTGCAGGTCACCTCTGGTGACATTGGATTTTATTGTTTTAGGAAATGCATTGCAGTTTTCCTGCAGTTCTTTTTAATTTTTTGTTTTTTAAAGATATGTTAGTGCTATTAATGGGTTAATAAGTTCACCCAAATACATTTAGCAGTGTTATGAGTGATTTCTGAGTTTCTCTGGAAGCTCCTGGCATCTTCTGCATTTGTTTACGGGTTGTAGATTCCTGTTCTTTTATCCTACATCTACCATGATGCATTGCTCTTCACCCAGAGCTGACACACTACCTCTTCCTCTCACTCACTCCCTCCCTCTCTCTCTCTCTCTCTCTCTCTCTCTCTCTCTCTCTCTCCCTCCCTGTTTCCCAAGCCTGCCCACCCTCTACTAGTCTTTCCTAACTAACTAACTAACTAACTCAGCCCTCCTCCCTACCCCTTCATATTTACATATCTTCCTGTCCGGATATTTTGGGCATGGGAAATCACTTCCTCCTGTGAGGCCAGCTCCTCCTCTTCTTGATGTCAGCCAACACCTACACTCCAGCTTTATTACACAGGTGTGGGAGGCTGGTAGACATCAAGAAGAAGAGATGTTGGTCCCACAGAAGGAAGTTATGTTCTGTGCCCAGAAGATCTGGAAAGAAAGATAGGTAAGTATGATGGGGGACGGTTAGTATTGGTGATGTTCCATTTCTGGAAACGGAGAAATGGAATGTCTCTAGAAAATCTGAAAATGTGCACCGGAAAATCTGAAAATGTGCCAGCAATCTAGCAATGCCAGTGATCTAGGTAAATATAGATTTTTTGCCAAGTGATTAAGTTAGAAGATAGGCAGGGGAGGGTGTTTAACTTAGTGTAGAAAGATCATTTAATCTCTGACCCTTTTAATGTTTAGTAGGCTAAACACTAGTATCAATAAATTAATAATATTCTTGCAGAATATCCCACAGCACTGTACCCGCATTACTGATTTTTCTCTAAAATTGTACCCCCAAATACAGTACCGGTGACACTCAATGTCCCAGGCTGAGTGATTCTATAATACAATGCACACTGTATAACTATTTGTGAGGATACTGAGGAGATTTGAGTCAAATACCACACAAAAGATTATGAGACATAATGTGACCACTCTGTCAACAAGATGTTCAATAGATCAATAATTAGGTGACTGAATTACCGTATTTTACGGACTATAAGGCGCACTGGACTATAAGCCGCATTGCCCATGAGCGCCTTATAGTCCGTCTCGGTTCATATATAAGGCGCACCGGACTATAAGCCGCAGTCCGGTGCGCATTATATCTTATTGAAAGCGGCGGCAGGCAGACTTTGCCAGCGGCCGCTTAACCCCCCGCGTGCCAGCCGCTTCTATTGGAAGCGCTTGGCAGGCGAGGAGGGGCTCTATCAGCAAAATCATGCTGATAGAGCCCAACCGTAAACGTTAGGTTAAACTACCCCCCCCCCCCCCGGTTTTAAAATAAAAGCCTGAAACAGAATGTGAAACTTACCGAGCGGTGTAGGGTGGGCGGGCATTCAGGCCTCCTCTTCCTCCGATGTTCCGTCCTCCTCCGGCGCTCGCAAGCTGATAATGGCCAGGGCACATGCGCAGTAGAAGCATTATGATATTGCGCATGCGCCCCGGCCATTATCAGCGAGCGCCGGAGGAGAAGGACGGAACATCGGAGGCAGAGGAGGCCTGAATGCCCGCCCGCCTGCCCTGCACCGCTGGGTAAGTTTCACGTTCTGTTTCAGGCCGGCGTGACAGCAGGGCTGCCGGACACTTCCCATTCATTTCTATGGGAGCCGACATGCGAGCGCTCCCCATAGAAATGAATGGACTGCTTTTTTCCATTCATTTCTATAGGGAGCGCTCGCATGCCTGCTCCCATAGAAATGAATAGGAAGTGTCCGGCAGCCCTGCTGTAACGCCGGCGTGTACGGCTGTGATACACGCCGGCGTTCGGTAGTGTGAATGCACCCTTACGGTGCCTTTTATGTATGTATGGAAGCGGCACGCAGTCTTTGCCGCCGCTTCCATCCATATACAGTCCTATGAAAAAGTTTGGGCACCCCTATTAATCTTAATCATTTTTAGTTCTAAATATTTTGGTATTTGCAACAGCCATTTCAGTTTGATATATCTAATAACTGATGGACACAGTAATATTTCAGGATTGAAATGAGGTTTATTGTACTAACAGAAAATGTGCAATATGCATTGAACCAAAATTTGACCGGTGCAAAAGTATGGGCACCTCAACAGAAAAGTGACATTAATATTTAGTACATCCTCCTTTTGCAAAGATAACAGCCTCTAGTCGCTTCCTGTAGCTTTTAATCAGTTCCTGGATCCTGGATAAAGGTATTTTGGACAAACAATTCAAGTTCAGTTAAGTTAGATGGTCGCCGAGCATGGACAGCCCGCTTCAAATCATCCCACAGATGTTCAATGATATTCAGGTCTGGGGACTGGGATGGCCATTCCAGAACATTGTAATTGTTCCTCTGCATGAATGCCTGAGGATTTGGAGCAGTGTTTTGGATCATTGTCTTGCTGAAATATCCATCCCCGGCGTAACTTCAACTTCGTCACTGATTCTTGAACATTATTCTCAAGAATCTGCTGATACTGAGTGGAATCCATGCGACTCTCAACTTTAACAAGATTCCCGATGCCGGCATTGGCCACACAGCCCCAAAGCATGATGGAACCTCCACCAAATTTTACAGTGGGTAGCATGTGTTTTTCTTGGAATGCTGTTTCTTTTTGGACGCCATGCATAACGCCTTTTTTTTATAACCAAACAACTCAATTTTTGTTTCCAAAATGAAGCTGCCTTGTCCAAATGTGCTTTTTCATACCTCAGGCAACTCTATTTGTGGCGTACGTGCAGAAACAGCTTCTTTCTCATCACTCTCCCATACAGCTTCTATTTGTGCAAAGTGCGCTGTATAGTTGACCGATGCACAGTGACACCATCTGCAGCAAGATGATGCTGCAGCTCTTTGGAGGTGGTCTGTGGATTGTCCTTGACTGTTCTCACCATTCTTCTTCTCTGCCTTTCTGATATTTTTCTTGGCCTGCCACTTCTGGGCTTAACAAGAACTGTCCCTGTGGTCTTCCATTTCCTTACTATGTTCCTCACAGTGGAAACTGACAGGTTAAATCTCTGAGACAACGTTTTGTATCCTTCCCCTGAACAACTATGTTGAACAATCTTTGTTTTCAGATCATTTGAGAGCGGGCTGTCCATGTTCGGCGACCATCAAACTTAACTGAACTTGAATTGTTTTGTAGAAAGAAATGGTCCAAAATACCTTCATCCAGGATCCAGGAACTGATTAAAAGCTACAGGAAGTGACTAGAGGCTGTTATCTTTGCAAAAGGAGGATCTACTAAATATTAATGTCACTTTTCTGTTGAGGTGCCCATATTTTTGCACCGGTCAAATTTTGGTTTAATGCATATTGCGCATTTTCTGTTAGTACAATAAACCTCATTTCAATCCTGAAATATTACTGTGTCCATCAGTTATTAGATATATCAAACTGAAATGGCTGTTGCAAACACCAAAATATTTAGAACTAAAAATGATTAAGATTAATAGGGGTGCCCAAACTTTTTCATAGGACTGTATAAGCCGCACCGGACTATAAGCCGCACTTACGATTTCTGAGGAAATCGTAGGTTTTTATGTGCGCCTTATAGTCCGGAAAATACGGTAACTGCAGTTTCAAAATCTACAGCTACTTTTCAGAATAATTTAAAAAATTGCTTAAGACTAAGGTCCCACATGGCGAGTCGCAGCTGAAAAAAGCAGACTTTCTGCTTGTATTATACTTTTAGGGAAAATGCCATGGTTTCTGTAGGTATAATTGACATGCTGTGATTTGCAAAACATAAACGTTTTTAAAATTGCAAAATTTCCGCCGTGGATATTTTTCTGTGTGTGGATGAGATTAGCTAGAATCCCATTCACTTTGCAGGTAATGTAAAATGCAGCATTTTTTTCTGAAAAAGGTTGACTCAGTTCAGGCATTTATGGCATATCTTTGGGACCTTGGGAAACCTCTCCCAACTATAGAAAGGAATCCCAACCAAATCTAACTGACTTACATAGAAGATCATATGGAGAAGGGGTAAAAGTGTTGCTCACTTTGCCTATGCCAATTCTATTTTGCCAAATCAGTACAGAGAGACCCTGTTCCCACATTTGTGCATGGCCATGGCTCATTTTCTGTAGCAGAACTTACATCTTGCCATGAAATTGGGTTTTGGTAATGTGCAAGAAATGAGATTTGTCACTGAAAGGGTGACCTGGCCAGTGAGTATCAGAGTAGAACACATTGTGTGATAGTCAGCTTGGATTTTTGCAGTAATAATGTCAGTATTTCTGTATTTTTATTTATTTTATTTTTTTTAAAACACACAATTTCAAAAATATTTAAGAAGATGAGATTTAGCACTGAAAGGGTGACCTGACGAGTGAATATTAAAGTAGAACATGCTTGGATTTTTTAGTGATAATGACAGTTTTTCTGTATTTTTTTTAACAAAGCACTATTGCTAAAAAGACCCTTAAAATGAAATTGTCACTTTGTCAGTCAAAACAATGTAGACAATCATAGTGTAACACTAATGACATGCATTAAAATGAATTACAAATCTTACTTTGCAGCAAAATAAAAAATAAAAATAATTTTTGCACTTAAAGGGTAAACCTGGCCAGTGCATATGTAATACATTGAACAATGTATTCACAACATAGAGTTTCTCTCCATGATTTTTTTCCTGTCTAAAATTGATTAAATCTAACTAAAGTCTGACTATGCTCCAGAGTCCTCTTCTCCTATAATGCTGTAGCATTATTACAAAGTTAGTATTTTTATACCCACTAGTAATATATTAGCAGAAATGACTTTGGATCATGCAGAAATAACAAGTCTTTCCCTTACCTTACTGTACCCTACAATGGCTATTCTTCTATGCTATGACATCAGCACTGTAAGCTCCTTAGGTCACAGAGACCATGTGATCCTCTTCCTCTGCTCTTCTATTTTGTATACCATGTGGCGGAAGCAATTTTAGTCCAACACACATTGCAAGTTTCAGTTAAGAACCAAAATTTTTGGAAAGTTAGTTATGAACCAGTTTGCTCATCTCTAATTATTACTAAATGCAGTGCAAGGAACTGAGTCTAATCCAGAAAAGACCTGACTGGTATTTATTTGAGGGTTTGTAGAAATACTGCCTTTACATAGGAAATAAATACAATGAAAAGTACTGAAATAAAGCAAAGGTATTAATGACTAGCATGGCTTTACATGAAGTGATAACACCGATCTGCTTCCTCATAAACTCTCTATGGACACTTGTAATTAATTTGATCTTCTTCAGTCATTAAGTCAGATTCATAGAGAGTTCTCCTTTCTTGACTCTGTTAATTCACTGGAGATCATTTCTCTAGAATCATTTAGTTAAGCAGCACTGCTGGATTACATTAAAATCCCTAAAATGGCTTGTAATTGATGTCTTTTTATGAACATTCCCTTCTGCTGAGACCATTCTTAAATGCCTAAGCTCATGGGAACAGAGTGTGTTAATATACAGAGCGCCTGTCTCTGGAGATACCCAGTTAAATTACAAATAGCTGAAAACAGCATATTAGTCACTGCTCATCAATCACTGATCAGCCACATTTCAGCTCCTCTTTCTCACTTATTTTCCTTAAATTTGCTATTTATGTTTCTTAGATATATAAAACTTAATACACTGTATATAATCAGATGACTTTGCTACATTATATATGACGCACATATATTTCAAGAGCTACCATATTGCAAATGGGGTTATACCATGGAAAATATTCCTCCGCTGTTCATAGGATGGAGGATTAGTTACTGATTGGTGGAGATCTGACCACTTAGACTCCCACTGACCCCCAGAACAGGGGGGTGTTACCCCCTTTGTGAATGCAGCCACGCAGAAGGTGGTCAAACCCCTGGTGGGCACAGACACCACCTATTCCCGTTCACTTTATTGGTAGCTAAACCACCAGGGCGTTGGCTTTCTTCTACACTACTGTACTTTCAATGTTGGTACCTGTGGAAGGCCATCAGTAAACCATAGAAGAAAACTACATTTATATATATTCACTTTTTTGTGTTGTCTTGCCAATTTACATTACTTCCTGTCTCTGAGGCCACTGAGTCTTGTATTATAACAGAAACCTATTGTGGTCTAATTGAGAGAGATCTGTATAGTGAGACTCTACCTAGGAAGTCATAGCAGATGTAGAAGATGGCTTGGATTAAGTTGAGAGGATTTAACTAGGGAAATGATCGCAGAAAAATAAGTGTTAGAGTAAGTAGAGCGCAAATAGTGATGGGGGTTCACCTTTGTGCCCGTGTCCACCTGCCTGGTTTCCATCCTATTCCTGGGAAAACTGCATAGGGGACAGCTTCCCAGTGGTAAGTTTTAAAACCCATTCATTTGAATGGGTTTTAAAAGCAAACCACTGATGTGTGTATGCAGCCTCTCCGTGGGGAAACCAGTTTTATTTTTTGCACAGACACAAAGTCGGACATGTAGGACTTTGTGTCAGTGCAAGACAAAATGTGCAGACATGGGTGCAGGTGTTAACGTCCCCTAAGGGGTTTTCTTACATTGGTAACGTTTATGGTTGAGCGATCTGGATCGGAAAGGATCGGATCCCGATTGGCGATCGAGTAAATTTCACAATCGCGATCGGGTTCCAACCACGCCTAAAAAAGATCAGGAACGGAATTCCGATCCTGATCATTCAACTTACCTGCACATATCCGCTGACGCTGCCACTCTCTGTTCTTCTCGCTCCTCTTCTCTCTCATTGACATACAGTCCTATGAAAAAGTTTGGGCACCCCTATTAATCTTAATCATTTTTAGTTCTAAATATTTTGGTGTTTGCAACAGCCATTTCAGTTTGATATATCTAATAACTGATGGACACAGTAATATTTCAGGATTGAAATGAGGTTTATTGTACTAACAGAAAATGCGCAATATGCATTAAACCAAAATTTGAACGGTGCAAAAATATGGGCACCTCAACAGAAAAGTGACATTAATATTTAGTACATCCTCCTTTTGCAAAGATAACAGCCTCTAGTCGCTTCCTGTAGCTTTTAATCAGTTCCTGGATCCTGGATGAAGGTATTTTGGACCATTTCTTTCTACAAAACAATTCAAGTTCAGTTAAGTTAGATGGTCGCCGAACATGGACAGCCTGCTCTCAAATGATCTGAAAACAAAGATTGTTCAACATAGTTGTTCAGGGGAAGGATACAAAACGTTGTCTCAGAGATTTAACCTGTCAGTTTCCACTGTGAGGAACATAGTAAGGAAATGGAAAACCACAGGGACAGTTCTTGTTAAGCCCAGAAGTGGCAGGCCAAGAAAAATATCAGAAAGGCAGAGAAGAAGAATGGTGAGAACAGTCAAGGACAATCCACAGACCACCTCCAAAGAGCTGCAGCAACATCTTGCTGCAGATGGTGTCACTGTGCATCAGTCAGCAATACAGCGCACTTTGCACAAGGAGAAGCTGTATGGGAGAGTGATGAGAAAGAAGCCGTTTCTGCACGTACGCCACAAATAGAGTTGCCTGAGGTATGCAAAAGCACATTTGGAGAAGCCAACTTCATTTTGGAAACAAAGATTGAGTTGTTTGGTTATAAAAAAAAGGCGTTATGCATGGCGTCCAAAAAGAAACAGCATTCCAAGAAAAACACTTGCTACCCACTGTAAAATTTGGTGGAGGTTCCATCATGCTTTGGGGCTGTGTGGCCAATGCCGGCATCGGGAATCTTGTTAAAGTTGAGGGTCGCATGGATTCCACTCAGTATCAGCAGATTCTTGAGAATAATGTTCAAGAATCAGTGACGAAGTTGAAGTTACGCCGGGGATGGATATTTCAGCAAGACAATGATCCAAAACACTGCTCCAAATCAACTCAGGCATTCATGCAGAGGAACAATGACAATGTTCTGGAATGGCCATCCCAGTCCCCAGACCTGAATATCATTGAACATCTGTGGGATGATTTGAAGCGGGCTGTCCATGCTCGGCGACCATCTAACTTAACTGAACTTGAATTGTTTGTCCAAAATACCTTTATCCAGGAACTGATTAAAAGCTACAGGAAGCGACTAGAGGCTGTTATCTTTGCAAAAGGAGGATCTACTAAATATTAATGTCACTTTTCTGTTGAGGTGCCCATACTTTTGCACCGGTCAAATTTTGGTTTAATGCATATTGCACATTTTCTGTTAGTACAATAAACCTCATTTCAATCCTGAAATATTACTGTGCCCATCAGTTATTAGATATATCAAACTGAAATGGCTGTTGCAAATACCAAAATATTTAGAACTAAAAATGATTAAGATTAATAGGGGTGCCCAAACTTTTTCATAGGACTGTATCTTCACAGCGCCCTGCGCGCCTTCCTAGACTAGTGTTAGAGATGCTGGGAGAAGGCGGGACTTGTGGCTTAGGAGAGTGAGGGCGGTTACTGGGAGGGGAGACATGAGTGATGCACTCACGTCTCCCCGCCCACACCATCCTAAGCCACAACAACCCCTCCTACTCCCATCATCTCTAACACTAGCCTAGGGAGGTGGGGGTGCGCACGGTGCTCTGAAAGCATGTCAATGACAGAGAATAGGAGCGAGAAGAAGCGGTAAGCGGACACCAGGGGGGCTAAGTAGCCAGAGGATTTTTTTTTAATCACTACACAGCGTGGAGTTCAAAAATTTAAACAATTTTTGAACTCCATGCTGTGTAGTGAATAGGATCATTTTTAAAATCCGATCTTCGATAATTTTAAAAAATCTCATTGACTTGCATTAGGATCGGAATTGGGTTCGGGATCGGGTTCAGATGGAAAATAATCGGAAATCGGATGTTAAAAACGATCCTGAAATTTCAAGATCGGTTCACCCCAGTAGCATTTATAGGACAGGTTAGGATTTAACCGGTAAGTAACACTGTGTGCAAATTTTCTACCATGGCTATAATGTTATAATTAGAGATGAGCGAACACTAAAATGTTCGAGGTTCGAAATTCGATTCGAACAGACGCTCACTGTTCGAGTGTTCGAATGGGTTTCGAACCCCATTATAGTCTATGGGGAACATAAACTCGTTAAGGGGGAAACCCAAATTCGTGTCTGGAGGGTCACCAAGTCCACTATGACACCCCAGGAAATGATACCAACACCCTGGAATGACACTGGGACAGCAGGGGAAGCATGTCTGGGGGCATAAAAGTCACTTTATTTCATGGAAATCCCTGTCAGTTTGCGATTTTCGCAAGCTAACTTTTCCCCATAGAAATGCATTGGCCAGTGCTGATTGGCCAGAGTACGGAACTCGACCAATCAGCGCTGGCTCTGCTGGAGGAGGCGGAGTCTAAGATAGCTCCACACCAGTCTCCATTCAGGTCCGACCTTAGACTCCGCCTCCTCCGGCAGAGCCAGCGCTGATTGGCCGAAGGCTGGCCAATGCATTCCTATGCGAATGCAGACTTAGCAGTGCTGAGTCAGTTTTGCTCAACTACACATCTGATGCACACTCGGCACTGCTACATCAGATGTAGCAATCTGATGTAGCAGAGCCGAGGGTGCACTAGAACCCCTGTGCAAACTCAGTTCACGCTAATAGAATGCATTGGCCAGCGCTGATTGGCCAATGCATTCTATTAGCCCGATGAAGTAGAGCTGAATGTGTGTGCTAAGCACACTCATTCAGCACTGCTTCATCACGCCAATACAATGCATTAGCCAGTGCTGATTGGCCAGAGTACGGAATTCGGCCAATCAGCGCTGGCCAATGCATTCTATTAGCCCGATGAAGTAGAGCTGAATGTGTGTGCTAAGCACACACATTCAGCACTGCTTCATCACGCCAATACAATGCATTAGCCAGTGCTGATTGGCCAGAGTACGGAATTCGGCCAATCAGCGCTGGCTCTGCTGGAGGAGGCGGAGTCTAAGGTCGGACCTGAATGGAGACTGGTGTGGAGCGATCTTAGACTCCGCCTCCTCCAGCAGAGCCAGCGCTGATTGGCCGAATTCCGTACTCTGGCCAATCAGCGCTGGCCAATGCATTCTATTAGCCCGATGAAGTAGAGCTGAATGTGTGTGCTAAGCACACACATTCAGCACTGCTTCATCACGCCAATACAATGCATTAGCCAGTGCTGATTGGCCAGAGTACGGAATTCGGCCAATCAGCGCTGGCTCTGCTGGAGGAGGCGGAGTCTAAGATCGCTCCACACCAGTCTCCATTCAGGTCCGACCTTAGACTCCGCCTCCTCCGGCAGAGCCAGCGCTGATTGGCCGAAGGCTGGCCAATGCATTCCTATGCGAATGCAGACTTAGCAGTGCTGAGTCAGTTTTGCTCAACTACACATCTGATGCACACTCGGCACTGCTACATCAGATGTAGCAATCTGATGTAGCAGAGCCGAGGGTGCACTAGAACCCCTGTGCAAACTCAGTTCACGCTAATAGAATGCATTGGCCAGCGCTGATTGGCCAATGCATTCTATTAGCCCGATGAAGTAGAGCTGAATGTGTGTGCTAAGCACACACATTCAGCACTGCTTCATCACGCCAATACAATGCATTAGCCAGTGCTGATTGGCCAGAGTACGGAATTCGGCCAATCAGCGCTGGCTCTGCTGGAGGAGGCGGAGTCTAAGGTCGGACCTGAATGGAGACTGGTGTGGAGCGATCTTAGACTCCGCCTCCTCCAGCAGAGCCAGCGCTGATTGGCCGAATTCCGTACTCTGGCCAATCAGCGCTGGCCAATGCATTCTATTAGCTTGATGAAGCAGAGTGTGCACAAGGGTTCAAGCGCACCCTCGGCTCTGATGTAGCAGAGCTGAGGCTGCACAAGGGTTCAAGCGCACCCTCGGCTCTGATGTAGGAGAGCCGAGGGTGCACTTGAACCCTTGTGCACCCTCAGCTCTGCTACATCAGAGCCGAGGGTGCGCTTGAACCCTTGTGCACACTCTGCTTCATCAAGCTAATAGAATGCATTGGCCAGCGCTGATTGGCCAATGTATTCTATTAGCCTGATGAAGTAGAGCTGAATGTGTGTGCTAAGCACACACATTCAGCTCTACTTCATCGGGCTAATAGAATGCATTGGCCAGCGCTGATTGGCCAGAGTACGGAACTCGACCAATCAGCGCTGGCTCTGCTGGAGGAGGCGGAGTCTAAGATCGCTCCACACCAGTCTCCATTCAGGTCCGACATTAGACTCCGCCTCCTCCAGCAGAGCCAGCGCTGATTGGCCGAATTCCGTACTCTGGCCAATCAGCACTGGCTAATGCATTGTATTGGCGTGATGAAGCAGTGCTGAATGTGTGTGCTTAGCACACACATTCAGCTCTACTTCATCGGGCTAATAGAATGCATTGGCCAATCAGCGCTGGCCAATGCATTCTATTAGCGTGAACTGAGTTTGCACAGGGGTTCTAGTGCACCCTCGGCTCTGCTACATCAGATTGCTACATCTGATGTAGCAGTGCCGAGTGTGCATCAGATGTGTAGTTGAGCAAAACTGACTCAGCACTGCTAAGTCTGCATTCGCATAGGAATGCATTGGCCAGCCTTCGGCCAATCAGCGCTGGCTCTGCCGGAGGAGGCGGAGTCTAAGGTCGGACCTGAATGGAGACTGGTGTGGAGCGATCTTAGACTCCGCCTCCTCCAGCAGAGCCAGCGCTGATTGGTCGAGTTCCGTACTCTGGCCAATCAGCGCTGGCCAATGCATTCTATTAGCCCGATGAAGTAGAGCTGAATGTGTGTGCTTAGCACACACATTCAGCTCTACTTCATCAGGCTAATAGAATACATTGGCCAATCAGCGCTGGCCAATGCATTCTATTAGCTTGATGAAGCAGAGTGTGCACAAGGGTTCAAGCGCACCCTCGGCTCTGATGTAGCAGAGCTGAGGGTGCACAAGGGTTCAAGTGCACCCTCGGCTCTCCTACATCAGAGCCGAGGGTGCGCTTGAACCCTTGTGCAGCCTCGGCTCTGCTACATCAGAGCCGAGGGTGCGCTTGAACCCTTGTGCACACTCTGCTTCATCAAGCTAATAGAATGCATTGGCCAGCACTGATTGGCCAGAGTACGGAATTCGGCCAATCAGCGCTGGCCAATGCATCCCTATGGGAAAAAGTTTATCTCACAAAAATCACAATTACACACCCGATAGAGCCCCAAAAAGTTATTTTTAATAACATTCCCCCCTAAATAAAGGTTATCCCTAGCTATCCCTGCCTGTACAGCTATCCCTGTCTCATAGTCACAAAGTTCACATTCTCATATGACCCGGATTTGAAATCCACTATTCGTCTAAAATGGAGGTCACCTGATTTCGGCAGCCAATGACTTTTTCCAATTTTTTTCAATGCCCCCGGTGTCGTAGTTCCTGTCCCACCTCCCCTGCGCTGTTATTGGTGCAAAAAAGGCGCCAGGGAAGGTGGGAGGGGAATCGAATTTTGGCGCACTTTACCACGTGGTGTTCGATTCGATTCGAACATGGCGAACACCCTGATATCCGATCGAACATGTGTTCGATAGAACACTGTTCGCTCATCTCTAGTTATAATAATCTAGACAATGTTCTGATATTTTTTGTGTTGATGATAATTGCATTTCTTTATCACTGTTGGCAGGGCTGTTTTGTGCAATAGTTTGTCATTAAACATGCTGTGCATTATATATAGGTTTTGTTATATTTTCCATCAAAAAGTATTTTGAGTATGTAAGGTAAGGACGAACTACTGTACATAGTATCAATGGAAAAAATACACGTCCATCATGTTTAAAAGAGAAAGGAGCAAAAAATGCAGTTTTTAGTTCATTTTTATACACATTTGATTAACCTTTGGTTACACTGTTTATTAATACAAAAAGTGGAACTGACTGTGTTATCATTTCATTGCCTACATAATACACTGCACTACTTACTGTGAGGGCAAGTTCACAACTGCGCCCGTGCGCACTTTAAGCAATCCTGCTGGGTTTCTGTCTTCTGTCCCGAGAAACTGGACAAGGGAAGGAAACCCGGCAGTCAGTTTTTAAACCTATTCAAGTGAGTGGGTTTGAAAAGTGAGCGCCCGTGAGCGTTTTGTACCCGTCCGCGGTGAAACCGTGTTTTGTTTTTTTTAACGGGACACAAAGTCCTGCATGTCCAACTTTGTGTCCCATTAAAAAAAACGGTTTCGCTGCAGACAGGTACAAAACGCTCACAGGCGCTCACTTTTCAAACCCATTCACTTGACTGGGTTTGAAAACTGACTGCCGAGTTTCCGTCCCTTGTCCAGTTTCTCAGGACAGAGGACGGAAACCCAGCAGGATTGCTTAAAGCGCGCATGGGTGCATATGTGAACCCGACCTAAGTAGTGAAGTGTATTATGTCAGTCAAATTTAGACTAACAGGCAGCCTATTCCATATACTACAGACCAGGAGTTCCTATCAAGCTGCCATCTCAGTCTATCACCATCTTGTGATCTGGGTGGATGGGAAGATAGAAGGAGCCCCTCACTGTAACGACTTCGGGGTTATCTGGAATGGAGCTTTGTCTCATTCTGACCAGTAGAGTAGGAACATGGATATCATTGAAAGGATGAACACTTACAACTTCTATGACTTGTGTAGACTAGCCCACCATTAAGAAATTGCCCAACTGCTTTCAATGACCACTAAAACCCCCTTTAGTGACCACAACAAAAAAATTATTTTGAAATTATTAATAGGTTAATTAAAAGGAAAACCAAGCAAGAATCCCCAATATCTATTACTAAGTACCTGAGGTGTAGCAAGCTCGCTGCAAACCAGATTATTCACAACTGTGCACCAACTTCAAAGCAAGTGTAAGGAGAAAAAAAAAGAGAACTATCCTGTCAGAAATAAATGACCCCCATTCTATTGTTAACTTGCGGTTCTTAAAATTGTTTTCATGTTACAAAGCAGTCACTATTAATAGGAAGCGTAGTCTTTGTGCGAGTCTTTGATTTCATGGCACCATTTTCAGTTCCTCACCCCGCAGCTCACCTGTTTTGATATGAGACACATGGTGATATATATAAATGCCGAGCCTTTATGTTTACAAAATAATTGGAATCGCCAATTTCGCCATTTACTGGATCACTGCAAAACTAAAAAATCTTTTATTCCAACCTTACATACTTCAGGTGTACTTACTGGCTGTGCTTTCATGACAAGATGAGACAAATTGCTGCTATCTTCTTTAATTTGATCTGTAGCAGATGAGTTGAACAATGTACCTTTCCGAGTTGCTTGTGAACTGGACTTGTTTTCAGCCAAATAAAGAAAAGGTGGAAACGCAGGTCACTGATTATCTAGACTAGCGTCCTGTTCTCCCAAGAGCTTTATCAATGGAGCCCACTGCTTGTTGAAATGAGAAGGGAATGTAATAGTGGTTTTCTTAAATGTTTGTCATTCAAGAAGTCTAATAACAGAGGAAATAATGTAGAAGCTTAAGCTGTTCAGGAACATAACTATGTGTACCTTTTGTACAGTGCTATGTAGAAAAATCATTTCCACCATTTATTTGACATTTACTAAAAGTACCAAAAAACAACTGCAACAAAGGTCACATAGTCAATGTTTGTTTAAAGGGATAGTCCCATCTCCAGGATCATATATAAACTTGTACCTTAAAGAGGACCTGTCACATCCTCTAGCACTTGTGGTGTTATACACTGCTGGAAAGTTGAGTGTGTGCTGAAATCAGTGTACTGTATATGCTAGAGATGTCAATGACGTTAGTTTCAGCACTGATATCTCCCCACTGTCAGAAGGGTGGGCCTTAATGCTCAGCATCATCGCTGGGTAGTAAGGAATGCCTTCTCTGACAGTACAATACTATGCAAGAGTACTGTTGGGGGAGGGGGGTGTTCCTTACTGCTCAGTCATGATGCTGAGCATTAAGGCCCGCCCTTCTGACAGTGGGGAGATATCGGTGCTGAAACTGATATCTCAAGCACCTGGGCGCACATGGAGAAAGCTGATGAATTCAGCACACTTTCAGCTTTCTAGCGGTATATAATACCACGGGTGCCAAAGGACAAGAAAGGACCTCTTTAAGCTAACTGAAGTGTTTTGAGCAATACATTGCTTTATCTTGCTCTGTCAGATACAGCAGTACATGTTTGGCTCACTGCCTTTTTTGGCATCAAAGATGGACCACATTGTTCATTCTGTTCCAGCTCGCCATTTTTTGTAAAAGTGGGTGGTGTAGGATGAAGAGCAAGGTGCACCAGGGCCGGGGCGCCTCAGCCCTACAAAATTATTACATTATATATATATAGAATCTACTTGAGTTTCTCTGCCAATATACAACAGTGATCCTGGCACTATGGTATGTCCTAGTCAATAGTATACCTACCATGGATGGAGGTCTTGCTCAGTTCCTTCTCAAAGCACCATGATTTATTTTGATGTCTGGCAGTCCAAGTATCGTAAATCCTTTCCCCTTACTCTATTTAATGAGATTTATAACACAGTTTGTCCCCTACCCTATAAAGAGATCATTAACCCTTAAAAGCAGCAGAAGGTTAGTATACAAGGGAGGCTGCTGAGAAAAGGTTATTGCCTGCCAGCTGGACTTGTTGGTGGGTCTTTTCTTTTCTTTTTTTTTTAGAAAGGGGATCGAATTCTGGAGAAAGCAGAAATATTTCTACATTTAAAATTCCAGTCTATGTATTTCTAAGATACAACCTCAAGTAAATAATCCATAGGCAATTGGCTATTTTTAACACATTCTCTCAGCCAGATAATTGCTAGTATAATCTATAATCTTTACTCTACTCCAAATTACAATAGTCTATTAGTCACTGACAAGCTTGAGAGCGAGCGGTAGAGAATTTGATTTGCCCATGACTGATCTGAATAGAGTAGTAGTAGGGGTATACTGGGTAATGCAATAATCTTGCATACTAATATAATAACAGATACTGTAATACTAAAAATAAATAAATAATAAAAGAATGAAAAATAAAGCTGTAACAGGTCCTTGCTTCTTAGGATCTCTACATGGTAAATAGTGATCTTCCAAAGAGTTTCTAAATATAAATCTCAGCTGCGGTAAAGGTCATTCTGGTATTAGGTCTGCAACTATGATATTGTACAATATCGCACAAGAAAATTTACAGTAGTGAATGAAACATCCAAGATGTTGTGAGGCATCTATCTATCTATCTATCTATCTATCTATCTATCTATCTATCTATCTATGGTGTGACACTGGATAACAGTGGATTCAACAAAAAGAGATTTGTAAGTTATAAAAGTGTAAACTATATTCTACAAAGTAATATATATTGAGTTATTAAACACAAAATGACTGAATGCTGAACTGGCCACACTTTTATCAATAATTATCAATATCTTATAACTATCCATACAAAAGCAGAAAAAGTCAATATAGCTCACCCATATAATCCAATATTAGAACAGCCATGTCGGACTGGTGCTCAGAAAAATGAGAACCTTGGACTCACAGGTACATAGTTTCCAAATTTTGAAATACACAGTCCAGTCATATTAATATGACCAGCGCCTACTTTTGACGTCAATGTTAAATAACCAATCGCGGAAGGCACGTGTCATCAGCCATCTGGGTGCACTCATCATTGTGGAAGGCACGATGGATCAACACAAGTATGCATCTATCCTTGCAGACCATGTTCACCCCTACATGCGGATTGTTTTTCCTCAGGATGATGGCATCTACCAGCAGGACAATGTGACATGTCATAAAGCTCACAGTGTACGTGCGTGGTTCGAGGAACACCAGGATGAGTTTACCGTACTCCCTTGGCCAGCAAATTCCCCGGACTTGAACCCAATCGAGAATATGTGGAACCACCTCGATCGGGTTGTTCGCGCCATGGATGCTCAACCACGTAACCTAGCGCAGCTGGCCATGGCACTAGAGTTGGCATGGCTCAACATCCCGTTGAACATCATCACAACATCCCCTTTCTTCCTGCACGTTTCACAGCTGTCCGCTCTGCGAAAGGTGGTCATTCTGAATTTTGATAGGTGGCCACATTAATGTGTCTGGACTGTGTATCTATCCATAAATCACTTAAATCAACTAGTTACAGTGTTATGAAAAGGCACTGCATCTACGTCTACCAGGCACATATAAATTGTACATTGTACAAAATACAGACGTGCCCTTCCTTACATGTCTATGCTATATGTGATGATGTGTACCTACCCAGTGGTTGTGTTGTAAGTTCTGTAAAGGGTTCTTCATTTTGCATGTTGCAATATTTTATTGAATTGGCTTAATGAAAAAATATGAGTACCTTTACCAAATTCAGTCTAATGTAATGGTGGGCACATTCTTATAATATTTCTGTATTTACTTGTACTATAAGAAAACTTGATACTTTTTGCTATATTAAAAATCACTATAAGGACCTCCATATGGCAAAAACACAGTGTTTTATAGGTTTTATAATACCTGCAAAGTGGGTGGGATTCTGGCTAACCCCATCCACACATTGCAGAAAAAAAATCCACTTACATTTTTGCAAATTACACCTATGGTAACGCTGGTGTTTTCCGTATAGATCTAACAGATCAAAAAGTCCACAGGAAAACACTGAGGACTTTCTGTGAAAAACGCTGTGGAAAGAACCGCAATGCATTTCCACCCCGGTCTTTTCTGCAGGGTTTTTTTTTAGCTGCAGCTTGCTACGTGAGCTGCAGCCGAAAAACGCTGCTAGCAGAAAAATGAACCCATTGAAGTCAATGGAAGGCTTTTTTTCAGCGCTGAAATTTCACACCAAATTCCTCACCATTTTCCTCCATGTGAATGGACCCTAAATGGGAATCAGTAGATCTTTTTTCTCTAGCTGATTTTTTCAGCTAGACAAAAAGAAAAGCGACATGACTTATCTTCAGGCAGACTGTGATTTGGAAAAACCCATTAAAATAAATGGGTAGTGGAAAAAAAATTGACAGTTTTTGATGCGTTATTTGAAGATATTGTTTTGGTAAAGTGAATTTTTCCAGGGCCATGCAGTGAGCTGGAGTTAAAAATATATCAAAAAAGTGAAAAAAATATTTAAAAAATGTATCAGAAACCACATCATATAAAAAAAAAATAATAATTTCCTAATTCTGAATCAGATTTTTGCAGCATGCAAAAAACTCCATGTGAATATTCTCTAAAGGTTTTTCCACTATTTATAAATATGGTTCCAAAAACCATATACGCATGTATTGTACTATAAAGTCCATCGCATCTGAACATACTGAAATTTTTATGTAAGGCCATGACATTTATTACATAGAGCTCACCAGTCTTCAGAACCAATTCATCTCACTAAGGTGCCCCCTCTGCTTTGATATATAAGAGAAAAACACACATGGGGCCAACGTAAAGTTTAACTGCAAAAAATATGAGCAAATTAAAAGACAAGAAAGATGAGTTATGGACGGCACAGCTCTAATAAAAGGAGAGCTGATTATCGAAGGTGACGAATGGGGTTGAGCGATCGGGATCGGAAAAGATCGGATTTCGATCGGCGATCGAGTAAATTTCATGATCGCGATTGAAATTCCGACCCGATCTCTTCCAGCGGGATCGAGATCGGAGGTTATCTCAAGATCGGCTCAACCCTAAAAGTGACTTTTCCCATAGAGAAGCATTGACTAGGGTTGAGGATCGGGTTCGGAAAAGATCGGATTCCGATCGGCGATCGAGCAAATTTCACGATCGCGATCAGGATCGAGATCGGCTGGAAAATGATCGGAAATCGGATTTTAAAATCGATCTTGAAATCTCAAGCTCGGCTCAACCCTAGTGACGAACATGACACAAACCCCTAATAACATAAATTACAAAAGCATACACTAAAGCTCAGTCAAAGCTTTGACTTGATCAGGACCAGTGCTACATAAGGCCTCGTTCACATTTCCATCGGTAATCCCTTCAGGGGAATCCCCATGGGGAACCCCCCTTCCCGAACGGACTACCGAACGCATTTGTAAGCGGTGAGCAGTGAAAGCACATGGATCCCCATAGACTATAATGAGGTCCACGCACTTGCCTCAAGATCTCTGCAGGGAACATGTGGACAGGAATATAGTTCACAGTCTACTTTCCTGTCCGCGCATTCCGTGCGGAGATCTCGCGGCAAGCACGCAGACTCCATTATAGTCTATGGGGGTCTGTGTGCTTTCATTGCTCACAACTTGCAAATGGTTCAGTAGTCCGTTCGGGGGCCCCCAAGAATGGATTACCAAACACAGATGTGAACCAAGGGTAAGGACTTATTAGAGCACAAATGATTGATTATAGCTATTCAGCTACAGCTGTAGACCAATATATTGGTTCTTTGTGCCTGTTTTTTGGCAGATTCTGTTCCAACACTTTGCATAAAAGACCACACATTGTGGAAACTCAAAAAGTATGTTTGCTTTAATTTTTCCAATAGAAGTCAATGGGGAAAACATGCGCCTACAGTTAAAATTTATATGCTGCTTTTTTTTAAATGTACAGGGCTGTGTTTTCCACATTGTTTTTCCCCACATTGTGAGGATAAAATTACAATTTATTATTTTTTTGCTTTGTTTTTCAATTATTGCAAAAGTCAGAACTTTTTAACATACAATTTTGTCAATGTAGATGTATTTGGACTTGTTTTTTTGCGGAACAAGTTATATTGTCAATGGAACCATTCTGGGGTACATAGATACACATAACTTATTGATTAGTTTTGAGGGGAAATTGAAAAAAATGTATTAAACTATATAGTTCTGCGTGATATACTGCAATGGTAGGCCTATTATGGGCCAGGCTGTCATGGCAACCCATGGATAACCTGCAATCACATTTAGGCTAAGTTCACACGGAGATGGCTCCCATTGAAATCAATGGGAACCGATCAGGTCTTTTTTCCCGGAGTCGGTTGGTTCCAGCTCCTGGAAAAAGAAGTAAGATGCTAATTCATCAGGCTGTTTCACCTCGCGATTCGGCCTGAAGACACTCCCTCCTCCTGACTAGACCCATTCATTGGACTAATCTGGAGCGGAGTGCGCGACTGGATGCTGGGGCAATGCACCGACATTCAGTCGTGGCTACCCGTTTTTTGGACCATAACTTGAGGCGGCCTCCACCTCAGATTCCAGTCCAAAAGACCCTGTGTGAACTTACCCTTATAGAGTAGTAGAGGGAGTCACATTGATCAAGGATCCCAGTTGTTACAGGATGTTGGCTGTAAATGTAGGTCATGGTGGAGAAAGTTGGTCCTCACCACAATGCACAGTTACACTTTGGTACGAAATTGGGTTCATGAATATACTTTTTTTTTTTTTTTTTTTACAAAAGTTTCCATATAGTCTATTCTCACATTAATATATCTATTTTATTATGTAAATATAAATTATAGACAAATATATTAAGGCCTATTTGGATTGTAAAGTTCAATTTTCTCCTCTCCCAACACCATAAACCATATTTTATTTTGTTTGCCTTAATATGACTTTTATCTATACTGTTAATATAAAGTAAAAGAGCTAAAGATAACACAAATACCCTAGTAAGATACATTCTAGATGTAATACTGATTTGCAGACTGTTCATGTGGTTCAGCAAAACAGTAAATTGCTGAAATTGCATGTCACCCAAAACCTTGTGCTCTGTACGTTTTTGACATCAATGCCTATGATGAAGATGTGGTAAATTCTATTAAAAGTAACATTTCCACAATGTGTTTGAGGATAATAAATTGATAGACTGCAGTACAATAATCAATAGTTTTATCTTGTGCGGCGGGTTTTGTTTCTGTCCGGTATTTCTTCGGGGTAATCAGCCCCTTTGATGAAGTGATTACTAGGTAATGCTATCAATGAGCTATCACGATTAAATAAGTCACACAAATCCCTCAGCTTTTGGTGCAATTTCTGTGAAAAATGAATATGTTCTCGTTGGCTCTGCCACAAGCACTGGACATTATCACAAGCTGTTTGGGGAAAAAAAAGATTGATTTCAGTTGAATATGGCAATTATAAGAGTGGACTTATTTCCCCCCCTCTCGCAGCGGCAGTCCCATCTCATTGACTGTTCAGATATGGGACTTCGAGAATACAGGGCTGTCAAGTGTTACTCATTAAGTAAAGAGACTGTCAATCTCCCCATTAATCATCACCCATACACTTGATGGTCATGTCCCGTACTACAAGCCTGTTTCTTCTCTACAGTGATCCCACCAAGTACTGAAGCTATGAAGAGTAGACACATGGCAGAAGACATCTACAAAGGACATCAATAATGTAATAGACAGAAAAAGTATGTGGTGCTGTGCACACCAAGCAAAATGCTGACATCTAATATGCAGACTTATCGTACAACGCAGTGTTTTCTTAAAACATTAAATGTGAGCCATAGAAGTTACATGTTCTGGTTACATATAATTATATGGAGGCAGGAAATGGCCAACTCAGATCTCAATCTGAAAATGAATGTACAGTAGTTGAGGTTGTGACAATTTTCCCTAACGCCTTCACATGACTGACAGCGACAACAATGACAGTGAAAACTGTATTGCATTTTTTTCTGCAGTGTTTGTCATTGCGCTTTTGCTGCATTTTTTCAGCGGATTTTCCTCCCTTATTAAATCTGCACTTTTCATAAACTCTGCAATGCGTGGATGAGATTAGTCAGGTTCTCATTCACTGTGTTGATACTGTAAAATGCCTTTTAATTTTTGTATGTAAAGAATGTACACATTAAACACTATCTATAAAAAGTAAACTGTAGGCTAGTGCTACATATGGAGTTAATGCAGCACAACTGATTGATTCTAGCTATTGAGCTACAGCTGTAGACCAATATATAGGTTGTCTGTGCCTGTTTTCTAGTAGATTCTGCTCTAACGTTTTGCACAGAAAAACCACACAGCAATGTCCCTGACAGCTGAGTTTTTGATAAGTTCCTGTCTGTAGAAAGTTTTGAAATTCATAATCATATTCATTAGTAACCAACCAAGACAATAGACTGTCACCACTAAGATGATCAGAGAAAACCTTTCTAACTAATTAAATATGCAAAAATGTTTAACTTTGAATTGTCTACAAATGTAAATATGGTTGTGTTCACGAAATAACCCCTTTTGGTATCGAACTAGGCCACATCCTTAAAGGAGTTGTCCAATTTCAGAACAATATTAAGAGACAAATATTATACTGTAGTTCATATAATGAAATGTTTTACATTTTTCCAATTTACTTTCTATACTAATTTCTAACAGTTTTCTAGATCTCTGCTTGCTGTCATTCACTCTGATTAATTCCATTGGCTAAAAATCAGTTTATGGTCATGTGATTTACAGTCCATGGTCATGTGATGGACACACATGTGCACAGTTCGTTACTAGACAGATGTCTGATTACTGTGCTGTGAATGTAACCAGCGTGCACATCACATGACCGTGGACTGTATATAACATAACCAAGAACAATAAATAAATAAAATAATAAATAAAGAACTGTATATCACATGACCATGGACTGTATATCACATGACCATGGACTATATATATAACATGACCATGGACTATATATCACATGACCCTGGACTATATATCACATGACCATGGACTATATATCACATTACCATGGACTATATATCACATGACCATGGACTATATATATCACATGACCATGGACTATATATCACATGACCATGGACTGGTTTTTATCCACTGGTAAAGTAAAGCATAGACGACAGCAAACAGAGAAGTAGAAAGCATATATAAGAATTGATACACAAAGTATATTGGAAAATGTTAGAACTTTTCAAACCATAACATCTGTCTCTCAATATAGATCTGAAATTGGACAACCCCTTTAGTAGGTTAATGATTTACACTAAACATAATGACTATGTGCACAACACTGAATGCTTATTTTTATTACTTGAAAATGAGTATTGCTAAGTGGTGGCTTAATTTGCATTGGTTTATTAATAACCTAAAGTAATGCAACTAAAATTTGTCATATTCAAAGCATCAGGTCCCTGTAATCCTGCGAACCCTGAAAGAGAATCCAAGGCATCCATGTCTCAGTAGCGGACTCATATGTGTCTGTGATGCACCCATTGAGATCCTCCATAGGCTGGATATTCTCCACTTCACGAATCCAATATAGGAGAGATGGTGGAGTGGAAGATTTCCATAGCGCTGGGAATCTGGGATGCCTCAAAGAAAGACTTATGATAAGCCCAGAGGGAGGAGTCAGAGAGGTGAAGCAGGTAGAAGGCAGGATTTATAGGGGGGTATCCTGATAGATCTTACAGATTGTCCGGTGTACCCCAACTTAGAAGTCCCTCAGCTCTGCGCACTCCCAGAATACATGTAACAGTGTCCCCTCCTCCATGCCACAGGGTATATAAAAATATTCATCCCATATCAAATGCAATACTGAAAATCACCAAATCCACTTTTTCTTGCTGTTTCACCTCCAAATATAAAAAGTGACAAAAAGTATAATAAAAAGTGACAAAACATAAACGTTGTCCAAAATGTTGTCACTAAAAACTAGAACTTGCCCTGTAAAGAAACCCTTACAATAATTTTTTTTCTGATATTTTACCAGTTTTTAAAGGTATTAAAGCAAAGTACTGACCCACCGAATGCAGACGTGTCATTTTTACCACATAGTGAATGCTGTAAAAAGCAAAGCAATAAAAATAGAGTGGAACTGCTGTTTTTTCCCAGTTCTAATTTTTTCCCTATACATCTTACAAAGTATTAAATGATGCCATTATAAGATACAATTTATCCCACAAAATCAAGCCCTCATGGGTTTATGTCAATGACAAAATTAAAAGGTCATGGCTTTTAGAAGGCATGGAATAATAAATAAAAACATAAAGATAAAAATTAGCAGTCTTTTCTGAAGCGTTTTTTGACTGCAGCTCACTATGTAGCCCAAGACTAAGGTCGTGGTGTCCCACAGCAAAAACGAGCTGTGGGAAAAACTGCAATGGGAACGATCACGGTTTTTCCCGCAGCGCTTTGCACAGAAAGTTTGCAGAGGTTTCCTCTATGGACCTTCTGTTACTATTATATTTAAAGGGAAACCGCTGGCGTTTTCATAGATATAATTGACATTCTGCGATTTCCAAATCTGCTACGGTTTTGGAGACCGCAGCATATCCGCTGCATGTATTTTACAGCAAAGTGGGGATGGGATTTGCTAGATAGGGTTCACTTGTTGAGACTGTAAAATGCTGCGATTATTTATTTCTTTTGTTGGCGCCACGTGGGGCTCCTGCCCAAAGCTGTTTTATAAATCTGTGACATTGTTAGTCTAATATTACACCACTTATTAGTTGGGTTAGTTTAAATTTAAGACCATGTTTTGATGCAAGGTGTCACATTGTAGATCCCTTTTCCGTTAAGGCCCCAAGGCAACGCATTGCAGTTTTTGTCGCAGTGCTTTTCTGCTTCCATTATTTCTATAGGGAAACCGCCAGCGTTTCCGTAGGTATAACTGACATGCTGTGATTTCCAAAACCGCAACGGTTTTGTGGATGGAATGTGCTAGACACTGTAAAACACTGTGGTTTTTGCTGAGGGGCCCGACTTTCAGATAAGTCGCATTCCCATTTGTACAAGTCATAAAAGTGTCTAAAAAGTGTCTAAGACACTTAATATATATGGTGCACTGTATGTAAGGCGTAAAATACAAGATAATTTTGGAGTATTTTACGTAGTAAATCTCCTCCTAGTATTGATATTTTTACTTTCATTCCTTTTTACATATCAGTAATAAATATAAAAATAGAATAAAATCTCTATAAAAAGCGAGACTAATCATTACAATAAAAGCAAGAGATAAAATCTGTTGAAATGACACATACACAGCCCATCGTATCAATCTAATATGTAAACAATGCTGCTAATGTATCTAGTTTATATACATCTGGAGAGAAGAAGAGATTTTCCTCTGTGGTATTAGACTTGGTTATTTCTCCAGAAAGTGCGGAGCGCCTGGGCTAATGGCTGGTGCTAAATCACAGAGCAGTAACATGATGTGCCTATTCAAGACTCATCTTTGTTAAGTTTACCCTTGTGTCTACTATCCAGATCAACCAAATAAATCACACGGCAAGAAGATTATGTTTAAAGAGTAACATTTAAGAGCTAATAAAATCCCTGGCTAGCTGAATTGTAATGAGCAGCGGGAGATATATGGGAGAGCTGAGCTTACCTTAATGAACTGCTCATGTTACATAATACATGAATAACAAATATTATCTGAATGAAACATGTTAAATAATCTAATAATATAGCATTAAACCTTATTTAATTTAAGTACTCCTTTGAGCTGGGGCGCCATGTGGCGTAAACGCAAGAACTGTAGTATTTTACAGTAACTGCAAAGTGGATGGGATTCTAGAGAAACGCTGTGATTTCTGAAACTGTTGTAGTTTTGGAAATCACAGCATGTCAATTATACCTACGGAAACACTGGATGTTTCCCTATAGGTATAACTGAAGCAGAAAGTCCGCAGAGGAATCATCGGCCACTACTTGAGGCTATCCTATCCTGTTATGCCCACTGTAGGTCCTAAGGCAGAGTACAATACAGCAATAGTCTCATTGGTATCCTTTGAATTCCTGTGTCATGTACCAGGCATAACACATTGGGCCTTACAGTAAATTTGTTGGTTAGAAAATGGAGAAAATAATGCGCCACTTTTATTCTGTAAAACTAGAAGGCCTTTTTCAGTAAATTCCCCAGTTGTATGTATTTTGCACAAACTGCTCCCATTATATTTAACTTATATAATATATACTCATTCCCTATAGCAAAAAGTATGTAAATGTATAAATGTATGAAACACTGGATGCACCTATAGCCTACAAACTCTGCTTATAGTGTGTACATGACACACCTAAATCCTTAAGCAATATACAATATTTGTAATCTGCATACATAGCATAGTGCCACCTGGTGCTCAAAGTATATAGCAGTTTGTATGTCCACATGATGAACTGCATGCTGGTGGACATGCATGCTCAGTCACACTCCTCACAGCTAGGTCTCTTCATAGCGATCCTCTGTGCATCAAAGAAACTAATAGAAACCATTTTCTTTCATGTGTACCCTACAAAGGAGCTAACAGACATGTATGTGTTCCGTGCATGTATGCAGACATGTATATGTTCTGTTAGCTGCTCTACAGTAAGCAGAGGATTTCTATGTAGAGATCTGGGGAAGGTACTAAATATTCCTGTCCAGCCACATTCATTTCAGTAGGTGGACCTGCACAATACTATACATACTGCATAACAGGTGGCACCATACTGTGCAAGTAAATTCATAACACTCATTCACATTACCTGGATCACTTCTTTACCAGTATGTTAGCTGCAACTATCTGCTAGGGACCCAATATGTGAAAACACATCATTTTGACCACAATAGAAATGCTGCGGGACTTTTTTTTTTAGTTTTACAATATCTGCAAAGTAGATGGGATTCTGGCTAATCTCATCCACAAGTAACAGAAAAAAAAAATCTTTAGCAGAAATTCTGCGCTTTCAAAAACGCTCACATTTTTCACACCATGTCAATTATACAGAAAGTCCACAGAGAAAAACTCAGCAGACTTTACTTTCTGCAGAGTAATCCCTCTAAGGCCAGGGTCTTACAGCGGCGACGCTGCGGGAAAAAACGCGGCGTTTTACAGTGCAAGCAAAGGGGATGGGATTCATGCAAATCCCATGCCCACTTTGCGTAAAAAAACGGAGTGCGGACACGCTGCAATTTGCAAAGCCGTTGCAGCTTTGCAAATCGCAGCATGTCAATTATAGCTACGGAAACGCCGGCAGCTTTCCCATAGATATAATTGTAACAGAAAGTCTGCGGAGGAAAACTCTGTGAACTTTCTGTTGAAAGCGCTGTGGGAAGAACAGCAGTGCATTCACGCCGTGGTTCTTTCCACAGCGCTTTAGTGCTGCTATTACAACCCATGGGGCCTTAGCCTAAATGTTTGAGAAACACAGCTATACATATTATACTCTATACAGAATCAAACACACAAGGTAGGTGACACTTATCTGTTACTTTATCAAGTGCAATAACATGGTGAAATATTACAATATATTCTAAATACTATAATCTTTATTTAAACAAATTCTGCATAAGAAAACTTAAATATTTAAATAAATAAAGATAAATTTGCTTCATATAAAACATAATTTATAAATTTTTAAAATGAGTAATTAGCAAGTTTGCAAAAAAGCTACTTTATTGCATATTTTGCTGTGGTTTTCTTGAGTGAAAGCCAGCAATCGGTTTAGCAGAAGATAGAAGACTGAGTTCACACAGAGTTTTTTGGTCAGGAAAAATCCACTCAGTAAAATCTGTGTGTTTTTTTAGATGTTTTTTGACACATTTTTTTTTCAGGCATTTTTGAGGAGTTTTTTAGAGGTGTTTTTTGAATGTGGCCAAACACCTCGCATTGCGGATTTTCCGCTTCCCATTGACTCGCATTCATTTTTTTCAGGCGGAATCCACCTGAAGAATGGACACGTTGCTTCTTTTTTCCACTGGCAGAAAATAACGCTAGCGGAAATAAATTTCAAGCGGATTACATAGGACTGTATGGTGAGGTGCTTTTTGGAGGAGGAGTTTGAGGCAGATTCTGCCTCAAAATCCTGACCAAAAAACTCTGTGTACTCAGCCTAAGTACGTCATACAGATGTAGCATAAGTACGTTATACAGTCTTAGCCGAGTTAACCCGAACTTCTGAAATTGGTTAAACTGTTGCAGCATGATATCATATCACAGAAGACAAGTCATTGAAAATGTTTTTCCAATAATAATAATTTTCATAGTTTTTGTTTTCTTCTGTGCTAATTAGCGTTGAGCGATCGGGATCGGAAAAGATCGGACCCTGATCGGCAATTGAGTAAATTTCACGATCGCGGTCGGGTTCTGACCCCGACTAAAAAAGATCGGGAACGGAATTCTTACCTGCACAGATCCGCTGCTGCTCCCCATTCTTCTCTCTCATTGACATGCCTTCAGAGCGCACGGCGCTCTGAAGGCATGTCAATGAGAGAGGACTGAACCGAGAAGAACGGGGAGCGGCAGCAGATCTGTGCAGGTTAGCGGACACCAGGGGGGCTAAGTAGCCGGGGGATTTTTTTTTTAATCACTACACAGCGTGGAGTCAAAAAATTGAAACAATTTTTGGACTCCACACTGTGTAGTGAATAGGATCGTTTTTAAAATCCGATCTTCGATAATTAAAAAAAATCCCATTGACTTGCATTAGGATCGGAATTGGGATCGGGATCAGGTTCAGATGGAAAATGATCAGAAATCGGATTTTAAAAACGATCCTGAAATTTCAAGATCGGCTCAACCCTAGTGCTAATATATCACGCTGCCTCAGTTAGTCAATTAGAGGAATTTGCGGTTGACTCTGCTACATCTGTATCTCCTTTTCAAATATAATTTTTTTTTTTGAGGAGTCTTCAGTAGTTAATACCTTTTTTAATGGCTATCTAAAAATGATGACATATTGCGAGCTTTCGGGATGGTCCCTTAATCAGGCTGGTCCATTTTAGTAGTCCCGAAAGCTCGCAATATGTCATCATTTTTAGTTAGCCATTAAAAAAGGTATCAACTACTGAAGTCTCATCAAAAAAAAATAATTATATTTCATGTCCACTGGCTAACACGGTACAAAGATATTTCTCCTTTTCAAGCTACTTTTGACTTTGGCTCAAAATAACACAGCAAACTCTGAATAAGTTTAACGCCCCGCATAGAGATCCGCAGCAAAAAAGCGATGCGAGAAAAAAACGTGGCAACAATGCATTGCGGCTTTTCCCACAGCGCTTTTCAAGACACCTCAGGTTTCCTCAATGTGCTTTCTGCTTCCATTATACTCATAAGGAAACTGCCGGTATTTCCATAGGTATAATTGGCATGCTGCGATTTCCAAGACCGTGATCATTTTGGAAATCGTAGCATGTACGCTGTGCGTATTTGCGTATTTTTCAAGAGTTTACATCACGTGGGGTAAGCAGCTTTTTTGTAAAATGGGGCTTTACCCTAAGAAAGTTTTCTAAAATACCTAATAAATTGAATACTAAAAATCTATTACAGTAATTATAGTGACTTTGACTTTAGTTTAAAAAAATTTAGAATACAATTTACAATACTATTACGGGTTTTATTTGACATATTTTGCAATTGGAGCTGAAAATATATCATTATGTGCATGTAAATAAAAATCCTAACACACCGTCTTAATAAAACCAATCGCATCGTCTCCCTTTTGTCCTTCTAAGCTACTATAGCCGCTGTTTGACCATGCATTGTTATTATATAGTCTGCATGTTCACATCATGTGTCATCTGACCAAAGGAGAGTCTACAAAGTGAAAGCCTCATGCAAAATTTATGCTTATATGGCTGTTTCAGTGAATGGGAAAATCAATACTGCAGGCTTGATGCACAGAAATGACTGAGTGCTTTCTGACTGACACTAAAAGCAGCGAGAGATTGAGAGGCAGCATTTGCTGCTCAAGGAATCAAGTGTATTAGAGTCTTATAATAGTCGGCTCCCCTTATATTACCCTTTCTGTGGGATTATTTTTTGATAACAATTATGATTGTGGGGTTTAAGGCAATTACACTATTACAAAGGAAAAAAGCTCCTTTTTATATCCCGTAAAGCTGTCATATATTTCAAACCCATAACTGCCTTCCAATTATTCTGGCAACAATGTGCTCCTCCACAAAGACTGTCTTAGCGGATATATATTATTCTTATATGTTTTATAAATAAGAGTCAAAGCCGTGATGCAATCTTTGGAAAAGGAGCTTCTCAATTTCCAAGATCCAGTGTAATAAAGAGTAAAACTGTATAACACGCTGTAAGTCTACAAAAAATGGAAAAAAAACCCTGAGACTGCATGGACAGCAGCTGGATAACAGCATCTAAATCCTTTGTCCATGTCGAGTACACAAGACAAGAAAACACAAAGAAGGAAACATTTAAGAATGCCAATGCAGTACCCATCTGTCTAGGGCTAGTACGAGACTTCTGTGGTGTATGGGCATATGGTAATAACCACGTTGCGGAAACGCAGCTTCTTTTGTTGCAGATTTTGTAGCGTTTTTTTGAGTCAAAGCCAGAAGTGACCACAAAGGGACTGGGAAATATATAAGAAGCTCTTACACTTCTACCTTCTGCTTTATCCACTCCTGGCCTTGGCTCAAAAAAATGCAACAAAACCTGCAACAAAAAAAGCTATGTTTCCGCAACATGGGGCCTCAGCCAAATGGAGTCTATCACCTGGAAACTCAATCTCATACAAGCTACAGTGCATTACAGAACAATAGGGAACAGAATGCCCGGCACCATCATTACTTTAGCAAGTCCAATAATTGCACCATTTGCTAATAGTATGATGCAAATTAGGCTCAAGTGCAATGAGGGCGTGCCAGAACCTCCAAGGCCTTGTTCTCCAGGTTTGAAATACAGAGGTTTAGGCACTTCAGCCTCATTAGCATATATATTTTTTTTTTTTTTTTAAATTCAGTAGTTTTTCTATTGAAGTCTCTAAAGGTATGATGGTGCTCAGCATAATGTTCCATACAATGTACTGTGGCTGGTTTTATATTGAGCTGTCTGGTGACAGACTCCCTTTAATGCTTTCCCTATATCTGCCGTACTATTACAGCAGAATATTTAAGGCAGCTGTAACATACAACAGAGACCTGGTAGCATTAATCCCCATAATACCTCGGTCGAAGCTGATTGAGGCACCATTTTCCTAGAGGTGCATGGGCTCCACCATTTTGGGGCAATTCACTGGCCCCGGGAGTGAGATCTGGAGCCCGTAAACTCAATGTATCTCTAAAAGTAAAAAAAAAATATATATATATATATATATATATATATATATATATATATACATATGTTAAAATCACCCCCTTCTCCCTAGAACAGATGTAAAGTTCTGCATGTCCGAATTTTTGTCTGGCTAAAAAAGACGGTTTCCCTTCGGACAGGCCACAGGCGGACACGGGCGGTCACCTTTACAAACCCATTCATTGGTGGAACATGTCTTGATCTCAAGTACCAGGATCCCCTCACTCTTTTTGTGCCACTACAGTAGGTGGTGAGGTGGCAGGACATATACAACCATTGCAGTTTTGGAAATTGCAGCATGTCGATTATATCTTCGGAAACGCTGACGGTTTCCCATTGTTTTCAATCTGGAAACAATCTGGTGTTGATTTGGGGGCAGAATCCGCCCTCAATTCTGTGGCAAATTTCTCTGTGTGAGCTTATCCTGAGGCCAGGGCCCCACATGGCATAAACACCATGTAAAAACCGTGGCTTTTCACAGTCACAGCAAAGTGAATAGGATGCTAGTGCTTTTTTGCTGTGGGACGCTACGTGGGGCCTTAGCTTTACTTGTCAACATATCATGCCATTGTTACTGAGACCTATGACACTCCAATGTGCATGAAGGCAGAAAGCTTGTTATGTTGTTGAAACTTCAACATGTACAGTTTGCTCATTTAGGATATCCTCATCTTCCTATGACAATGAACTTGATATTCATATATTGATGGAGGTGTTCTGTTCATTTATTAAGTCTTTATGCACGACTGAAGGGAACTGAATAGTGGAGCCCCATGGTTGTGGAGACCCCTTTAGCACTCCTTATCAGAATAACTGTACTATGTCAAAATGGATGAATAATTTCAATAGCAGTTTACTATATAATGCTATTATTATTATTATTATTATTAATAATAATAATAATAATAATAATAATAACTCAATAGGCAATCTTTATTACCACCCAATCTCTGTGTCTAGTGAGATAGTAAATATAGGATTAGCAGTGGCTACCTTCCCTGTAGGATACCATAGCCTGTGTAGGATATCCATGTATGAACTAGATGTTGAATATAAATATACATATGATTTTTATTTTCATAATAACTGGGTAAAAATCTTCTCCCTGTCTATATTTTCCAAAGCAATTGTAAACTGTTCATACTAATCACAAAGAAATACATTACTACACGATGATGGCGCCACATGGAACAATCCATCATGTTCTTGTTTCTAAATATCTTGCTCTCAACATTGCCTTGTTAGATGATTGCCTCCGGTTCTGTCTGCTAGGACAGTTTCATTTGGAAACCTGCTGTGTCTCTTTATGGGGGAGGGCAATGGAAATGATGTGAAGCTTGAACATTGACAATGGCTGGATCCTTTTGTGATGGACAATAAATTCTGTGGCAAACAGAAGTCAGGTATCTAACAAGGGACATGTGGCATGGCTACAATTTCTTTCCTACAGTTGTTTTCTTTCTAAACTTTTGTTGTCCATCTAAAAATAGCAGAGAAATTTTTAAACTGTGTGTGTATTGTACTGTATACAGTATACATATGTGTGCATCACCTGTATCTCATATCTATCTATCTATCTATCTATCTATCTATCTATCTATCTATCTATCTATCTATCTATCGATCTATCTTTTTCATAACTATAAATCTATACTTATAACCCATTTTCCTGCAAGTATCAATCAAATCGGCTTCCAAAGAAATGTCATTGTTATCAGTCTAGGTTAGAATTACATGTACATTCTAATTGTATCCTCATGTTCCTATCTATAGGATGAAACAGATCAGATGACCAGTTGACTAAAAGCAGTCATCAAAAGTAGTGAATTTTTCATTTAATAACAAATAGAAAAATATACTAAATATATGTATAGGTTAAAATAGCTCCGGGATTTTATTCTATTTTCCCTCCCAGGATACGTGTCTTACACATGAATACTACAAAATAGGTAATCTGTAATTTTCTGAGATGAAGGTTAAATAAGTGATTTTTATGTCACATTCAATTAAATGAATCAGACAACTATATTTAAGGAAATTATGCAGAAGAAATGATGTAGAAACAGATAGCTCATGAAAGGTAATTATGTCAATAACTGTCATTGTAAGATGAATATGTATGTGACCCGCTACATTCCACCAGCTTTCCAATGTGAACCACAGACAGATTTCGGATAACAATTTGGAAGACAGTATCTTGAGCCCTCATTAGTCTAGACATTGATTGAATGGGAAAACACCTGTCTTTTTATGACAACTATTTATATACTAGAAACACTTAGCATAAAGCACATATTTCATTCACATATTCAACTCCAATATCAGTTTGTATATCTATATCCAATACCTCTTCAATGCTTTAGCTTGTGTCCTGTATAGACTTAAAAGCATTGCAAGGCTCAGAAAAAAATGTCTTTAATGTTCATCTATTGACCAGACAAGAATGTGGCTGCAAATACTATTACTTGTTCTGAAAGACTTGGCCTATTGAACAGTGCAATGTTTTCAATGGAAATGGAATGAAGCTGAATTGTCCCTGTGGTGGCGCTGCAGGCAAACAAAAAACTTGCTTCTGGCTTCTCACATGGGACTGATCACTGGAGGGTCCACCAGCAGAGATACCCTGTGATCTCCATGGAGGCTTTTAACAAAAAAGAAACGGGACAAAATGTACAAAAGTGTAAACTAATGGCAGCATGGTGGCTCAGTAGTTAGCACTGTAGTCTTGCAGTGCTGGAGTCCTAGGTTCAAATCCTGCCTAGGGCAACAACTGCAAAGAGTTTGTATGTTCTTCCTGTGTTTGTGTGGGTTTCCTTCCACACTCTAGACATGTGGGCAGTTGCCCTCTTGCTATATGTCCATGTCAATGGGCTGTACCTCCTTGTAAAAGCTAGCAACTACATGAGATAATGCTCAAGTGCCAAGATACAGCCCAGTCTGAGGTCATGTGATTTACCCAGAAACTGGAGTTGCTGGGGCCTAGAGGACCAGAAGAAAGCAGCAAAGGTAATATTAAAGTGCCCCTATTATGACCTTATGGTGGGGTACAATGTGTTAAAAAAAGGGTAGTTTAAAAAAAGTCACTACCATACCCCCATCAAAGGTTCTATCTCCACCCCGTGCACCACAAAGCTATGTGTCACCTACATCAAACTTACTATAATGGAGAAGGAAAACTATTTATTTGCAATATATCTTACTGAAAAAAAATCACAGGAAAAATTTGTAAAGGAGACACAATTATATATAGATAGATAGATATAATTGTATATATATATATATATATATATATATATATATATATATAGTATTATAATATATATATATATATATATATATATATATATATATATATATATATTCCTGGATAAACAAAACCCTATTTATCACTGAGAAAGGCGCAACAATTATTTGAATAATCAAAATATGATATAGCTTTCAAAACAGCATGTAAAGTGTGTATAACTTGAAAATGTATCTCGTTGCGAACCAAGGAAAATGGTCTGGTCATGAAGCGGTTAAATGTGTATTTGTCGTTTTTTAAAATATGTATCATGCTATTCTAAAAGAGTATTAGAAAGACATGAATGTGTCCTCTGTCAAGTTAACAAATCAATACATGTATATGCTGGAAGCTCTAACGTTCAACCAAACCACAGTTGAGACAACTACTTCCAAACAGATAAACCTTAGATCAGACGTATAACCTCCTGGAGTGACACTATATTGTGTCGACTGAAGAGTTAAATGTTGAGCAGATCCATGTGTTTATAATGTAAACCAATAATAACATTATAATAATCATCACACATGACAGTAGTGTGAGTAGTGTGATGGTGCCAGGATGCGTTATGCCCCAGAACTTGGAAAACTAAGAAGGACCAATGTATCATTAATCTAAATAGTATAAAAATTACGTGATGAGAAATTTCTTAACATATTGTAATAACATTCAGCTAAGTTTTTATATGACAGAGCTCCAGCATTCCTTCCAGAGACATAGGTTTATAATATAACATGTTGGCAGTCCTCAGTTACCACTAGAGGGAGTGTAGAACTTATACTGAACATAGAAGATATCGCAGCAATTCACAGAATTTTTTTATTGTTCATTTGTTTCCTAAGTGCAAAACGAAGCAAATTTCTAAACGGACTTTAATACGTTATAATGTTTGTAACTAAGTCACATAACTGCCTAGTGCTTTTGACATATAGATTTGTCATTTCTTACCTTTCCTCTTGACTGGAGAAGTCTAGATATATGTATCAGGAGATGACAATTTTTTCAAGACAATATTATTCTGAGATTGTGTCACAAAGTGACATCCTGTATGTGACTGTGTGAGGCCTCCCAGTGGTTGTGTTGTGGGTTGCAGTAGTCAAAGGTTTTGTTAGCATGTCACAATATTACACTCAATTGGTTTATTGGTTTTATGAGTTATTCAAGCATTTAAGTTACAGATGTGTCCACACTTAGCTGATCTCCAGTTTGGATAAGAACTGCAATTCTCACAAAACCAATTCAAGACGTTATCATGACATGGTAACAAAAGCACTAAAAGGCTGCAAGTCACAAATAGACACATATTCCTGAGATAGCTATATCAGTTTGTGATAACATATCACAAAATCATGTTATTTTTAGAAAAGGTTAAAGGGATTTTCCTTGACCCAACAGTATTTTTTATACCAGCAACTAGTGTTGGGTGAATATTGCAAGATTTGTCTAGTGTATATTCATGAGTTTTGTCTGAACACAGTGGGTCTGATCCAGAACTACTAATGACATAAGCTAGTATCAGTTTGGGTTTTCAAAGAAAAGAATGCTAACATTACCCAACAGTGAAAATATTGCTAAGAAATTATAGGAAATGGTTGTAAATCTTTATGCTAAAGATATCGCAAAGATACAATAACAAAATACACCTGAAAGGTTACAATAACAGCACTGTTTGTGTATTCTCTGTATTCTGGTCAGTCTCTAAGGTTCAGTATAACTAAGCCAACGAAGGAAGGAGAGAATTCTTATTTCATGGAAGCAGATACAAAACGCTGAGACAAAGGATTTAGTTAAAGTTCCTTGACTTTATCCGTATCACTAAGCCTCAAAAACATATCAATTCCATACTGCTCTTGTATGTCTAAGTCGCTTAATGCCAAAGGCAAGTGCCTTTTCTACATAACCCTTGGCATACTTTGTACTGATGTGTCTATTTAAGATAGCAAAACTCAGTTTTCATTTAAAGGGAATGTACACAACCATTCTATTACATCATTGCACTTAAAAAAGAAGTATTCAACTTTGCAGATAGTCTTTAATTCTATACACATCCTATTTTGTGCATACTGATCCTATATACGTTATAGGTTAGCAAGAATGAGGAGTATTTGAAAAGTCATAAGTAGAGATGAGCGAGTACTGTTCGGATCAGCCGATCCGAACAGCACGCTCCATAGAAATGAATGGATGCACCTGGTACTTCCGCTTTGATGGTGGCCGGCCACTTAACCCCCCGCGTGTCAACTACGTCCATTCATTTCTATGTGAGCGTGCTGTTCGGATCGGCTGATCCGAACAGTACTCGCTCATCTCTAGTCATAAAACATGACTGTGGGATCGGACTGCAGATCAGTTCAGGTCTGTAACCACAGAACCACAAAATGGTCGGAAGTTACAAAAAAAAAAATATCAGTGCACAGATATGTCCAGTTTTAAGTTACCTATAATTTCCTTAAGGACTCCAACTTCTTTTTACACCAATTTAATATGATGTAGAGACACCCTAGCAAAAACCTTGACTGGCTACAGCGCACATCACATCCACTGGGTGGCCACACTTAAGAGATTTAGAATATTACTTTATGATACAATATTGTGAAATTATATTATCTCGAAAAGCTGATCATCTTGTGTCTTCTGTACATGGGCATGTCCAATCAAGAGAAAAGGTAGGGGAAGATATATATATATATATATATATATATATATATATATATACCTCCTTAGCAGTAAAATGTTAAAATGTCATGAATTGCCAACTACCACTAGGGTGTGCTATTACTTCTTATTCATGTTTTGCAGTAGCCAGGCACTTCTAGTATGTTAAAATTGTTCTATATGAAAGATAAATGGTTTGCCTGACAGCATTGTAAACAATCTACTATAATATATATACCACTTATAGAAATCTTTAGTAAGTAAAACCACTCAATATATATGGCCATTTACACTATATGTGATGAGTTATATAACAAAATTGTTAATACACAAAATATTAACTCTATATATTCAGAGAAGTGAAGCAAATAAAAAGCTATTTTTAACATACATCATGAATAAATATTCTCAATGATATTCTATATGGCACTGAGCAGCAATTTATTTGGATATTTTTCCTGCTAGTTTAGTGAATTCCCCTAGTGCAAAATTCAGAATTGCATATGAGATATTTGAGTGTCTGAAACGATGTATGATAAATGAAGTAGCATGCTACTTATACGCTTATCATGTTCTTAGACTAGCAACAGGTTCAGCAAAGGGCACAGCCAGTAAATGAAATTTTCCACCAGGACAATATATCATCAGAAGAAATGTATGCACTGAAAACTTACAAGCTCGTTCAAGATGCGGACAAGGTGTGAAATGGTAAAAAATGAGAAACAGGAGCAGCAATACAGAACATTTCAAATTCAGCTGCATTTTCATATACATCGAAGAGGCTACATTATAAATATCACAATATAGAAGAATCTACAAGGTTTTTTGTAATGTCACATGGGGAAAAATAAATTTCCACAATGTTACAAGCAGATTGCTGCATACTGTACACATGCGCACACACTGTGTCATAAAAATGAGCTGTGCATATATATGTTATAAAGAAAAGTGTATCGCTCAAAAGGGGCAATAGTAAGGTCCATATATTAAGTTTACTTAAAGCAGAAGCAAACTAAAACACTTCTCTTGCAAATGTAAAGTATATAGGTAATGATGGATTTAATTTGAATTTGGTTAAAATCTATTACAATTTCTTCTCCGGAAATATTTATAGATTACCAAATTTTCTACACATCATAGTTACATACAGTCCTATGAAAAAGTTTGGGCACCCCTATTAATCTTAATCATTTTTTTTTCTAAATATTTTGGTGTTTGCAACAGCCATTTCAGTTTGATATATCTAATAACTGATGGACACAGTAATATTTCAGGATTGAAATGAGGTTTATTGTACTAACAGAAAATGTGCAATATGCATTAAACCAAAATTTGACTGGTGCAAAAGTATGGGCACCCTTATCATTTTATTGATTTGAATTCCCCTAACTACTTTTTACTGACTTACTGAAGCACAAAATTGGTTTTGTAACCTCAGTGAGCTTTGAACTTCATAGCCAGATGTATCCAATCATAAGAAAAGGTATTTACGGTGGCCAATTGCAAGTTGATCTCCTATTTGAATCTCCTCTGAAGAGTGGCATCATGGGCTACTCAAAACAACTCTCAAATGATCTGAAAACAAAGATTGTTCAACATAGTTGTTCAGGGGAAGGATACAAAAAGTTGTCTCAGAGATTTAACCTGTCAGTTTCCACTGTGAGGAACATAGTAAGGAAATGGAAGACCACAGGGACAGTTCTTGTTAAGCCCAGAAGTGGCAGGCCAAGAAAAATATCAGAAAGGCAGAGAAGAAGAATGGTGAGAACAGTCAAGGACAATCCACAGACCACCTCCAAAGAGCTGCAGCATCATCTTGCTGCAGATGGTGTCACTGTGCATCGGTCAACTATACCAGCGCACTTTGCACAAATAGAAGCTGTATGGGAGAGTGATGAGAAAGAAGCCGTTTCTGCACGTACGCCACAAATAGAGTTGCCTGAGGTATGAAAAAGCACATTTGGACAAGGCAGCTTCATTTTGGAAACAAAAATTGAGTTGTTTGGTTATAAAAAAAAGGCGTTATGCATGGCGTCCAAAAAGAAACAGCATTCCAAGAAAAACACATGCTACCCACTGTAAAATTTGGTGGAGGTTCCATCATGCTTTGGGGCTGTGTGGCCAATGCCGGCATCGGGAATCTTGTTAAAGTTGAGAGTCGCATGGATTCCACTCAGTATCAGCAGATTCTTGAGAATAATGTTCAAGAATCAGTGACGAAGTTGAAGTTACGCCGGGGATGGATATTTCAGCAAGACAATGATCCAAAACACTGCTCCAAATCCTCAGGCATTCATGCAGAGGAACAATGACAATGTTCTGGAATGGCCATCCCAGTCCCCAGACCTGAATATCATTGAACATCTGTGGGATGATTTGAAGCGGGCTGTCCATGCTCGGCGACCATCTAACTTAACTGAACTTGAATTGTTTGTCCAAAATACCTTTATCCAGGATCCAGGAACTGATTAAAAGCTACAGGAAGTGACTAGAGGCTGTTATCTTTGCAAAAGGAGGATCTACTAAATATTAATGTCACTTTTCTGTTGAGGTGACCATACTTTTGCACCGGTCAAATTTTGGTTTAATGCATATTGCACATTTTCTGTTAGTACAATAAACCTCATTTCAATCCTGAAATATTACTGTGTCCATCAGTTATTAGATATATCAAACTGAAATGGCTGTTGCAAATACCAAAATATTTAGAACTAAAAATGATTAAGATTAATAGAGGTGCCCAAAATTTTTCATAGGACTGTAGTAGAGGAGGTTGGATGAAGACATGAGTCCATCAAGTCCAACCTATAACCCTACAATCCCCTACAGTGTTGATCCAGGGGAAGGCAAAAAAAACCCATGAGGGTCAATTATATTAAACTTAAAGCAACCGAATCAACACCATTAATTGAGTGGCTGGGCCACTTATTTAAGGAGTATACAGAAAAAAAAAAAATTAAAAAAACTTAGAGTGTTTGTTCACCATCACTACTAAAAAATTCGATTGTTACAGTGCAGCAAAACTTAAAAATTAAGGAAATTTGCAAAGGGTGTTATTTAAAAGTTCCCTGCTTGTAAATTTGAATATTTGCAAAATTGAGTTATTTTTCATTTTAAATATATATTTTTTACAACTGCGTGGGATGTTCAATAAGTTATCTACCTGAATATAACATTTCTGAGAAAATTGAACTTTATACTTTTCCCCCATGACTTGGTAATCCCCCATGACTTCAACACACTTATTCCACTTCGCCTTCAATGTTTGGATGCCCTCAGAATAGTAGGAGACTTCTTGCCTCTTTGACTGTATTGTCATCAGGAAATTGTTACCCACGCAGAAATTTTTCACGCTACAAAAGAGAAAGTAGTCACTGGGAACTAGGTCTGGACTGTAGTGTGGACAGTTAAGCTCTATGAAGCCACTTTCTTTGATAGCAGCTTGTGTTTTCTGAGACTTGTGGGCTGGCTCATTATTTTGAAGCAGCAAAACACCCGCTGACAACTTCCCATGTTGTTTTTCTTTAATTGCCTTCTTTATTGAACCATAGGAATCTCCAGTAAGTGTTGCCTCACCATACGTAACCCAAAAATCTGCTGCCATGGCCATTCCAGGCTGACTGCCACACATGAAATTTCTTCCATCCAAAGTTCCATTGCTTCCATTGCATGGACTTTTGTTTGATCTCAGGATCATGGTAGTGGACCCATGCTTCATCACTCATAAAAAGCATGTCTAGATTTGTTTAGCTAAATTGCTACATGTATTTTGCTCAGGCATCAACATTCGTGGCACAAACCTGAAACTGACCTTTGACATTATCAAAACATCAAGAAGTGAGACTGAAAACCATGCCAACTGAAATTCCAAATTAATTGGTCTCCACTTCATGGCATATACCCCCTGACAGGTTGCCCTGATGATGGATTTTCAATTGAGATCTTACCCCATTTAACCGCCCTCCCGCCTATTACAGTGAATTCCAGGTCTTTAAAGATCCCGGCTTCTTTATCTCCTGGGTCTCCACTGTAATGTTCTGCGGAGACCCAGCGCTAATACCTGCAATCAGAGTCCACTCTGATTATGAGCATTACTATCTCTCAGCTTCCCAAAATTAAAAGAAAAATTCCCCCGGGGCCGGTCCCCACTGGCAAGGTACAGACCTTTCCCATGGTTCTTGTACCTCATTCACTCATATGTCCCAATGTGTAAGTATATGCATAAAACAATTGCGTATTCATAAATGATACACCCTGACATTATATGCTATGACTATAACAGTAACATATAGACAAAATGTTGCGTTATCAGTATTTCTTTTGCATTTGATTCTGAATTGAGCACCACATGGGTATCACAGGATGGTGGCATCTGACTTAGGAGATCACAGATTTATAAATGTCACTGTAGCTAAGTAGTTAATCTTTGTTTATCAGTCTGGCACCAGATTTATAGATGAAGTCTATAAAATGTTATAGTTTAAGGTTAAGGACCAGTTGAACTTTTCCTCAGCATACAGTGTTACAGTGCAGTATGTGTAAGCTATCACATTTGAGTTCATATTAATGACAATAGAAAAAAAACAACACATAGAAAATACAAAGTGCATGCATTTGTGTCTTGTGTAGTTTCAAGCACAGCTTCAGCAGGTACAATTGTGGCAGAGCTGTGTTTGTCAGATGTGCAGTAGCAAGACTGTGTTTTCTATTGTCCTATTGCACTTGTGTTCTTTGCAATTTAACAAAGGACTATGGTAATTCCTATTCCAAATGGTACTTTAGTGTATTTTAGCTCTAAAGCCTGAGAAATAATACAGCTCCTGCTGACAATACTAAGGCCAATTCTCAACACTGCTTAATGTGAACATTCATATTCTACCTCCTTTTATTTCTGTGTCCATAATTCAGTGCTGATCATGAGGTGACACCACTTGGCACAATCTGAGGGGCGGCATTTTTATAATCGGCTGCTACCTATTTGTTTATTCTAACATGTAGCAGAAAATATTTTACTCCCCAATTCCCGCTGACTATCTGGCAATACTGAGTATTTTCCCAGCATGGTTAACCTCTATAGTACCGTGCATGCCCCCATAGTTCCATGGCTGGTTTATACACAGCACTGTATGGGGAATGTCAGCACCATAGAAGGAAGCTCTACACATATACACATACACAGATTTTAGTGAGGAAGCTGTAATGCAGGTACAGCACACAAGCCTACCATCAGGAATTTTGAGATCCTCCCCAGTATATCATGGTATATCATGCTTCCCAGTATAAAATGTGCCCCTAAGCTTCCCTACAGTGCCCCCACATGGTATAAAATGCTAGAATGTGGCCCCAAACAGTATAATATGCTACCCATAGCCCCTACACACTATCATGCTGCACAGTGACCCACACACAGTATAATATGCTCCCCAGAGCTCACCACCAACACAGTAAAATGCTTCACTGTGTCCCCACTCTGTATAATTTGCTCACCAAAAGCCCCACACAATATAATATACTCCTCCATAGCTCCACCCAGTATAATAGACTCTCTATAGTGTCCCCCAGTATAATGCTCCCCGTGTCCCCACACCGTATAATATATTGTTCAGCAGCCCCACACAGTATAATATGCTTCCTATAGAGCCCCGCAGTGTAATGAATTCCACCCAGTATAATAGGCTCCCCATAGTGCTCCCCCAGCATAATATGCTCCCTATAGCATTGAGCCACTTCAGACAACTTCCTTGAAATCTTTTTGATGGATATTAGTGAGGTTCATATCTCCTTTTCATTTCAGTTTTATTATAGTATAATACTCGAAGGCCAGGGGGAAGTGAGGGTAAATAATAAACCCTTATACTCACCTTGCCTCACTTCTCCTGGGCACCCTTGCGTCGCTGGGCCATAAACTTCATCTTCAGATCTGTGGCTGGTGTCATACATCTCAGACATCATGTGATTCATGCTGAAGGTGTGACACCAGCGTGCCCACATAACCATTGAGGCCCGATCACAGGCTTCAGTGGTGACCTCAAGGTCGCGTCATGTCACAGCCATGTGCCAGAAATAGCCACAAGATGACCCTGGACCACCTGACACTGAGGTGAGTAGAAATGTTTGTTATTTTTACTCTGGTAATTATGACTCTCGGTTTATTAAAAACTGCAAACAATGTGTCTGGGGAAAACAGGCAGGTCACTAAAGTGTTAATGCAAGTGTGAACCTAAAAAATATCAAGAGAGTGGGGAATTCTTCTTACTCCAATACTTAGCTTAAAGGATCCTCTTATTTTGGCACCATTTTTCATTGTGTTTTTGTTACTGGCTTTGACTCAAAAAAATTCACCAAAATCTGCAAAAAAACACCCAGCTTTTCAGCAACGTAGAGCCTCAGCCTAAAGTTTCTGCCATTTAAAAAAAAACAAAATTCTATCTGTATCAAGATAGCAAACAGATAGCAATCTGTATACAAGTGCATATGGCTCCGATCCAGATCATGTTTATCAGAAAACATAGAAGACCATGTCCAATGAGTTAAAGCCATTGACAGTATATACAATTCTTTATATCTTTATGTAGTCTGCAGCGGTGACTAAGTGGAGTATATATCTCCGATAATTAATATTATATAGATAAATTCTCTGTAATTATAAAAGTGTGTGTATCATACTTGAGGATCCGGAGCTGTAATAGATCTGTCTCATTATCTCACCCACCAAAGGTCTCCTTGCGGTTTGTGTAGATGCTATCTGATCATGCACTGATGTACTTGTGGTTAGTAAATGATGGGACTTCAACTATCTGAGCTCAATTCATCTCCCTGGAGTCTCTTTACCCTTCTGACATTCTTTTGCAAATCTGCCAGAAAAATTCACTTTCACACTGGGATCATTACGCAAAGGTCCTGAGTAAGCAGCTATTAATTAGGGTGATTAGGCCCAGGGCAGCAATTATAAACCACAAGGCACACTTAGCATCTCTCCTCCATTCTTGTCTTTCTGCAGCGCTAATGTTTCTGAAAGCTTCATTTACCACCATTTACTGATTAAATAAACCAGCGTATACTGTTACTGAAGGGCAATGCTGAAAACCAATACCACAAATGACATTATTATAGGAATGACTGCAAATGCTGTGGATCATATGACTAATAACGGAGTTGGTGTCATTTATTCATAGTATTTTATATGAATTATTTGGAATTTGGATATCACACTGTATCTTACCAGGGCAGACATAATATATTAGCATGAAATATGGCATGCATGAAAAGTGACTTGAAATAACATAATTACACATTTGTCTTATTTTCTCATTAAAGTGATATTACAAAAGTATTTTTCCAGAAACACTGCCACACTTGTTTTTGGGTTATGCTCATGGAAATATCAGCCAATTTCTCACCAAACTGCGAGCTCAAGATGTGTTTGTTGGATCATCTGAGCACTGTCTATAGATGCCATAGACTAATAGGCCCTAGCCATGTGATTAGTTCATTTTAACCCATTCCTGACATTCATCATAATAGTATGGCAGATATCTGGTATTTAAACATGGTGCCACACAGGAGCAGACAGGTGCTGTAGTCACTGGGTTCTGCATGCGGGACTTTATTTTCAACTAAAACAAATAAGCTTCCATATAGTTTTAATATTTTAAGAATGTTTTTAAGTTGTTGAAATCCTACTTTAAAAAGTGAGATTTATATAAAGAAATCTTCTATTTGTGTCCTTGGGGATTAGCCATGCTTTCCTTGATTCTTGTAACAATCCTGTGACTGGCTGCAGTGGGAACCAAAGATTGAGAAGCCCTAAGTCACCCCTCCTCCTTCAAGCCTAAGGCCAGGGCCTCATGTAGCGTAAACACCGCCACTGAAAAACCACATCGTTTTACAGTCATAGAAAAGTGCATGGGATTCTAGCAAAATATTCATGCAGTGGACACGCTGTAATTTCCAAAACTGTTGCGGTTTTGGAATTTGCAACATGTCAATTATACCTACAGAAACGCCAACAGTTTCCCTGTAGGTATAATGGAAGCAGAAAGTGCCCCTTGGGACCTGAAAGAACGGACAGTCGAACGCTAGTGTGGTGTTTGAGATCTGCCCCTTTATAGAAGCAGTCAAAGACCCCATTCACATCTGTGTTTGGGTTTCCGTTTGGGGAGTTCACTTGGGGAACCCAAATGCAGATGTGAATGGGGCCTATGACTGCTTCTATAAAGGGGCAGATCTCAAACACCATTTTGTGCTAGGTTCATTGCTCACTGTTACCATTAACTTCCCTGGGACCTTCAGGCTACTGTTATCTTCTCAGAAATCTGTAGGCTGTATTAATTCACACTGGATTACAGAACTTTCCATAGTTAACCTGATAATAGAACTTGGAATGTGCACACATAAGGAGAGGTCCCAGTCGCACACATCTCACAGGTCAAACTGACTCTCCACACAGGCCATCCACACACAAGCCATTGGAGCCAAAGGAAACTTTACTATTAGTACAACCATGCTCCTATCAGCGTATTGGAATAGTTCTCAGGCATCGCCACAGTCACACCTATATCAGTGTCAGGCTCTTTCTATGTTGACATTGACACCTTCTCCTGCTAGTTGAGCCAAGAAATCAATCTTTCTTCTGCTAGCTATTGTGATTTGGCATGTCAGTGTCTCTGAATACTGCAGTAGTTCACCAGTCCCCAACCTGGTACAATAATGTCATCATACAGTATAATATAATAATTACATAATGCAACAGATACATGTACATTACATTGTCTGTAAAGCACTGCAGAATATGATGGTGCTAAGTAAGCATAAGTAAGCATAAAATAAAATGAATGATTCATCACAATAAATGATAATAGTAATAAAGCAATAAAGAATTGTGCACACAACTGAGCATTCTCTGGGCTACTGCCACTCAGCAATTTTGGCCACTTCTCCCATTGTGCAACCAAAGATCTCCAGGTCATCTTGTGGCTCCTTCATCAATGTTAGTAAATGGACTCACATTGTGACTCTTAGTGTGCTGTAACTACAACTTCAAGTTGAGGAAAGTTCAACTTGAAGTCGGGAAGTGTGTCCCTAGTTGGGTTGAGCAATCGGGATCGGAAAAGATTGGATCCGGATCGGCAACCAAGTATATTTCACAATCGCGATCCCACCCAAAAAGACCGGGATGGGAATTCTGATCCCAATCGCTCAACCCACTTACCTGCACAGAACCGCTGTTGCTCCCAGGAGCTCCGGGCCGTTGTTCTTTGTCCTCTCCTCTCTTTCACATGCCGGCAAAGTGCCGTGCGTGCCCCCGCCTCCCTAGGCTAGTGTTACTGATGCTAGGAGTAGGTGGGCTTGTGGTTTAGGAGAGTGTGGATGGGTACAAAGAGAGGAGACGTGAGTGATGCACTCATGTCTCCCCGCCATGTACCTGCCTACACTCTCCTAAGCCACAACAAGCCCCATTTTCTCCCAGCAGCAGTAACACTAGCCTAGGGAGGCGGGGGTGCCTGGAGCTCCAGGGAGCAGTGTACACACCGGGAGGGGATGCAGCAGTCGTTCTGTGCAGGTAAGGGGGGGGGACTAAGTAGCCAGCGGATTTTTTAATCACTACACAGCGTGGAGTCCAAAAATTGAAGCCTTCAATTTTTGGACTCCACACTGTGTAGTGAACAGGATCGTTTTTAAAATCTGATTTTCGATCATTAAAAAATCCCATTGACTTGCATTAAGATCGGAATTTGGATCAGGTTTAAATGGAAAATGATTGGAAATCAGATTTTAAAAATGATCCTGAAATCTCAAGATCGACTCAACCCTAGTCCCTAGCCTAAAAGTACAGCAAACAAATGAAACAATGTCTTTTTGAGCTATATTTAGTTTTTAGTATATTTTCTTACAATTCAACATCCGTATATTGTTAAAATGTGAAAATTTGGCAGAATATCCCATAAAAGCATGCTGATTTATGTTTCCATGCATTACCCAGTGGCATCCAGCAGTATATTAAACACTATTCATCCGTCAGTAAGACACATTTGCAGGTGCTCTTAAATACAGAGAGTAGTGTGCTCGGTTTTATGAGCAGCATTAAAACCATAATCATTTCTAGATTATATTTCTCTTCTCGACACTGACTTTTTTACTTTTATGTTTGTAGTTTATTTCCCTAATTGTTTGAAGTGGAAACAGACTCTTCACGCACTGTATCTATTCTAAGAGACCCGAAGAACGGCACCAAAATAATTTGACACTATAAAGTACATTTGGGCCCGCTAATTCGATATTGGAGGAAGAACAAAAAGTTATCCCAGCAATAACATGTGAAAGTGAGCTCTCTGTGCTGGAAATTCTAGATAATACCTGTTCACTCTTTGGACAATGCCCTCCTAAGTGCAAGCAGCAGTTAAATTGTATTGGCGTACACTTGATGTTCTCCTTTAATAGCACCCAGTAAAAGGCTGAATGGATTCAACAACAGAAGCTGAAAAAAGTGCAATGAGTCATATTAAAGGAAAATGGAGAAAAGGATACACGACTTTCCAGTGAACACAATCTCATATTGTAGGCAATCTATGATAACACCATTTTCATTTCAATTCAGTCCCATAAAATTACTACTAACATTACAAGTCATGCAGAACGCAGATAAATGTAAAAATGTCACAGAACTCTTCCAGATGGGACTTTTAGTTCCACTAGATCACCATCCACTTTTTTACTTGTCTAATATTTCATTACAGGCTTCCATAAGTTAATTTTCCTTCCAGTGACCATGTAAATCACAAATCAATTTTCATTTAAAATGCCTGACTACGGATTGTTCTTGAAAGCTCAAGCCATATGCTTCAGTGAACTCCCAGGCATCTTTAATGTACATTAAAAAATATTTGGCTTCTCCCTTTGAAGTCGATTTTTAAGAATATGTTCTAGTATGAATGTATATAAATATATCTATAAATTCTAATATATATATATATATATATATATATATATATATATATATATTTATTTGTAAGAAAAATATAAGTATACATATACAGATATATTTAGAGGTATATTCATGCACATATTATTTATATATATATATATATATATATATATATATATATATATACAGTCCTATGAAAAAGTTTGGGCACCCCTATTAATCTTAATCATTTTTAGTTCTAAATATTTTGGTATTTGCAACAGCCATTTCAGTTTGATATATCTAATAACTGATAGGCACAGTAATATTTCAGGATTGAAATGAGGTTTATTGTACTAACAGAAAATGTGCAATATGCATTAAACCAAAATTTGACCGGTGCAAAAGTATGGGCACCGCAACAGAAAAGTGACATTAATATTTAGTAGATCCTCCTTTTGCAAAGATAACAGCCTCTAGTCGCTTCCTGTAGCTTTTAATCAGTTCCTGGATCCTGGATAAAGGTATTTTGGACAAACAATTCAAGTTCAGTTAAGTTAGATGGTCGCCGAACATGGACTGCCCGCTTCAAATCATCCCACAGATGTTCAATGATATTCAGGTCTGGGGACTGGGATGGCCATTCCAGAACATTGTAATTGTTCCTCTGCATGAATTCCTGAGTTGATTTGGAGCGGTGTTTTGGATCATTGTCTTGCTGAAATATCCATCCCCGGCGTAACTTCAACTTCGTCACTGATTCTTGAACATTATTCTCAAGAATCTGCTGATACTGAGTGGAATCCATGCGACTCTCAACTTTAACAAGATTCCCGGTGCCGGCATTGGCCACACAGCCCCAAAGCATGATGGAACCTCCACCAAATTTTACAGTGGGTAGCAAGTGTTTTTCTTGGAATGCTGTTTCTTTTTGGACGCCATGCATAACGCCTTTTTTTATAACCAAACAACTCAATCTTTGTTTCCAAAATGAAGTTGGCTTCTCCAAATGTGCTTTTGCATACCTCAGGCAACTCTATTTGTGGCGTACGTGCAGAAACGGCTTCTTTCTCATCACTCTCCCATACAGCTTCTCCTTGTGCAAAGTGCGCTGTATAGTTGACCGATGCACAGTGACACCATCTGCAGCAAGATGATGCTGCAGCTCTTTGGAGGTGGTCTGTGGATTGTCCTTGACTGTTCTCACCATTCTTCTTCTCTGCCTTTCTGATATTTTTCTTGGCCTGCCACTTCTGGGCTTAACAAGAACTGTCCCTGTGGTCTTCCATTTCCTTACTATGTTCCTCACAGTGGAAACTGACAGGTTAAATCTCTGAGACAACGTTTTGTATCCTTCCCCTGAACAACTATGTTGAACAATCTTTGTTTTCAGATCATTTGAGAGCGGGCTGTCCATGTTCGGCGACCATCTAACTTAACTGAACTTGAATTGTTTTGTAGAAAGAAATGGTCCAAAATACCTTCATCCAGGATCCAGGAACTGATTAAAAGCTACAGGAAGCAACTAGAGGCTGTTATCTTTGCAAAAGGAGGATCTACTAAATATTAATGTCACTTTTCTGTTGAGGTGCCCATATTTTTGCACTGGTCAAATTTTGGTTTAATGCATATTGCGCATTTTCTGTTAGTACAATAAACCTCATTTCAATCCTGAAATATTACTGTGTCCATCAGTTATTAGATATATCAAACTGAAATGGCTGTTGCAAACACCAAAATATTTAGAACTAAAAATGATTAAGATTAATAGGGGTGCCCAAACTTTTTCATAGGACTGTATATATATTATGTATATTAGTCTTCTCTAGGAATTACCATATATTGTGGATAACCAAACCAACATAAAGATTCTGCACACAACTAAATAAAATAGGTGTATAGCTAGAAGTAAAATGTATAGCTAGGTCCCATGTACACAGACACAACAGACACAGAGCTTGTGACAAAGTGACAAAGGGACTGTATAATATGTGCATGCAAAATCAACCTATAGGCAGTTCCGGTTCCACCATTTGTCATATTTACCCCTAATATATGGGTAATTGTATTGTAAAATGCCACAAAACATTAAAGGGGTTGTTTAGACCTTCTTTTTTAGTGATGACATGTCCTCTGGATAGGTAATCAATAAGACATCTAGGACCCCCACTGTTCCATAGAAGTGAATGGGTATCAGATGGTATGCAATGTACACAGTAAAGAAATCATGCTATTTGCACAAGAGCCACAACTTCTTCAAACAGCTGATCAGCTGGGGTCCCAGGTGTCAGACCCCTACTGATCTTTGAGAATCGGCCATCAATGAAAAAAAAAAGGGGACAACCACTATAAAACATCCATGTGACACAGGTACTTAGTAAATGGGGCTAGGGGAATTGCTCACATGTGTAACATCCACTTTTCAACAGCCATCTCTTGGCCATTTAACAAACAATAATAGTGAATTAGTCTATTCACATGTCTGTTTTTTGATGGACCATAGCTGCATGTCCACCATTGCAGTCAATGGGTCTGTTTTTAATGGATTTGCATCTGAGAGGTGTTAAAAAAAAAAGTGTTTAAGAAAAACAACAACAACAAAACAATGAAATTCATCTGCTTTTATACTGGTCCATTATAAACAATCACACTCAGAATGAATGGTCTGATTTGTCTGATGAAAAATGGACATGGTCTTGTGAATAAGGCCCAAGGACACATTCATATAACCATGGTTCAGCCATAACACCCAGTCCATGTGTTTGCAAATTTACGGGTCAGCACTTTATGCCGGGGACAGTACAGTTATAGATGCTTCTAGGAGTTCCTGCCTCCTGTAAATGTGCCCTAAGGCTGAAACTACATACTGAAGCTTCTACTATTCTTTATGACAAAATAAAATGCAAGCAGCCATTGTGACTTACCCAGCATAATTGAAATATTGGAAATATGTTCCCAATGCACCAAAATTGCATGGCAACTGAAATGTTTTTGCAATGTGCATGAAACGCAGTGGAAAAAAGCTACATTTTACACTACTTAGTGTAATGTGATTCTGCCTAATCCTATTCACACATTGCAAAAAAAGATCTGCAGCGGAAATGTATGTTCATTATACCTATAGAAACACTGGCGTTTTCCATATAGGTATACTAGAGGCAGAACGTCTGCAGGCAAAGAGGAAAACTCTGGACTATCCGTGAAAACCCCAACACAGGCCTTATATTTATTCTCATTTGTCCATACTTCCCCAGGGAACAATGTATGATTTCTGTGACTTATACATATATGTAGAGTAAATGCTAGGGCCATAGCCAACTGACCTGTCAGAATGCATTATTTATGAGTGTGAAAAGAAATAGGAAGAAAATAGAGAACACATTTACAATCACAGGGAGAAGACATGAAATGATCTGGGTAAATGGTGTTTGAACCCAAGGGGCCAGTGTTGGAAGTCTATAATGCTAATATGCACGAAGGATCAAAGGCAGCCCCAGATAAGTGGTGAACATGGTATGGTGATAGAACCCACCTTCATGTTAGCACGCCTCTACCTCACCTGGTGCATACAAGCAGAGGTGTATGCAAAGGGTTTTAAGGTTACCCCCCCCCCTGTTAGATCTGGCCTAATTCAAGATTTTGGGTTTACCCTTGGTTCACATCTGCATTTGGTAATCCGTTTAGGAAATCCGCAAGGGGACGCCCCAAACGGACTACCGGACGCATTTGCAAGCTGTGTGCAGTGAAAGCACACGGACCCCATAGACTAAAATGGGGTCCATGTGCTTGCATGTACCGTGCGGATGATATACTATAGGGATCTGTGTGCTTTCACTGGCACACTGCTTTCCAGGGCGTTTGGTATTCCGTTCGGGGGGGTCCCCATTTGGACTCTCCTGAACAGATTACCAACACAGATGTGAACGAGGCCTTTGATATGTCCTGTGCTGACCCTGAAACTTGCACTGCCCTCATGCAATGACTTAAACTATATCTGTGTCCTCGGGACAATGGCTGAATATGGACAAATTTGTTGTCGCCTGGACCACCCCCTTTTCAGAATCTTGAGTAAGCCCTGGCACACCACACCACAACCCATTAGTTCTAAACACTAAGGTCATTAAATCCTTATAGCATTTATTTCAACAGAGGTTGGTACATTTTCAATGGAACTTTAATGAATTGAATTTATAAATATCATATATATTTGAAACAATAAAATAAAATGAAAAATTTGGTTCACTGGGTAATAGTCCAACCAACAATGCATATATAGTATAGTTATTTAAGTTATTATTATAGTATAAAGTCAATGGATTACACCAAATAATATGAACTAATAATTTCACATGGATGTTACCCACGCCTAGTATGAAATAGCATGTACATGAAAAAATCAATAGATGTCAAGATAAAAAAAAGAAAAATAACAACAATCTGCAAATGAATGCTTTGTTGTGAGCATAAAACTGTGAGATAATAAGGGAGAATGAAATCTTTGTGGCATAACACTATTTTCTCTAACAAAGTCATTGGTCAATGTATCTTGCATGTAATTTACAGTTCTCATTTCCTTGCGGCCATTGCAATGTCCATCTTACTGATATATAGCACTTACTTCTTACCTCTTGTAATCTCCCCATCTCTTCCATTTTTTGCCCACAAATAGATTCTGGGCTCAAGACTATAAACAATATGGTAGTGACAAAACAGTAGGCATACAATGTGATGGACACACATGTACAGTAGTATAGACTTCATTCCCAATACCTTCTATGTAAAAATACCTCCAACCATTCCCACTCAGAATCTAGCGACTATTGGAGACAATTCTGTACTATTTGTAAGCCAAGTAAACTCAAATCAATGAGATTTTAGCCAAGTACCCTCAAGACTACCAACAACTCTTATTTTTATATTATTCATCTTCATGCTATGTATCAGTGATGTGTAGCTTATGTTAGACTAATGCCATTGCATTGGCTCACCATTAAAACCACCAAGCAAATAAAAACCACCAACATCTGTTGTCTCTATCGCCAATATATTTTAATAAGACTACATAAGAATACAATTCCAGGTGTCTTAGACTAAGAGACTAACTGAGGTTCTTTAGGTCCACCAGATAAAATTATTGAGGGGCCCACCTTCCAATACCTTCTAGAAAATAGACTATAGTACCCAAACATTGGTGTCTTCTGCTGAACCATCATTTTGTTAGAGCCTGGGTCCACCAAGGATCCTTTACTACCCTCATGGGCCAGTCAAATAATGGACCATTATAAGCAATGCCCTCTGAAGTTGAATTTGTATGGAACTCATATCTAGCTTACATAGAACTCCATTGTGTGCTTTTCCTCAGTTATTCCTGCTAGAAATTTATGAATAAATAAAAAACTGGGAGTGCATAGCATATTGGTACCGCCCTGTTGTCAATTTCTCTGAGTTTGAAGCAGCAGTTAGATTGCATTCACAATTTACAGTATATAATTGATGTGCTGTGGATTTAATATCTGATGTGTAGGTCAATTTCTGCACATATCCCGTGTGGATTTTTTTTCTTAAAATCTCATCCACTTTGCAGCTACTGTAAAAGTTTGCAGATTTCCAGCATAGGTTTACAATGAATGTGTTCATGCTGATTATAGTGGGAAAAATGTATTAGAATTAGTGATCCATTATTTTCCATGGTAGAAACCCCATACTCTACCTCAAATTACACATCAGATTTATTTTGTCATGTGTAGGGTTGAGCGATCGTGTTCGGAAAAGAACGGATTATGATCGGCGATCGAGAAAATTTCACGAATTCGGAACACGATCTTTTTAGGTGGGATCGAGATCAGTGATTATTTCCCACAATTCTTTGCTACTGGCCAAGCATTGTGGGAAAAGCTAACAATGTTAGCCTTCACACTGAGTATACGCTCCGCTCATTCTGAGCGGAGTGTATACTCAGTGTGAAGGCTCCGCTGCAGTTCCATAGGAATGAATGGAAGCAGCCGACACACTGCCTTAACCCCCTGCGCGCCAGCTGCGTTCATTCATTCCAATGGGAGACTAGCTAACATCTCCAGTAGCTAGTTTCCTGCAGAGATGGCTGGTCCGGTGCCCGGTGTTCTCGTTCTTTTTCACCTCGCTGCCCCCGCCTCCCAGGTTAGTGCTAAAGAGCTAGGAAGAAGGCGTGGCTTGTGGCCCACACTCTCCTATCCTGGGAGGCAGGGGGCAGCGAGGCGAAGAAGAACGAGAACACTGGCCACCAGACCAGCCATCTCTCCAGGTAAGTGGACACCAGGGGGAACTAAGTAACCAGAGGATTAAAAAAAAAAAATCCTCTGGCTACTTAGTGATTAAGAAAAATCACTACACAGCGTGGATTCTAACAATTAAAGCGTTCAATTGTTAGATTCCATGCTGTACAGTGAATAGGATTGTTTTTAAAATCCGATCTCCAATTAGTAAAAAAAATCCCATTGACTTGCATTGGGATCGGAATTGGAATCGAGATCGGGTTCGAATGAAAAATGATCGGAAATCGGATTTCAAAATCGATCCAGAAAAGTCAAGATCGGCTCAGTCCTAGTCATGTGCTATTGCCATGTGAACAGAAGAATGGTACAATGAAGAATTAAGAAGCTTTTAAACATCTGACCTTTGTCTTTATTTTTTCCTATTTGTTTTGTGGGATTTAAGCAGGGGGGTAACTTAAGGGGGTGCAGAGGGTACAGTTGCACCTGTGCCCAGGAGCCTTAAGGGTCTCCTCCAATTTGAGGCAACCAGAACTATAAATCATGCAATATAGTTGGGGGGCCTGGTACAATTTTTGCCTCGGGCTCCAGGAGCTGCAAAGTACAACTCTGGATATTATCATTCAATGTTTTTATGTGAATGTGACTGTCTGGGTTTCCTCCTACAAAACAGATTTCTTAATTGATTTCCTATGAAATTGGCTTTAAGGTATTTATATAAGCGGTAAAAATCTCTGTACAGTCATATGCAATATGTTAGCACATATATAAATAACCATCAGGGGGGCACATACTTTCAGAACTTAGATGATACATTGTATATTGCTATTTCCGCAGCCGATTAGAAACGACAGCTCGGAGTATGTGCCCTATCACCTACATATAAGCTGGAGGTAAACAATAGTGAAATGGGCGTTATACTAGAATCAATCCAAGATTTGATTCCTCTTTTTTCATGGGCAACTGGACTCCAAACATCACTGCACCCCTGTGTCTGAATTAGACATTAGAGTTGATTTCCTTATGCTGCCAATGAGCTATGAGGTTTTCACGCACACTTCTACTTCATATCATCTACCATCCTTTCCACATTGTATCTCAACTACTTCCCAGTTCATAAATTGCATTCCTCCAATGATTTCCAAGATTTTCTGCTTGAAAAGTTACATAGCTTTTTTGTAATTCAAGTGCTTAGGATGGAACAAGTGAAATGTAGCAGTCTAACATCAAAATGAGCAATGCCTTTACCTTCACAGCAATAAGAATAGGCATTTACGTAACCTGCCTCCAACCCCCATTGACATGTTCAAGATCTGGGACATTTTATCATTTCCTATGTTGCACCATAGTTATGCATAGATGGAAAGTCACAAAAAATGCTACATTTATATTATTGTTTTAATGAAACAAACTATGTATATTATTGCAATGTAAAATGATCAGAATATAATTGCCATGACCTTGGGCTTGTATGTTGTAAATTTCTAAATTCTATACTCTGTATATATATCTATATCTAGTTGCAAAAAATGATCCTGTTTAAAATGTTATTGCAACTATATTCATTATAGGATATAAAACAACTAATGTTTTTTTTCCATTTCCTAGTGCTCTATATACCGGATTATATTATGTAGGTAGCGGACTTAAAGTCGTATTACACTCGCCAAGACTGGCTGAGAACAAGCATTGATCATTGTTAAATACATTGATCAGCGATTGTTTGTAGCGGCTTTTTAAACTGGCCACTGAATATGACATGGGGCCGAATGATTATTATTGCATCTACTTTGCCCCCATTCAATTGTGTTGATCATTGGCAGCGCATCCCTGTTGACATGGCAATACAAATTTGATATCAATTTAATCATAATAGACCCAGTAAATAAATGTATTAGCTTATTTAAGCCACACAGTGAATGGTGCAACATTTAGGCTAAGGCCCCACATTGCGGAAACGCAGCTACTTTTGTTGCAGATTTTGTTGTGTTTTTTTGAACCAAAGTCAAGAATGGCTTCAAAACGATGGGAAATACATAGCAAGTTCTTATACTTCTACCTTTTGCTTAATCCACTCCTGACTTTGGCTCACAAAACTGCAACAAAACCTGCAACAAAAAAGCTGCGTTTCCGCAATGTGGGGCCTTAGCCTTATAACATAAAAAGGCAATGGCATTGCTGTTAATCATTGAGCTATATCTACCCCCAAATATTAGGATAAAACACTACATAAAAAACTCTCATAGTTATATTGAAGGAAAAAAATTTAAAAAAAGTATATCAAGGTGCGTGACGACGGTAAAACACAAAAATTGGTTTGGTCATTAGGGCCTAAAACAGAACAATCACAATGGACGTTTACCAACTATTCACAGGGTCAGTGGTTTCTGAGCACAGTGGGTCCTGCTGCTGAAACCTCTAGTGGTCACCAAATATTTCTGTATTAATTGGCAAGTATTGATCCATGTCATTATTTAGGCTTTTCTGATGCGACCACATTAGGGGATGTTTATGGCTACTGTGTTACCATGGCAACATTTTCTGTCTTCTTCTGTAGTGATTTAGTATATAATATATGGACTCAAATCTCCATCCACATCAATGTATTTACCTCTATTGAAGCCAGTGAACACATGGAAATGGATGTGTATAGAAATGAGGATTCATACTATTGGGGATATTGCAACTTTCTTGGCTTATTTGTGCAAACATTGCTGCCGCCCCTCCAGCAGTGTTGTTGTCTTCCCATGCACCGTTTGAGGGCAGAGGGATCTATTTTATTACTGCATAGGGTGATATAACTTCCCAGTCCCCAATTATAGTAAGTTGTATAGCTCCTGATGTATAAGGCATTTAAGACTTACATCAGTAAATCAGTCAATTACAATTTGTTTTCTTATGGCATGTTCTGCTCATTTGCACATGAAGTTAATAGTGGGAGAACCCCCTGAGAAGACAACAGGACCACCAGAGCAGCAGCAGGGTCAATTACCAGGTGACCGACGCAGGATCGGAGGGGTAAGTTATGTTTCCTATTTTATTTGGTCTAACACATTGTTGCAATAAAGCATTTTAGATGAGTTGGACAAATCCTTTAATCTCAGGACAGAGGTGTTACACTGAGAGAGGTGCCAAATTTATCAAACACTATGCAATGTTTGACACATCTATCATGATTTAGAAAAATGCAGACGCCAGCAAAACTGACACTGGGGTTTACAGTACCTGCAAAGTCAATGGGACTCTGGTTAATCCCATCAACATATTGCAGAAAGAAATCTGCAGCGGAAAATGGCAGCACGTCAATTATACCTGCGGAAACGCTAGCAGTTTCTGTATATGTATAATAAGGGCAGAAAGTCTCCAGAGGAAAATTCAGTGAAAATGCCGTGAAAAACGCTGTTGAAAAAAACACAATACATTTCTGATGCCTTTTTGCTCCGTTTCGCTATGTAGGGCCTTAGGGGCAGTTCACATGGAGTAAACTGGCGCACAATCTGGCACGTATATGCTTGTCAGAGTTTGCACGCTCAAAAAAGATCCCATTGATTTCAATGGGGATTACAATTGTATAGCGTGCATTATTTTGCGCGCGTAAAATAACGCGTGTTATACAATCGTAATCCCCATTTAAATCAATGGGATCTTTTTTTTTATCTCCCCTGAAGATAAATCTCTCTATATTCCAATTAGAATATTTAGAGTATTGCTAGCCCACCAGACAAGAATGGTTACCACTGGAGAACTAGATGTGAAAAGCTGCAAGCATCAGTGTTATTTTAGCATTCTTATGTCTTGCATCTGTGCTAAATATAACGCTCTTGTTATATCACCTTTAGGTCAGGGCCCCATATGGGGCAAAGTGGATCAGATTCTGGCAGAAAAAAAAATCTGCAGCAGAAATGCTGTGATTTCTAAAACACTTGCATTTTTGCAAATCGCAGCATGTTAAGTATACCTACATACTGTAGTTATAATAGAAGCAGAAAAATTGCAGAAAACGTTGCAGAAAAATGTGATATGATTCCATCATGGTTTTTTCATAGGGTTTTTTAGCTGCGGCTCGCTTTGTGGGGCCTGAACCTTAAATACATTGCAGTAAAGCCCTTAGCCTTCCCCCGAGTCCTGATCTCAGAACCTACCACAAGGGACATTGCATCTTCACATATGACCTATGAACACTAACCCATACACGCTCATGAGTGTTATACATACAGTACTTCCCAAAGATATGTCTTCTAGCTTACTGTTTGATTCATATTTTATAGAAGCACATATAGAGGTAGCAGAGCTGATCTTGTCATTAAACTATTCCTTTTGTGAATGGTTTAGATATCATAACATGATGAGCTGAGTGCGATAGATAGATAGATAGATAGATAGATAGATAGATAGATAGATAGATAGATAGATAGATAGATAGATTCTATATCTATGTACAACAATATGCTGATTTTATGTGTACCAATTATTTTACAGCAGTTTCTTATTTTCACGCCGGTTGTCCTTTGTCTGCCTGGTAATTCTTTTGCTTGTCCAGAACGGATCCATTTGTCAGGATACATTGTCCTAATTCGCAGCTTACGTGCATTTCATCCTCTCCTCGGCAACGCCTCCCTGATCTGTTAAACTGAATACCTTTCATGGTTTTGTAATAAACTGGAAGTGAGTAACAGTGGGATATCAAAGGAAATAATACTCTTGTTGCCGTTGCTTCTGGGGTAGCCTCCTGAATGTGGCTTATACGATATATCATCTTTCCTGACACCTTTCACTCTCAATTATTTGGCTGCTGTCAAAACAAATCCATCAAATTACAGTGCTGTGTCTTCATGCTACCATTCCATTGTAAGCTGGCTGCATTAGCTTTGAAATAGAAGGAAGTATACATTTTTATCTGTATTATTTATTTAAGACTGCTTTCTCCCCAGCGAGTTATCTCACAAGCATGGCAAATTCAAATTATCTTATGTCAAATGCTGAATAAGTTCTGCTACAAAATGTGCTTTTTCAATCATAGCACACCAGGGAATATGCACACATAAAAGACCCAGTGTATGATGGAAAAATATATATTTTATTACATTATTACCACTATAGTCCAATGTTGTATGCTTTATTATGTACATACGTGGATGATCACAATCAAATTTAATGCAGTTCGCCATGGTATGACTGATCAAGGCGGAATGTAAAACGTGGCTTGTCTGATTTCATATGGTTCCCTTACCCTCATAGAGTTAAACAAGTTCCATTAATGATCATATATTATTCACTTTCTAGACCATTTCTGTGTGACTGCAGGTTTATTAGGTTAAGTGTGAGTATACATAGTATACGGTGATGTATCAATTTCATAGAGAGCTGTGAGGACTAATAGGCCTATTGCTAAAGATTCCACTTCAATTACAATCAAATACAATGTTTTGTAGAAGAGAAGTGCTGACAATGTCATCTCCCGACTCCATGAAAACCATTCCATTATTTCAGGGTTCTACCGGAAACTGGAATATTTTTATACAGGGCAAAACTGCTCAAAGTTCATGAAATTTGATTTATAAAGATTAGTATTGAGCGAATAGTATTTGTCGAATACCTCGCTAGCCAAACACCAATGGGTTAAACGCATCGAATCTTCAAAGCGTTTAATCCGTTGGTGCTCGGCCAATTACATGCATTCCTTTGCCGGCGAGGTATTCGACGAATACTATTTGCTCAACATTAATAAAGATATGTCTTAGCTTGAATTTGGTCAAAGACTCCAAATCTTCTGAAACTAATTCAATATAATATCGGAACATAGCAAAATCCTTCATGGGCTGCAATTCATAATAACCACCAATGGCCACACGTATATGACAGTAATCTTGTAACAAAATATCTTGAAATTTTGTTGATTTCAAAAATTGGTCATCTTTGGACGCACATATTTGTATATGTCCAATAATAGAGAAAGATAAGGAATATCTGGTGCCAACTGGACCAATATTATACAGCTATAACATCAGGGTTGTATTTAACAGATTAGAAGATTATAAGTGTAAGCGCCACAAGAAAATGGCAGAGCCCAGTGGCAGAGCCGACTCCGCATGCGCGACATTTAAATCCAGAAGAAACCATCGGAAGAAGACATCGCGGAGAGGTGTGCCAGAAGAAGATGGAGGCGGCACTGGAGACTTTTCTTGCAGCATCAGGGACGCTCTCAGTGCTGCGAAAAAACTCATTTGCATGCCGAAGAAAATCGGGATAGCTGCCAAACGGCAGCATGGAGAAAGGTAGGAGAAGAATAGTCTTTATTAGGCTATTCCTATGTGTTAGTCTTAAAAAATGGGATTCTAATGATAGAATGCCTTTAAAGGTGTCTATGGGGAAGCACAGCAGCACTCACTACTCACAGCCACTACAGTTTGTATGATCAGTGAGTAGTGTGACTCTCCCACTCTGCCTTGGTATCGGTGATCTGCGGAGACCCCACAGTTTTGTTTTTTTTCTTTATGTAGATTGTGAGCCCACATGGGGTTCACTATGTACATTTTTTCCCTATCAGTATGTCTTTGGAGTATGGGATGGAAATCCATGCAAACACGGGGAGAACGTGCAAACTCCTTGCAGATGTTTTTTTTGCCCTTGGTGGGATTCGAACCAATGACTCTAACGCTGCAGTGATAACCACTGAGCCACCATGTGGCCCCAGGGGTCCCCACGGTTCTAATATTGATGGCCTATTCTATGGATAGACCATCAATCTTAGAAACTGGATAACCCCTTGTATTTGACATTTTCATTGAAATGTGCTGCGCTACTGTAAGTTTCAAGTTAAAGGGTGTTGCATCAGGGTGTCTATATTTTGCTATCTATCTATCATCTATCATCTATCATTTTAGAAATGTTGTTGCAAAAAAAAAAGCTTTCCCAAAAAAACTAAAATAAAGTAAAATGTACCAGAAATATTAAACTGAAGAGTAGAGACATGCACATTGTAGGGTAAATGATCCAGTTTATGGAGTAATAAAATAAGCATAGGAAGAGCGCTACCAAATTACTATTCAATATCATTATTTACAGCTGTAATTTGAACTATTGTTAGTTAACCAACATTACATATCGTAGTGAAAGCACAACCATTTCTCATGAATTATGACCTCAATGCAAGGCTTTCCTTCATATCGACCCATCATTTGTCCTCACTCACACAGAAATATAACCATTCAATTACTGGCAACTTCCTTCCATTCTTTGAATTTGTCCAGAATTCTTATCATAGCAGAAAACTTATTTTTTTTTAAATTGCCATTTTTATGTGTATAGTACCTTAACTAGACAATTCATATTCAAGTCACACGGGCATAAAATTATTCTTTGTGCCTGCTAAGAAAAGGCCAACAGAGACATGGGCTCTGCAAATGTCTTATTTTTAAAGCACTAAAGGGTTAGCACAGAGAAACATGTAATATTGCTTTCCATAATTGTCAGATGTCTTAGATTACATGTAGAGAATCATTCATCAACTTTCATTTCATACATGTCTGTACGACCCCACTATCCAGTGGATCAGGAAAGATCAGTCTATAGCCTGTTATAATATTGCTCACACCAGCTCAGATTATTTCAACAATTAAAATAAGGGAGAATATATGTATCTGTGACATGCTAACTCATGAGGTTTCGTATAGCGATGGTTTGCTTTGCTATGGGTGCCCTCAAGACAAAATCTTGTGCTGTGGTATTTTACTTGTCTATGGTGAGATAACTAGCTATTCATAACAACAAGATGATGTGATACTGTGTCACAAAGTGATATGCGATTTGTGGCTATTTGCGCCATCTGGCGGTTGTGTTGTGAAAAGCAGTCTGTCAAAAAATGTTGTATCATGTCTAAATATTGTACAAAATTAACTTGTTTAAAACTTGGAGTTCTTAAGAAAATTTGAGCTGTTATAGCGCTGCATGCCCGTTTCATGGTTGCCTATCTGGTCTGAGAAGCAAAATATGTGTCAGACATAAAAGGTGATACTAGGAGACTTACAGACTCTTCTTATTACATGGGTATGTCTATATTATTGGAAATAATGACTGAGATTTAGATTATTTCTCACACCCAGTCTTGATAGTCTATATGAATCTATACCACTTGGCACTTATGCAAGGATCACAGTAGCATTTGAGTTTCTGTTCATTGGGGTCCGCTTGGGGACTCAGAAAATGGAAACCCTATACGCTTAAAAGACTAGAGTCCAGACTATAATAGGGTCTTTTGGGTTTCTACCCAAAATTGGCAAAGAGGAAAATCATGTTTGCACAACTTTTCTCTCCACATATTTTAAGTGGAATGGTGGATGGAGTCCCTGAACGCTAGTGTGAGTGCAGCCTTTTATAGTATATAGCATTTAATGGGATACCTATATATAATATGAACAGTTTTGGTTTTTACTGCTATAATAAGAGTTATATAATATGAATTGTGGCATGTATGACATGTTATTTATAACACCTAAATCTGCATCATTGTTCTCCTGGAATATGACCTACTATGTGTCCAGCACCTACTGTATTAGTGCTGTGGGAAGATTCCTAAGCCAATATATAGCTACTGTATGCAGTGTTCGTCAAAGCCTTGTTTTTCTAGCTATGCAGGTATATGTTTTTACCACTTCATGGTTAGGCCATTTTTTCCTGGTTCATAACCAGACCAAAAACATTTTTGTTTTTTTGGTTTATGCGGTCTTGACTGCTATAACTTTTCTTGTTTGAGTTGCCATTTTAACATCACCTTTTTATTTTTGGCTGGTTTCCTTATAACTGGAGCTCCATGAATATGAAGGATCTGACTGACAGGTCTAAAATTCAAAGATTCTTCTACTTTTAAAAATCAAAGTATATAAGTAAGTAGATATATTTTACATTTGCCCCCCCCCCAAGTTTTTTTCTTTAGTTGGACAATCCATTTAGGTTCATAATATTACTTTTATGCGGTAAGGTCTCAAGCTCCCTCTGGTGGTGACTGCAGGCTGCCATCATTTTATCATTCACCTCTTTGGAAGCTCTGAATCAGAAAAACAGACCACTAAGATGAAAATGGAAGAGGCACTGCAGCACAGGTAAAAAAGTGCAAAGGGTTTATTCACCTATGGCATACATCAGCTATATACTATGGGTGAATAAAGCTTTTTTTTTTTTTTTTTTTTTTACTTATACTTGATTATATATATTGCTGAATGATGTTCAGGAGTGTGAGTCAATCCTGTTGGAAGCTGTGCACCCACCCCAGAAAAAGATATCCTTACTTCATAGTACTCCCTACCCTTTATTTGTCCACTATAAGGCTAAAGCCCCACGTTGCAGAAATGCAGCTTTTATTGTTGCAGATTTTGCTGCGGTTTTTTGAGCCAAAGCCAAGAGTGGATTGAACAGGAAGGAGAAGTATAAGAGCTTCCTATATCTTTCCCATTCCTTTTGTAGCCATTGTTGGCTTTGGCTCAGAAAACTAAAACAAAATCTGCAACAGAAAAAGCTGCGTTTCTGCAACGGGGGGCCTCAGCCTAAAAGTATAGTAGGAAATTAGCACAGAACTAATTTAAAGGCATCTACCACCTCCCCCAATCATATTCAACATGTCAGGGATGAAGGAATATGTCAATTGCCTCATTTGCATATTGCAAAGTTATTTTCTCCAAGACTGCATCAGTGCCATTACATAACAAATCTAAGATGTCCATCACTGTAATGTGCCCTGTATTGCGGAGGTGTTAGCTGAATATGTTTGGGGGAGGTGGTATAGTGTGAACAATCCCTTACAGAACTGTTAGTTGGTATACATTAACACAAGTTAGGAGTCCTAAATAACTTCACACCATTATTGCTGAATTCCTGTTAGTGGTTCCAATAAAATACAGATACAATTAATTCCTTGGTAGTGAGAAGTCTGAATGCCGCCATGTATAAAGTACTGTATTTCCCGCTTTCTTCCATTACTGTGACCAGCCTCACCTTGTGAATATTCTATCACTAAGGCAGATGGAAAGGTATTTTTGAAGCATTATTGAATATAGGCCTACGCTAGCTCAGTCCACACTAATCTCCATACGGCACACTCATTAGAAGAATCTTTTTATCAGACTACCGGCTGCTTAAGTTTTCTTGACAGCCAAAAAGCAGCCTCTAAGTTAAGATGCTAAATAAATGATTCCAATACACAAGAGCCATATGCATTAAAGTAAACAAAATAAGATAATGTGTGCTTTCTAAAAAGAGAAGCCATTGGAGATGTTCTCTTCTTGTTGCTTTGCCAGTGCTTGATTCTGTTACCCATCACACAATGCTTTTAAACTAGAGAGGTGCCCTACATACGGTAGATATAGGATCGGAGGCACCGTTACTGCATATCCAATAACCTTATTTGGCATTTTGCATTCATTGCATAAATAATAAATGCAAACCCTTCAACCTCCCATCACTTTAAATAGTTTACTTCATGTAGAAAGGTAGTTTAAACAACTCTTTTGCTCTAAGGGATAGCAATCCAATGGGGAAAATACTTGTTATGGATTATATGTCATATTCTCCGGCACTGTACGGGGCCACTGTTTTTTTGTTTTTTTCCTCACTAAAAATAAGGAGCAAGTAAACCTTTCATTATTTTGTTTTTTCTTTATTTTTATCCTCGACATAATGATGCAACCATTTGTTAAGAATTCACCATATAACAATGACAAAATTCCCTTGCCTAAAGCTTTATTTTCAATCTTTCTGCCACAAACCGTCAGAGTTGTTCAAGCATACAGATCTCCCTATACCACTGCGTCTGTCTTCAATAAGCTCAGTTCACTTTACTCTGCTCAGTAACAACATATCCTCCAATGGCTGTCTTACACAAAACTAACAAATTAGCGGTATCTGGGATGTGTGGTGTCAATTTTTTGACCATGTCTACACTATAAAGAAGTCTTACAAATTGTGCAAGCCACGGTTGTTATGCAACAACTATTAGGACCATGGAGAAATGTTAGGTTACCCATTCCACTATCTTACCACCCTTTATAAGCATGTGGTTGTAACCTCTTGTATGGGTTCCCATAGAGATGGTGAGCTAAACAAATACACTAAAGGTCTCATAAAAAAAAAAAAAAAAAAAAGCTTGAAAGCTTATATCAGATTAGTACCATTGAATGCAAGCCAAAATAATACTTGCAATTTTTTCAAACTGAAGTCAATGAAGGGTACCACAAAACAAAACAAGAAAACGTCCCCTTATAAATGGAAAATCATCCTCAGCCATTCTAGGGTATGTCTATCATCTCAACGGTGTAGTACTAAGGCCGCCTGATAACGCCACAAATGAAAGCCCTGCCCACCCGCAGTGATAAAGTATCATGAGATTATATAGGTAAATACTTAGGTGTACCTATATAACTGTATAATGAATGGCCACAAGTCAGCAGGGATTTATCCTCAGGCAGTTGTGGCAATGTCAAAATGCAGCTTTAGGATAAGGCCCCACGGATACACAGAGCTAAAGCGCTGCAGGAAAACCCGCAGCGTGAATGCATTGCGGTTCTTCCCGCAGCGCCTTAAACAGAAAGTTCACAGAGTTTTCCTCCGTGGACTTTCTGTTACCATTATATCTATGGGGAAGCCGCCGGTGTTTCCATAGATATAATTGACATGCTGCGATTTCCAAAACCTATTTAACACAAAGTGAGCATCGGATTCACATGAATCCGATCCACTTTGCAATTACTGTAAAACACCACAATGTTTCCCACAGCTTTTCTGCCCCAGGCAAATCGTGGCATTTCTGACCCATGGGGCCCTCGCCTTAGGGTGAGGACCCACATAGCGGAAACGCCGCCTTTTTTGTTGCAGATTTTGCTGTGGTTTTTTTGAGCCAAAATCAGGAGTGGATTGAAACGGAATGGAAAATATAAAGGAAGTGCTTATATGTTCCCCTTCTGTTAAATCCACTCCTAGCCTTGGCTCAAAAACCACAGCAAAATTTCTTTACCTGTACAGAGTCATTTAGGAAAAAAACATATATTACATAGTATACCATTTTCTTTAGCATGGGAGCTGTACAGTTTAACATAGTAAAATACCGTATATACTCGAGTATAAGCCGACTCGAATATAAGCCGAGGCCCCTAATTTTACCACAAAAAACTGGGAAAACTTATTGACTCGAGTATAAGCCTAGGGGGGAGATGCAGCAGCTACTGGAAAATTTCAAAAATTAAAATGGTCGGAGTTTTTGGGTGCAGTAGTTGCTGGGTGCTGAGGAAGGGGAGGGGGTGTTTTGGTTGTCTGTCTGCCCCTTCCCTGAGCTTGAGGACTGGGGTTTTTTCTTCCCCCCACTTGGAATTCAGTCTGGCTGAATATAGGGAAACTGCAGTGCTTCTATTAACCCCTTCCCGACGGAACAGGAGCACTGCAGATACCCTATATTCAGTAGATCGGGCACTGTCAGACACAGGGATACCTAATGTGCATGTGTTACACAGTGATTTTCTACTTTTGTATCTAATCTATTCTAGGGAAAGGAATGATTTAGAACTTTTATTTTTTTTTAATCTTCTTTTTTTTTCTTTTGCACTATTTTATGGGAGATTCTATACATTAATATTGTGGCTGGTCATAGACACCTCCCCCCCCTCCTAAAAAAATATATATATATATATATTTTTTTTTTTTTTGCTGACTCGAGTATAAGCCGAGGGGGGCTTTTTCACCACAAAAACTGAAAAATTTGGCTTATACTCGAGTATATATGGTAGTTAAATAAATTGGCAATATATACCCAAGGAACAGTGCAGAAATTTCATATATATATATATATATATATATATATATATATATATATATATGTGTGTGTGTGTGTGTGTGTGTGTGTGTGTGTGTGTGTGTGTAATTATTTTCCTAAATAAAACTTATAATGCAGTATGATTTACAGAATAATATTTTTGTTAAATAGAAGTATACACGCCTTCCTCTAAAGCATTCAGGTGTAGGCAAGGCATGACAAGATCCTTATTACAGTGACAACAGTAGGGATTACAGTAGACAAATTGCTGCTGTTTTATTCATAGTACATTAGCATATTACAAGGCATGATACACATACAGGCGGTGAAGTACAGTAATTACATTAGCCGCACTGAGCTGGAGTCTGTGTAACTTATTATAGAAGATACAGTACTGCTCTTGGCTGTCTCAGAAGCAAGTGTACATGTTGTATAACTTCAGCTAAGCTGGCAGCTTAAATTTAACACAGATGAATATAAAAGCTTCATTCCAGCTACATATAGCACTGGCAGGACTTGCAGAATCTATGTGATGACTGCTCATTGTAGCTCTTATTGGTCCTTGTCATTCATGTTCTGCTTGTGTTAGCATACAGAAGTACCTGGGCATAAGCTATTCCTCTAAGTGAAACATCATTGTTATCATTACTGACATTGGTGCTCATTAAAATACATAAGTTAGACACTGGATTTGTGTAGTCTCTGAAAGCTATTTCATGTTCCTTACCCAGATATACAAATGAATAGCGACGGCTTCCATTTACTTAAAAGGAAAAGTGAAATTTGGACTTGTGATTCACAAAGAAGGGTTGCAATTACAGTGCTGAAAACCGGTGTAACGCATTAGCTGAAGTATATGTACACGCACAGCACACGTCTATACGGGGAAACTTCTACATTCTAGCTGACATTTTAAGTTTCCAAGTTACATGAATAAATATAATATTTGCAGCATAAAAATTAGCATTTACCGTAGTTAATAGGATTAATATTAAGTCTATGTAATACAATACTCTGATATCTATATGGCAAGATGATACAATGTTTCAAATGTTTAGTCTAAGGATACATTCAGACAACTGAGGTACAAAACGGCCATGAAAACGTGGAGGGATCTGACAAAAAAAAAGGGCATTACCAATATTTTGATGGTCTGTTACAGTCTAGGTCTGGCCTAGATTTTCTGTAATGTTCAGTGGCCTGGTAACATTCAAAACTTGCCAATAAGGTTTCAATCTCCCCAGTGCTCCATATGTAAAGGGTGACATATCAGGTCAATGGAGTGCTTTACTGTAGCTAAAAGTGGAGGACAGCTTAAAGAGGACCTTTCATGGGTTTGGGCACATGCGGTGTTATATACTACTGGAAAGCCGACAGTGCGCTGAATTCAGAGCACGTTCGGCTTTCCCGATCTGTGCCCCGGGTGAAGAGCTATCAATGCCGGTACCGTAGCGCTTTACAGTCAGAAGGGCATTTCTGACACTCTGTCAGGAACGCCCTTCCTCACAGCAGCGTCTATCGCGCTGTACAATGTGAGCAGGGAGGAACGCCCCCTCCCTCTGCTCACAGTGCTCGTCTATAGACGAGTATTATCAGGAGAGGAGGGAGCGTTCCTCCTCGCTCACACAGTACAGCGCTATAGGCGTTGCTGTGCAGAAGGACGTTCCTGACAGAGTGTCAGAAACGCCCTTCTGACGATGAAGAGCTACGGTACCGTTTTCCTAGCATTTTGAAAATTGTATTGAATTAGTTTAATGAGAAATTGGAGTTATTAAATAAATTTAAGATGACATAATGTTGGACACAATTGTACATACAGAAGCCAGATATAAATTGGCTGTAAAATTTTATTATGAAATATCAGACAGAAAAAGCTTTTTATAAAAATGAAAATAAAGGGGTGGCTTTCTCAAAGTAGAGGGTAAGTATATACATAGGATAGATGGATGGATGGATAGATAGATAGATAGATAGATAGATAGATAGATAGATAGATAGATAGAATTCAGAGCACGTTCGGCTTTCCCGATCTGTGCCCCGGGTGAAGAGCTATCAATGCCGGTACCGTAGCGCTTTACAGTCAGAAGGGCATTTCTGACACTCTGTCAGGAACGCCCTTCCTCACAGCAGCGTCTATCGCGCTGTACAATGTGAGCAGGGAGGAACGCCCCCTCCCTCTGCTCACAGTGCTCGTCTATAGACGAGTATTATCAGGAGAGGAGGGAGCGTTCCTCCTCGCTCACATAGTACAGCGCTATAGGCGTTGCTGTGCAGAAGGACGTTCCTGACAGAGTGTCAGAAACGCCCTTCTGACGATGAAGAGCTACGGTACCGTTTTCCTAGCATTTTGAAAATTGTATTGAATTAGTTTAATGAGAAATTGGAGTTATTAAATAAATTTAAGATGACATAATGTTGGACACAATTGTACATACAGAAGCCAGATATAAATTGGCTGTAAAATTTTATTATGAAATATCAGACAGAAAAAGCTTTTTATAAAAATGAAAATAAAGGGGTGGCTTTCTCAAAGTAGAGGGTAAGTATATACATAGGATAGATGGATGGATGGATGGATAGATAGATAGATAGATAGATAGATAGATAGATAGATAGATAGATAGATAGAAACTAAAAATCTGTCACAGAAAAACTTGGTCTAGATCAGGGATTGTTATCTCAAACAGCTGATCAATTGGACAAACAACGACTGAGATACAACTTTAGCACAAGCCAAATGGATTCGCTACATCTGTTCCATGTTCAATGTTCAATTTCACGTTCAATGTTCATGTTTCAGTTTCATGTTCAATTTCTTCAAATTTCTCTTTGGAATGTGATTGACAGCAAATACGAACACATAGATTATATAGATTATGTTGCTTGGATGGCACTTTGACAGGGTTCACAACCTCACCACCATAACCCATATGTGATTTATTAATATTGGGCCTCATTTACCAGAACAATCTGAAAGAAAAATGCAGTCAGGTTGTAATAGACAACAAGGTTACTTTTTTTTGTTACAGTTATGGTAAATGAGGCCCACTATTTCTGCCCTATAAGTGAATGGCATATACTGTTACATAGAGTGACTGACATTTCATCTATTTTCTCTCTGCAGAATAAATTGTTTCGGTTGCATTTTTTCACTCCGAATAATTTAAGTAGAAAACCTCTTAGGACATTGGGAAGGGCCTCCGAATATACACAGGCGAAACAACCTGCATTTGTTCAATATTCAAAAAATGACTGTGGTTTGTAGAAAACATAACATGACAAAAGGCAAAATTTACATCTTTATTGAGCTATTTATGAATGTGTAATTCATCCAATATCCACTGTGGCTTCATCTTATTCCGCTGCTGACATGTTATTTGATACACTGCAAATCATATGTGCTGTGTGAACATGGCAGTTTTCAGAAATGTGCAGAAATTTCCACATTGTTAAGGCAAGCAATGCATTTCGTTCCTTACAACAACATACTATATTTCTATGTGTCTGTTCAGGATAGTTACGAAGGTGAAGGTAAAGTGGTGTGAGTTATTTTATTTTCTGAAGAATTGTTCTATATGTAATTGGATATAATATCCCAAATATATATCCATGTATACAATATATCTGCCATAAAAATATAAGATGATTCTAATTCATGACTAGAGATGAGCGAGTACTATTCGAAACAGCAGTTTCGAATAGCACGCACCCATAGGAATGAATGGAAGCATCCATTCATTCTTATGGGTGCGTGCTATTTGAAACGGGAGTTTCGAATAGTACTCGCTCATCTCTATTCATGACTATTAAGGCTGGATTCACATCTACATTGTAGTCTCCACTAGAGATAAGCGAGTAATGAAATATTTGAGATTCGATATTTGTTTCGAGTAGAGCCTCAATATTCGACTAAATCGAACATCGAATCCCATTACAGTCTAAGGGAAAAAATGCTTGTTTCAGGGAAAACCACTATTTGACTAAAGGAGAATCACCAAGTCCATGAGTAGCAGGAGGAGAGTGTTTAGGAGGAGCGCTGTGCAGTTAACGCGCACGGACCCCATAGACTATAACGGGTCCGTGCACTTTAACTGCACAGCGCTTGCAGTTGCGTTGATATGCCATTCGGGGGGTCCTCCTACGGACTTCTTCTGGACGGGAGGCAAGCACTAATGTGAACTTACTCGTCCTGCAGAACCAGCATTGATTGGCCGAATGCTATACACTCTTCTTTGCTAGTCGGGAGAGATGGCAGCTTTCGGATATGCGGGAGCTGACTTTTTCTCATAAGAATGCATTGAACAGCGTTGATTGGCCGAATGCTATACAGTGTACAGCATTCGGCCAATCAACGCTGGTTCTGCCAGAGGCTCGTCTGTGACGAGGCAGAGTCTAAGATCGGACCACAGCAGTATTCATTGTGGTCCGATCTTAGACTCCGCCTCGTCACAGACGAGCCTCCGGCAGAACCAGTGTTGATTGGCCAAATGCTGTACACTGTATAGCATTTGGCCAATCAACGCTGTTCAATGCATTCCTATGAGAAAAACTCAGCTCTCGCATAACCGAAAGCTGCCAGCTCTCCTGACTAGAAAAGAAGAGCCTGCTGCAGAACCAGCGTTGATTTGCCGAATGCTATACACTGTATAGCATTCAGTCAATCAATGCTGGTTCTGAATTGAATCTTTACTGCGAATAGGAGTAGTATTTGAATGAGTACAAGTATTTCGAATACCTACTCGATCGACTACTACTCGCTCATCTCTAGTCTCCACCAGATTCAGCATAAAACCAGTGGAGGCCAGGTGGATCCCATTATAGTCTCTGGGGTTTGCGGGTGTCCTCAGGTGACCGCTTTTTAAGCTTACAGGCTCTCCGTCTTTCGGGTCCCCATGTGGATTTTTTTTTTTTACAGATGTTTCAGGATGGGTGGAAAAGTAAAAAAAAGAGCCACATTTGGTTACTACAACCTGGCATTTGGGTGAATCAGCTGCATATTCCCATCTTGGTGTTCTCTGGTCAATATGGAAACACCCCTGTAGCCCCCAAAGCTTCAGTTCAGAGGATGGATAGGTCACATCCTGGACTCTACTATCTGGTCCCCCTCAGGGACACACAAGAAATGCAGCTAAGACTGGACATCCATCATCATGTTATTTCAAAACAAAGCGCAATTGGACCAACAGTTCCAGATCTTGTGGTCAGTGTGGCTTTTCGTCATATATGTAATACTGTGACCTGCCCATATCTGATTTAACTTTACTTAGTTAGCCGCTAACTCATTATATGCTATACTGAATTCTACCGACCACTTTTGTGTATTATGATGTAAAATGCTATTTGTTAATTTTCATCTCTAGAAATGCTCACCATTCTAGTGCTTAAAACAGAATATACAAATAGCTGGAGTGAATCTCCAAGGCACGCGACATAATCAGCCCATCTGTGTGTACTTAGTACTTACAGCTGCTTTGCTTGCATGAAATCACTGGGGAACTGCTACAACACATGCAAGAAATTGCAAAATGATTGTCAGTCATTTCTCTATTTGCAATTTACAGCAGTTACCTGTGACTTTTCAAGGCTTATTACGTTTTGGTGTCACGTACCTTGCTTGTCATAGCAGAACTCATGTATATCTCATTTACTACTTGCCTGTAAGGTTTTAGCAAATGTGATGGATCCCCATAGTCTTTGGGTTAAAAACCATCTGTGCCAGGTTGCTAAAGGCAACACATTTTACCTGGACCAATATGTCACATATGACAAAATTTTTCTTAGATTATGTTACAGGTCAAAGAAAGGACTTAGAGATAGTTCAATGATAACATGGAAATTGGGAGCAAGGTGACTACAATAGTATTCTCTTATAGTAATATTCTCCTATTTTATAATAACGATAGATAGATAGATAGATAGATAGATAGATAGATAGATAGATAGATGATAGATAGATGATAGATAGATAGATAGATAGATAGATAGATAGATAGATAGATAGATATGAAGCACTGTTTAAACTGTCACTTAGGATATGATGCTACATCAAATTATCACTTATCACAGAACACAACCAAATCCATATAAAAGCCATTGAAAGAGTCAGGGTAACACTTCTTTATCACAGCATTGTTAAAGCTTTGTTAAACTTTACTACATATGTAGCGTACACACTAGGACAGATTGAGTAAGACAGACGCAAGGCCTGACGGGAAAACAGCACACAATGTGGCAAGTGAAGCACAGAATGGGTATGTGTTGTAGGTTTGGTGCAAGAAAGGGTCTTGTGCTAAATGTATGCCAGGTTATCACCCATCTACGTTGGAAAACTGGGGTAGATGAGATAATTGTGTGTATGTAAGTAAATTAACAAGCCATTTTTAACATAAGTACAAGATTTACATTCAGTCATCAGTAGCTTGCTACTTTAATGTGATACAATAACTAAGTTGTACACATCCAAGCAGAGAGCCAAAAGAATAGTACAACCCTGTAACTTGCACCAATCACATCTCACGGTATATAGGCTCCCAAATATAACAAAGGAATTCCCCAATTGCTTAGCACAACATTAAACCGAACCAAAGAAAAAAGAAGTCAAGTGGTATATATAGGTTAAAACGTAGACAAGTTTATTAGAACAAAGGTGTATAAAAACAGAACAAGTATTAAGATTAGAGATAGATGTATCTCAGGGGGAAAAGCGATGTATTAAAAGTGACCAATATTCTCATACCCTTAATAATGTATACATATTGTATATAGCTAATACTTATATAAGCTTATATAGTAACCATAAATATAAAGCAAATAAGCAAATTAAAGTAGTAGTGGTTCACACCAGTATTCCTAGGAGTTACAGTAGTCTACACAGTATTCTACACAGTATTCTTAGGTGTAGCAGTGCTTTTTATCAGTATTTCTAGGAGTAGTGGTAGTTTACGCCACAATTCCTAGGAGTAGCAGTGGTTCATACATGTATTCCTAGGAGTAGTTGTGGTTTACATCATTATTCCTAGGAGTAGCCATGATTTACCCCAGTATTCCTAGGAGTAGCCGTGGTTTACACCAGTATTCCTAGGAGTAGCAGTGGTTTACACCAGTATTCCTAGGAGTAGCCGTGGTTTACACCAGTATTCCTAGGAGTAGCCATGATTTACCCCAGTATTCCTAGGAGTAGCCGTGGTTTACACCAGTATTCCTAGGAGTAGCAGTGGTTTACACCAGTATTCCTAGGAGTAGCAGTGGTTTATACCTGTATTCCTAGCAGTAGCAGTGGTTCATACCTGTATTCCTAGGAGTAGTTGTGGTTTACTCCAGTATTTCCAGGAGTAGCCGTGGTTTACACCAGTATTCCTAGCAGTAGCAGTGGGTCACACCAGTATTCCTAGGAGTAACAGTAGTCTACACAGTATTCATAGGTGTAGCAATGCTTCATATCAATATTTGTAGGAGTAGTGGTAGTTTACTCCACAATTCCTGGGAGTAGCAGTGGTTCATACATGTATTCCTAGGTGTAGGCGTGGTTTATACCATTATTCCTAGGAGCAGCAGTAAAAGAAGTTTACATCAATTTTCAACCAAGTTCACAATTATTATCCAGCAATATAAAGCTCTGGCATAGACATGGAAATTGAAATGATAACATATTGACTGCCTGCAGCCACCACCAGAAAGAGAGAAGGTGTTTACTGCCTGTACATTGAACTCTATATTAAATCATTCTACAGTAAGCTGCAAACAGTCAGGTTGTTGTAGTTAAGTTAGCATTTGCTGCTCTTCTAGCACACTGAGCAGGCGTTTTTAACAATCTGTCTTTTTTTAATGGAAAAGGCAATGGGTGTGCAGCCTCTCTCCTGTTTCTGCTCCATGAATACAGTTAGCTGTACTTCATTGATGGTGATGGGATAGCAGAATACTAAACCCCTAGGATCTTTATCCTATATTGACAAAATGTTTCTGTCCACAAAAAGTATTTTGGAGCAGGTAGTAGATGTATATTAGATCCGAGATTTAATATTCCATTAAATTGGCTTCAAAGGTGAAGAACACTAAGATTTAGTCAATTGTTCAGTCAAGTTCAAAAGACATGTGGATGCATCACGTCCCATCTTAAGACACTGGACAGACTCATAAAGCCATAGATGAGTGAACTTTTGGCTCTTAGCTGGTGTCTTTAGTTGCAGTCTGAATCTGGTTAAGGTTTGATCATCTGATCGATATAGTCTGGTTCTACTACAGTAGTTTACATCCCATAAGTACAGACTGAAGTAAGACTTAAACTCTTATGAGAAGTAGTAATGGAGTAATTCTAATAGAATTCCAGTATTACTATGAACTATTAGAGTTTGAAGCCTAGCAGAGGCAATTTACTTCTATAAACTGTTACTTTTACAGTCGCAATTGTGGCACCTTAGAATGTTCTTTATGGCTAATCTAGACAATTGCTTGCTCATGGTAATTTGTATTGTTTTACGTAATGAAAATGGATGCATAAATGGAAGCTGAATAAATGGAAGTCTCTTCTTTTTGGCAGATTTTTAAGTACTGAGAAATGTCTTCAGATATATAGAATACAACCCATGTTGCAATTGTGTTACATCTTTTATTAAAATATTTTTATGCATATTAAAGGGGTTATCCAAGCTTTTAAAATTGATTTCCTTAGAATAGGCCATCAGTATTTGATCTCTGGGGGTCTGATTTTCAGCAAATCTGCCATTCAGCAGTTATAAGGGGCCACAATGCTCATTCCAACCCTATGGCCTTGTCATCATTTAGCTTGGTACTCAATGCATCGTACTTTAGTAGCAGCTGTGCTTGGAACTGCAGCTTTGTTCAATTTAGTTGTATGGGATCTCCACAGCCTAATATTGACGGCCTATTCTAAAGATTAAAAACTTCTGGCTAAATCTTTTAAGCTTAATGAAGTGTTATATTTAATACTATACTATATATTTAACTCCTCACCACTTTACGTGCATTATTTGGTGTTAATCTATGGATATCTCTTTTCAGGGGGAAAATACGAGGCTCCTGGGACTCAAAATCTGTACCAGGTCTTCATACTATAAAGTGGCATTAATAAAACTGGTCTCCTCATATTGGGAAGAAACATCTTATGGGATCCTTAAGACTCTTCAGCCTGGATGTGACTGCACACTTACTGTAGTTTTCTGGCGTGAGTTATAATGGAAATCTCTGCCAGTTCCTAACACCACCTCTTCATAAATCTCTCTCGTGTCAGTCGAGCCCTTTATTAAGACTGGTGTATATTAAACGAGTCTTAATAAATCTGCCCCATTGAATATTTCTGTAGCAGTTCAATGGATTTCTCTGAAACTGTCTTACTAGTGTATGCATCATTAAAATAGGACATCTATAAGCCCCCAAGATGTGCACTTTTATTAAGTTTATGTTAAGAGGACTCTTTGTGATGAGCAAACTGGTTTGTTCGAAAATGGCTTTATTACAAATCTTTGAATATGTTCAGATTTGGGCAAATCCAAACATTTTGTAGTTCGAGCCATACAAACTGACTAAAATGGTGGCTGCCATGTGAAAGGCATGGGAAAAGGGATCAGATGATCTCAGAGACCAGGCAAGCTTTTAGCATGTTACCATCACTTACAATCCGCTTATACATAGTGTGGGGAAGGTAGCTGGGTAGAGGCAGTTGTGCGGACCCAACCAGTCAGAGACAGGGACACAAATCTTGCAGCAAAGCGGTTTATTTAAGAAAAACAGCAAAATAAATAAACCTTTATGTCAGGCACAAAAATGAGCAATATAAAATACAGCCTTAACTTCAGGCAAAATAATGTCAAACCAAAACCCTGCTCATCTGAGCACTAACTAAACATAAAATACTAACTGTACGTGTGGCTTACTACCAGCTACACAAATCAACCAAAAAACCACTGTACCATACACAAGGCTTTCAGTGTCAGGGAAGAACCAGGCACTTCCTCTCCACCCAGGATCTGCCCTGAAGTGCAGGCTCTGCAGCCTTTTATGGCCCAGTAATGAGTCTATGACCCACACCTGGGGCTAACACCTATATCAGACATGTCCTGGACCACACATAGGTCAGGAATTTGGAGTTGATATAGCGGGACTCCAGCACTCTGCCTTTCACCTTCTCACAATAGCTCCAGATACATGGCTATATCTGTTGCTGTGACATCACTAAGTCTATTGTCATAAACAACTTTTTATAGATAATTTCACTTCCAGCTTGTAACAAATACAAACATGAACTATGCTATCCATTATTCCAACACCTTCTCTGCTCTTAGAGAAATATTTAGCGGTTTATATTGCACTTGAAAGTTATCTATCTGGTTCGCTATAAAACGATAACATCAAGAGGTACTTTGTGATCGGGTAATTTAAAAGATAGTGTAATGTTTCCAAATCTTTTTTTTTTTTGTAGATTGTGAGCCCCCATGTGGGGATCACAATGTACATTTTTTTTCCTATCAGTATGTCTTTGTAGAATGAGAGGAAATCCACGCAGACATGGAGAGAACATACAAAGTCCTTGCAGATGTTGGTCCTGGTGGGAATCGAACCCAGGGCTCCAGCGCTGCAAGGTTAACCACTGAGCCACCATGTTGCCCCATGCTCCCTCATCTTTTTTGATGCCACTTACCATGTAGCATCAACTTGGTGTAACCCAATGTCAGTTTGTTCTCACACAGAGGGAATCAGGTCCAAAATGTCTCTCAAACAAATAATTGTACAGTGTAGAGGCAAATCTGGCAAATCCATCCTGCCTCCATGTGCTATTTATGGGGGCAGTCCGAATTAGCTCTGTATTGCTTTGTTAAATTGCGGCCAAATGGTAAGTTTCTGCTCCTATTAAGGCATCTCCATTGCAGTATTATTGGTATAGAAGGAATTTTGGACCTTGTGGACTGTTTTTAAAAGGTTTGTCAAGTTTGAGAATTCTTAGTAGGCTGAGAAAATGCCTAAATGGTAACTAATTCAGGAAAATGACTTCATTAGTTGGGTCTTAGTATGGTTAAAACTAGAGATGAGCGAACACTATTCGAAACAGCCGTTTCGATTAGCATGCTCCCATAGAAATGAATGGACTTAACCGGCTGTTTCGAATAGTGTTCGCTCATCTCTAGTTAAAACTCCTCCATTATTTGAGCACAATGGCCGGTCCCACAGTGAGTCTGTAAATTATGGAGAGTGTATCATGGAAAATACTGCTTAAGACCAGGAAAACATCACAATTTGTCCACTCTGGAAATGCCACAGTAAAAATGCAGTTTTACAAAGATGGGATTGTGGCTAATTCCATATAGGGACAGAAAGTTTCCGCCACATTTTATCCACAGTGTTTTTGGCAGTAGCTCACTATGCGGAGCCGTAGACTAACACAGAGAGCAGGGGGCTGACTGCTGGAAAAATTGTTAAGTTAGAGTCCTCTGGGTTTGGCCTCTGTGTAGATCAGTAGACAAAATATATTTATGAAGAATACAGAATCATTTGTTTTTTCACTTCCACAAATAAACCTACAGTAGTGAAACCTACATACAGTAGATACATAGTTGAAAAATATAGATACATATATAGATACAGTTGAAAATACTGTACGTCCAATGAGTAGAACCAATCATTTTATATGTAAGAAATAAAGCTTCAGATATATATATACTGTACATTTTATTTAGCCTAAAGACCCCTCCAGTTATCATTTTGTTTAAAACCTGTGTATGGATGCGGAATATAACTAACATTGTAATTTTGCTATATATTTAAAAAATTATGATGATTACTGAATTTCTATTTAAACATTGTCATGCACAAGCAAAATGTAAGAACAGGTCAGTTCTAAAATAACAAGTAAAAATTAGACTAATAACCTACATAAGATGAGCTATTAAAACCAGCCCTTAGTGATTGTGTATCCTCAGCAAAGAATTCGGAATAGGTAAGCAGAATGAATTCATGACGTATGGCATTGTGTTCCATTACTTAATGTTTATTTATAATACTATATATATAGACATAAGCAAAAACAGCACCACGCATTTTATAATGCTTGTTTCTTCATTAAGATTTTATCATCTACCTCCTCTAAAAAGCCTCTTCCCTCACTTTGTTAAATCTGCTTTTACTCAGTGCTGTTTCTGCATTATTTTAATCTTTGCTTCCCTACTTTACATGCACTCTCAAATTTTAAACAAGTAAAATTTGTGCATTAGCTAGGCCTTTTTCATTTATGATTTATGACTGACAGGTTCCTTGCTGCAACTTAATGGTATGAGAGAGACATTATTTTAAACATTAAAGTGAAAACCATTTACAAGTATGATAAGAAAGGTCTGTTGACATGAATCTTTAAAATAGCCACAAGGTGCTGCCTAAGATGTGGCTCCACCAACAGGTGAAACTCAGGAGACATCAGACAAAAGAGGAAATCACAAAAGTACTAATACAACTTGCTGGTGGGATTTGGCTGAGCTTATGAACGTGTATATATACTAGAAGCGTACTTAGTAGAGGGGCAAAGGGTCTGCGGGCCTAAGTCCACCGACTGTTTTGGGGCCTATCCTGGGGCCACCGCAAACACCAGCCACTCAATTGTATTGGCATCTGCAGCCACTAATTTCCTGCTCTACCGTTCCTAACGTCAAGCCTGAAGCCTACAAGGCACCATGAACACAATCCATCTACACCCAATGCAAGAGAGCACAATGACATCACTGCTACATGTCATGGTCATGGTGCTATGTCATGTTAGTTGTCAGACCTGCAGCCTAGAGTGAAAACACGGGACGGCCACAGCTACAACTCAATGCATTAGGGGATCGAGAGTAGGAGAATATTAGGTTTATTTTTTTACACACCTTGGGGGACATTATTGGTAAGCTCTGAGGGCAACTCTGCAGCCATGTTAGGCCTCATACACACGCCTGTATTTTTTAATTTTGGATCTGCCATTTCTGATAAAAGTACAATCCCATTCATATCTATGGGCCAAGACAAATAACTACAATTGCTGTGTCATATTCAAGGACGGCAAATTATGAAGCTTGCCCTATTTTTGGCCGCATTTGTGGCACAGACCATCGTAGGGAATCATACAAGATCCGTGATTGTGGATGATATATTGATGCAATGCGGATGTGTTTTTCTGAGGATTGTGGATCAGTATTTGCAGAAAGTAAATCCACTGGAGTGTAGGAGGCCTTAGTATACAGAGTGGCTACAGTAGTGACATCATGTCCGCCAGATCGCTGCAACCAATCAGCACAGTATATAGCTCATAGCAGTGAATGGCTGCAGCAGTCCCATAGATGTGACATCACTGCTGCAGGTGCTATATACACATACAGAGCTGCAGAGGTGATGGCCATCACGGTGTGGGGATGGAAGGGAGGATGCTGGGAAGTATAAATGCATTTGTACTAATCCTTTGATATAAGGGGACATTAGGGAGCACTATTTATGCACTGGGAGTAGTTACTTCAAGCAAACTTGACAGTAAGGTAGTACACAATATTATTAATTAGGGTATTATTTCTATCTATTGTATTGTTATAATATATATTTTATAATTACATAGTAGCAGCAAGATGGGAACTTTGTGTAAGTGAGGAAAGTGTGGGTCAGGTGCCTAGAAAAATGAGAAGCCATGTATGTTTTGCTAGATTTACAGAGATATGTCGTGGCTAGAAATTGTGGTCATGGTGGTCTAGATGGAAGAGACAATAAATGTGAGCGATTACAGTCAGAGACATCACTGATATGATATTTTTCCTGCACAGTATTGATTTATATGGTGTGCAGATCCCTATATGGAGCTGATATCTACCATTACATTGTATGGTGATAATAATGGTATAACTGAGTTGGGGGTCCACTGAAATGTTTTTGTCCTCTCTGTGCTGAACCCCCTAGGTAAGCCTCTGATATATATATGGTACATTATTTGAAAATGCCAGATGACCAAGCTTACTTTTTAAGCTGGAAACATTTGATGGACTAGTTACCAAGTACCAGTTTTACAAAAAAAAAAAAAAAAACTCACATGATTTAAAAATATTTTTCATAAGATGTCTAAACTGAATGTGTCGGTGTGTGGCCACCCAGTGGTTGTGTTGTGCATTGCAGCCTGGCAAGGGTTTTACAAGCATATTACAATAGGTAAGGTGGACAACAACTACTTTTTTTATTGTTTTAAACTGTGGTCGACCCTTGCAACCATTAGGACAGGGTCCTACGTTTTGACAATGCCACCTGAAAAGTGGATGGGATCTGGCTAATCCTATCCACCCATTGCAGAAAAAAAATTGCAATAGAAATTGCAATTATACCTATGGAAATGCTGGCATTTTCCGTATAGAAGCAGAAAGTCCACCCAGGAAAACTCTGTGGACTTTCTGTGAAAAACGCTTCAGAAAAAAATACAATGCATTTCCACCATGGTCTTTTCCGTACCGTTTTTTGACTGTGGCTCGCTATGTGGGGCCTTGGCCTTACTGAGATCTGCAGCTCAAAGCAGATTGGCCAGTGATGTGAGATGAAAAAAAATGGGTATGGAAGCATGGCTCCATACTTTCTACTAGAAACAGTATCAGAGCCCCTTCACACGGTGTAAGCGCTCAGCTCATTCCGAGCCGTACACGCGAGAACTTCTAAACACTTCCCATTCACTTTAATGGTAGCGCGCGTAAAGCCGGCTTTACAAGCGCTCCCATTGAAGTGAATGGGGAATGTTTAGAAGCGCTCGCATGTACGGCTCGGAATGAGCCGAGCGCTTACGCCGTGTGAAGGGGCCCTCACACCTACACCTGGGTTATATCTAACATTTTTATAGATACTGTAGATACCATTGAAGTGAAGGGGGATAAATTGCAATACCATACACAACCTTTGGACAAGTGAGGCCCTATTTTTAAAGTAGGAAAGTATGACTAATAAATCTTTAGGTTTACAGAAGAGATCATTTAGTATATATATATATATATATATATCATAAACGAGGCATGATAACATGATTTCATGTGAATTTAACTAGTAAGGGCAGTAGGAAGAAGGAGGTTCATGGACCCCATTAAGTGCTGACTGTCCCAGATGTTAAGACGTTTACTAATGGATTAGGAATGGTCCTAAAATAGTTGGTTTCAGTTCAACTCACAGTGTTGGTAAAGTTCTGGTGCCAAATTTTCCTTCAGGTAAGGTAAGGATCAGCTACATGGACTTACCTTGTAGATTTTGCAATGGCAGAGTCATTATTCCTCCTGCTGCTGCAGCTGCCACCAGGCCTTGAATGTTTGTAAGATTGGCTGTAGGCAATGTCAGTACCAGCCCTTGCTGTCCCCCAAGTTGTCCGGCCATGTTAAATGGGATGAGGATAGGCTGGTTGAGGCCGGGAGCGCCCCCTGGCATCACTCCAGCTACAGCTGATGCCAGTTGTTGTGCTGCTAGCAGTGGCTGGAAAATAAACATAAATCTCATTTACACAAGTATAGAGTTATATGGCTTGGAAGACAGAAAAATCTACAATGGTACATTGAAAAGCATTTCATAAAGCTTTCTTCTTTATCAATTGGCTGAGTGTTGTTTACAGTATACTGAACTGCAAATGCAAGGAATAAAGCATAAGATGTGAATAAAGTACATAAAAACATACATTGCTAGAGCCATTGTTTAGTACTTTCATAGAATGCAGTGCTTGAATAGGATACATAAAGACGAGACACATCAGTTACTAATATCTATACGAATATATCATGAATTCCCACAGGACACATTTTACTTCAGTCCACAAACAAGGCATTTCCTATCCATTTCTGTTTCATAATAAAATAAGATGTTGTGATTTTTAGCAAGACACCTCTGTGTCTAAAATAACCATTTCATCCCCTGGGCAATACCTTCCAACACTCAGTAGGCCATGGATGGAGGACACTTAGGGAGATATATGTATTATTCATAGTAAGTGTGTGTGGTGCACCAGTCTTTTCCCCAGGGCTCCGTGTGGCCGTTTGATCAACAGGATGTATGCCGACATTGTTTTCCACAGTTTTGTGGTTAACAAGTACTAGAAGTCTTTAAGAAATGAACCGTGCTTGTTCTGACTATGAAGCCCTGCCCAATTCATGGGGCTTGAATGCCATCTCAGTGTATCTCAGTGTAACAAACTCACTTCAAAAGACCACCATTGTAAGAAGAGCACTCCCTTATCTAGAGACGATTTGGCAATATTCTTTTCTTCAATCATGTTTCTTCTGTCATATTTGTTTGCATTTGTAAGGGAAGAAAAAACCCTGCGTGCAAGACTTTTTCTTCCGTCTGAAAAGTAAACTAACACAATGGAAGAAAGTTCCATCATGTGTTTTACACCAGAGTGAAAGCAGAAAAAGGTATTAGTCATTCCAGTCCTGTTTAAAGAGGACCTTTCATGTCCTTGGGCACATGAGGTTTCATATACCAATAGAAAGCTGACAGTGCGCTGAATTCAGAGCACTATCAGTTTTCCCGTTATGTGCCCCAGGGCTGGAGATATTGGTGCCGTTATAACTACAACAATCTCTGCCCACTCTCAGAAGGGCGTTCCTGACAGTCTTGCTGGGCTGTGAGGAATGCCCCCCCCCCCCCCGGACAGTAGTCATCCATAGATTAGTACTGGAGGGGCGTTCCTCACTGCTTAGCGTCATCGCTGGGTGTTAAGGTATGCCCCCCTCCTGACAGTACTATGGGTGAGTACTGTCAGGAGGGGCATTCCCCATTACCTAGCTGGAAGTCAGTAACGCCTTTCTGACTGTGGACTGAGATCGTCGCAGTTATAATAGCTAGGACAGTGATGGCGAACCTATGGCACGCGTGCGAGAGAGGGCACGCAGAGCCCTCTATGCTAGCACGCGTGTGGTTGCCCGTATCGCTCACTAATGGGGAATTCGGTACAGGATTCCCCGTTAATGAGCGATCGCTGCCTGTGCAAATGCACATACAGCTGAAAGCTGTCAGTGTAGGCCGCAGACCGCGCAAACGCGGCCTACACTGACTGCAGAGTGTGACCTCTGCCCTGATGCAGGCATGATGATGTGAGTCATCAGCGCCCGCAGTCAAAAGGAGGTGGACGCCGGCGGCTCTTCATGGGTAAGTATAAGAGAGTGTGTGCCTGTCAGTGTGTGTCTGTCAGTCAGTCAGTCATACTGGAGAGCATATAATACTGTGTGTGGGAGAGGTTGGGCATACTGATGGGCGTATAATACTCTGTGTGTGGGAGGTACTGAGTAGCATACAATACTGGGGGGTGTACTGAGTAGCCTATAATACTGTGTGGGGGGGGGGGGGTGCTGAGTAGCATATAATACTGTGTGTGGGGTTACTGAGGAGCATATAGTACTTGGGGGGCGTATTGAGGAGCTTATAATACTGTGTGTGGGTGCCACTGTGGAGCATATAATCCTATGGGGGGGCTACAATGGAGCATAACTGTCCGTATTTGTGGATCTGCAGTGTATTAAGTTTAAATTGCCATATTGGCACTTCACGATAATTTAGTGGGTTTTGGGTTGCAGTTTGGGCACTCGGTCTCAAAAAGGTTCGCCATCACTGGGCTAGGATATTTCCAGCCCCAGGGCACATAACGGGAATTTAGCGCACTGTTGGCTTTCTAGCGGGATATAAAACCGTATGTGTTCCGAGCACACTTTAAGTCCATTGCTGTCATCCTATGATGGAAAAGAGCACAGACTACATACATGGAGATCCGGACTTAGCCTTATTGTTATCCTTACTGCCACTTATCCCCCTTCCCTCATATATTGTAAGCCCTTGCAGGCAGGGTCTTCCATCGATTCTACCAGTTGGTCACTATGTTAGTACTGTGCTTATTTTTGTGTATTTGGGCTTTGAAAATAAATCCTCAAATATACTGTGCCATGAAAGCAATGGTGCCCTTAGGCTGTGTTCGCACAGAGGAATTTGCCACAGATATGGGGACGGATTTGATCCCCGAATCCAGAGCAGATTCCTCCTGAAATCCACTTCCCTTTGTTTTCAATGGGAGGCAGAGATCGCAGCAAGACACAGAAAAAAGTAACGTCCTGCTCGATCTTGCCTCGGATGCCGTGGCTGGTTCGGCTGCGGTTTCCGTGGCTCAAGTCTTCCTGCTGATGAGGCCCATTCATCTGGGCCTAATCAGTAGCAGGATGCAGCGACGAAATGCTGTGGCACTGCATCGGCATCCCATCGCAGCTAGACTGCGGCTAAAATGCTGTTAACAGAAAATGAAGAGGAATTCCTCATTTTCCACCAAGTGAACATACCCTAAAAATACTGCTACTAGTAGTAATAATAATAACAAAGAAAACAAGTTTGATGAGTTTTTCTTGTGTTTTTGTTTTTTACTGAAACTGTGCTCTTCATAGTTGTGCTAAATCAGCAACATTTAGCTGCAGTTTGTATTTCATCCCTGTGCTTGCCATGGTGCTATACCTGCAGTGTTCACACACACACACTTCAATAACATAGGCTATTGTGAAGTGGAAGCATCCATCTAGGAGTGACAATAGTTCAGTCACAAAGCAATAGACCACACCAAGTCATTAAAATCACCTATAGTCTGTTGCATCAATCACTACAGAGTTCCAAACTGCCTTAGGAAGTGACATCAGTACAAGAACTGTGCTGGGAGCTTCATGAAATAGGTTTCCATAGCCAAGCAGCTGCTCACATGCCTATGATCACCATGCACAATACCAGGTAGAGTAGAGTAACATATATTGTCACTAGACTCTAGCGTGATGAATCATGTCTCACTACCTATAAGTCTGATGGATGAATCTGGGTTCAGGGACGCCTGCGCACACACTCAAATTTGGTGGAGTAGGGATTCTGGGTTTAAGCTGGTTCCTTTATTTCCAGCAAAGTTTAATATCAAAACTGCAGCATACAAGGACATTTCAGACAACTGTATGCTTCCAATTTTGTCACAGCAGCTTAAAGGGGTATTCCCATCTCAAGGATCCTACATATACTGCTAGCTTATATAAATTGAAGAGTTTTCCTAAATACATTGCAATGCAGCTTTGTTTGCCTGCTATGTAAAATTATTCCACCATTGTTTACACATTGTTTCCATGGAGCCAGAGCTATCTGCTAAAATAAGAAAAATTATGTCACTCAGTGCTTTCGGGGGGAGGGGGAGCTGTCTGCTCTCACTGTTATCTACAGCTCTGCCGATTCAGCTAATTGCAGTTTGCTGATCAAACAGTGTCTGTAATCTCTCTATGTAGACACAAGGATAACACTGAGTCTGTTCTCTAGAAGCAGGTATGTGTTCTATACAAACCTGTGTAATGTAATATACATTTACTGTGCATATTATTTGATCTGCATTTATATTAGATTTGTAGTAATCATAATAATCTATTGTGGTAAAGGTAAAGTCTATACTGTGACACTTCATAGTGTCCAGTTCAGTAAACTGGGGAGATGTAGGTTTGACTGCTTGATGAAGAATACAGAAAGTGAGAAGAAGAGACAGCAGGCAAAGCTACTAACATAGAGAGATGGGAAAACACGTTTAAAGTAGTCCTTTTTATGTTCCAGCAGAACTGTTCATGTGAACAAAATTAGGTCCAAATGAGGTCCAGGTTTGACAAGTTTGCTGTGGAAAAACCTGAGCCCTGACCTCAGAGTCCTGAACTCAAGCACATACCTTAAGGATGAAAGTCAACTCTTTTGGGTGAAAGGCTGCTAATTCTAACAGACACACTCCGATGGCTTCCATATTACTCTCCATGGTTTTGAAATAGTATGTAGGTGTGATGATTAGGTGGCTACAAACTTTCAGCCATATAATGTATATTTGCGACAACTGGTTAGAAGCCATATATGTTCATTCTACTGGGAGACAAACAGCAGACGAACAGATACAACATCCCATGCACAACAGTATGGTTTTTAATTACAATGGCAAAACACTAGCAAAACCACTAGATGTAAATGTGTCCTACAACTAATTCCAGCATTATATTTTATTAACTAATGCGCATATTTTCTTTTTAATATCCTTGTTTCCTCAAAATTCCAGCAAAAACAACCAGGGATTAAAATAATTAAAGCAATATGCTAGGTAGCTTGTCCTTGCCGCATGTGAAGTCCTGAGCTAGAGATGAGCGAACACTGTTCGGATCAGCCGATCTGAACAGCACGCACCCATAGAAATGAATGGAAGCACCTGTGACGCTGACTTTGCCGGCGGCCGGCCGGCGTCACAGGTGCTTCCATTAATTTTATGGGTGCGTGCTGTTCGAATCGGCTGATCCGAACACTGTTCGCTCATCTCTAGTCCTGACATCTGTGATACACGTGAAGACCTCACCTCAGCGGCCTAGGGAAAGGACCCAGGAAGTCACTCACATACGTCACCTGCTGATAGGCCTCAATGATCACATGCGATGAGGACTTCCACACAGTCTACAGGAAAAAAAAAATCAACCACATTGACCCTCAGGCCAACTACCACATAAAAGACAACATTAGTATAAAAATGTATAAATTTATTGAAAAATACATAAATAAATAATAGATATGAATTCAAAGATAATTGGTGCAACCAACAATGGATGCAATGAGATACATACTAATAGGCTTCCATAGAATAAAGTGCTTTATAATTTGTCCATGCAATATTTGAAAAAAGAGTACTCCATAAATTAGTGTCATTTCATTGTATATAAATAGGTATATAAAAAGATCTCAAATCCCTAGCAATAGTTACTGAGGAACCACCATATTAACATACAATATTGCAGACATAAAGAGAGTCATATGAACTACATTTAGCATTACCTGTATGTATCTCATGCACCAGTATTCTTTCCTGGACAAACCCTTGTAAAGATGGAACAACTAGTATATGTTAAATAATCATTCACATCACACTTTAGATAAAAAGGAACCAAAGTGAGAAAATATAGTTTTCCTGAAAGGGTTATTTTGTGACTATGGCATTGTGACCTTTCCTTAGGATAGACCTTCAATATTAGTTTGATAAAGTCCGAATCCAGGACCACCATCAGCTGTTTGTACAGTAATGCTTGCCCACTTGTGTGAGCACCACTTCCTCTTCACAGGCCAGTGACATCACATCCATTGGTCATATGGTCATGCCGTAACTCAGTCCCATCAGCACCACACACAACCACTATACAATGTACAGCACTGTGTTAGTAAGCAGTGAAGAACATTCATCCAAACACTACAGCCCTGCCCGTGCATGGAAGCTAAACTCCTGAACTGTGAATGTTCATCCAGTCTTGCCATTACACACTTGTCTTCATCTGACACAAACCATTCTTTAGTTTGCAGAAACTCAACAGCTACTAATAATACAAATTTAATGATTGCCAAAAGCAATATGATTTCAAAACTCCCCTAAGAGATCTTAATATACTTGAGATGCTACATTCAACATCCACCTGTCTTTTCAACGATGCTGCTTACTCTTTGAGATCAGAAAGTCAAGCAAGAGAACAAGAAATGTATGTCATAATAACAGGCATTACATTAGATGTGAGACGATTTCATTGTATATTCACGTACTAAAGCATTTGACCTAAATATGTATGAGTAGAGAACAAGTAGACTAAATGGTTTTATAACAAGTCTTCTAAGTAGTACATGTGAATGTTAGTAAGGTTAATATATACAAGACTTGAATGCTCAGTCACTTGCTTCTACAGTTTGAGCTGTGGCTAGCTAAAAATTACTTTTTTATCCCATGGTTTTAAAGGATTTGCCCAAGCTCTATCTGATCGGTAGATATCTGAAACCTAGAATCGACACCGATCAGCCATACCAGCCAGCCTCCAGCACTGGGATATATACATCACATGAAGCTGAAAGTAAGAGGTAGCATCTGTTGTATAGCGCTAGAGCCAAAGCACCGCAGTTCTGCTCTCAATCATTTCAATAGGAACTGGACTGTACTACTCCTTCCCCGCTGCTATGCAATGGGTGGCACCTTATGCTATTGGTTCCATATATCCCTCAGTGTTGAAGACTGGCTGTTACAGCCAATTGGTCTGGGGTCCAGGTGCCAGGCATCCACCAACAGTGCCGCACCTCTAATGAGGTGACCTGAGGCGACTGCCTCAGGCGGCGCTATGCCGGGGGGCGGCCTTTTTACTGACCTAAGCCAGTCCAGGACAAGCTGCGTGCAAACTGTCCTGGACTGGCTTAGCGTTATGGCAGCCCAGCAGGAGTGGCTTGGGGCAGGCCTGTGGATGCGCTGCTTTAACACTCACCTATTAGCAGCAGCGCTGCTCCAGCGGCCGCCCCTCATCCCTAGCAGAGAGCAGGTCGTCTCCCTGCCTGCTCTCTGCATGCTAATGCCGCTTCCTCCTCCCTCTCCTCCCCACATGCCGGGTGACGTGGCCACGTAATCAGGCCCACACCCGACGTGTGCCTGTGCTCGTACACGGTCTCACAAGACCGATGCGCAGGCTGAAGATCAGGGATAGGGGATAAATACAACATTGATGATGATGATGGGGGGTTGGAGTGCTGGGGAGGGGGGTGGCTTTGAATGTCTGTCTGGCCCTTGAGGACTGTTTTTTCCCACCCACTTGTAATTCTTGCACTTGGGGGTTAATAGGAGCACTAGAGCTCTTGTTAACCCCCGAGTGCAAGAATTGCAATTGGGTGGAAAAAAAAAACAGGAAGGGCCAGACAGACATTCAGAAGCCCTCCATCCCCCTTCCCCAGCACCCCAAACCCCCCAGCACTCCAACCCTCCCCCTTGTATTAATAATGTTCCTAATAGCCCTTATATAAATACTGCATATCATTAATACAAGGGGGGGGGATTATATAGGGACTGTTAGGGGCATTATTAATATAAGGGGGGTATTATTAATATGGGGCACTATTTAAAGGGGACCTTTCATGAGTTGGGGCACATGCGGTTTTATATATAGCTGGAAAGCCGACAGTGCACTGAATTCAGCGCACTGTCGGCTTTCCCATTCTGTGCCCCCAGTGAAGAGCTATCGGTCCCGGTACCGTAGCTCTTCACAGTCAGAAGGGCGTTTCTCACAGTCAGTCAGGAATGTCCTTCCTCACAGCAGAGCCTATAGCGCTGTACTGTGAGAGGGGGGAGGAACACCTCCCTCCCCTCCTGATAGTACTGGGGGGGTGTTCCTCCCCCCTCTCACAGTACAGCGCTATAGGCGCTCCTGTGAGGAAGGACGTTCCTGACTGACTGTGAGACACGCCCTTCTGACTGTGAAGAGCTACGGTACCGGAACCGATAGCTCTTTACTGGGGGCACAGATCGTGAAAGCCGACAGTGCGCTTAATTCAGCACACTGTCGGCCTTCCAGCGGTATATAAAACCGCATGTGCCCCAACTCATGAAAGGTCCTCTTTAAGGGGCTTTGTGTAGGTGAGGACAATATGGGTCAGGTGCCTGGAGAAGTGAGGAGGCAAAGATGTCTGTGTTTCAAACTTTACAGAGACAAATCACATGCTGGAAGAAGTGGTCATGGCGATTAGTGAGGGACGTCTCTGGTAAGTCACCACAAAATGTTATGCACTACTGTACCACTGTATTCACTGTAATGTTACAGCCCCCCCCCCCCCACGCGGTATTCAGTCCGGCAGGAGGGCGCCTTTCTGTCATTCGCCTCAGGCAGCAGAAAGGCTAGGTTCACCACTGCCCACTAGACAACACTTCTAACTTTCAAAAGAAGGCAGCCTATATCCATTTTCATTTTTTTCATTGTGATATGCTATCATTACTTAAGTATCACTGTATCACTAAAAACTCCCATCAATATCTAATTATAGGGAAAAACATTGAGGCCCTGCCAGTCAAGAGAACAAAGTGGGAGAAATGTTAAGAAACTGAAATGCCTCTTTATTTCTTGACACCTCCAGTTAACATTTATGGAGGCCACAAACATTGAATACGGCCTATTGTGGAGCCTCTAAAGTAAAAGTTGGGCAGAACCAACAAGAGAGAAACAGTGATAAACCACACAGCTGACAATCTATTCATAAAAACATATTAGATTGTCAGGGGGAAAAGGCCGCATAGTCTATATAGTCTGTTCTTTATATTATTAACATTAAACTGGGATGGATATGTATTTATTCCAGGCATGCAGACATTCACTTACTGTAGATTTCCCAATTTCATCCACTGGTAGTTTGTTCTAAGGCTCAACTACTCTTTCAGTAAAATAATCTTGTTCAAATGGTTCCTGATGGAGCCCCCAAAACAGATTTATACATAGGCTAATGGACAGCACACAAACAGAAAACTGACCCATTATAGTGAATGGAGCTATTTTCACAGGCTAAAGGTCCGTGAGAATTTTTTTTTCTCTTTACTCGTCTGTTCAAGTCTAGCCATTCAACCAGCTGATATAGTTGTCCTTGTTCAAAAATACCTAGTCCTTACTGTCTAACAAAGTGAGGCTCTGTACTAACACTTTAGCTTCTGAGAGATCCATAAAGCTTAAAAGATCTTAAAAGAATGTGCTTATAAAGGATCTGTGAGGGTCTTTAGTTACTGGCTACAAAACTGTAGCAGAGCGTGGAGATGATCCCAGCAGAGAAGAAAAAAACACCAGTGCGAATAACAAAAATGGTTTTATTAGCAATCTTAGAATATGTTTTATTATGAGGTTCCTGCTTCTGTTGACTTCAGTACTTGTTAACTACCTCTGCCAAGAGTATATAAATGGAGAGTATATAAATCATTTGTTATCCTGTAATAACACACCTTTGATTCCTTTATACCACTATTGACACTTCCACAGGCTAGGCGATACGTGCCAGATCAGCGGTAGTCCAAACTCTCAGACAACCGATCGTCAGAATAAGGGTTTTGTAACTTTCTACGTGAATGAAACACCACACAAGCATGTCTATTGCACTCTATTCTAGTCCGGGACACTGCTAGAGACAGCCAAGTAATAGCTGTCAGTTATCTCTGGTCTGCCCATAGACTTGAATAGATCACAGCAGCCATGAATGTCTCTTAACCCATTCATGTAGAGAGCTACAGGATCCTAATTCAGAAGATCAGTGGGGGTCCCAACAGTGGGACTCCCAGAGGTCTGGCACTTACCCTCTGTCCTGTGAATAGGGAACAAGTGTCTATAGTGGCCCATTCCCTTTGAGTTTATCGCTTTGTGGAGCCATCGTGGTATAACTTTTAGCATCACTGTTACGTTAGTGTGTGAACATCCACGTAAAATCTAGCAATAGAGAAATCCATTGTAAAATCATCTTTAAACAGTTAAACACAAGCTGGAAAAATAAGCTTTAGCTACTTATCTAACAGAGAAATCTTCTCCACAGGGAGCTATTTTGTCTAACAAGCTGCTTTTCCATATTTAATGCAGAAAAAGCGTTGTGACACATGTCTTCAACATTTCCAATTTATACGTCTTGAATTTAGAAGTTTAGCTGAAAATGACTTCTTTCGGAAATTTCTACTTTATATTGTGAAAATATTGTGATCTACTCAGTTGTACAAGTAGCAATTAAAGAAGCATTAAACCATGATAAAAAGGCCTATAAGTCACACTGTATAATTGGTTCTGGTGGTTTTCACATCTGGAGATACATATATAGTTACATAGTTACATAGTAGATGAGGTTGGATAAAGACATCAGTCCATCAAGTCCAACCTATAACCCTACAATCCCTACAGTGTTCATCCAGAACAGTATATGACATAACATAAGATTGACTTTCTGCCAGTAAAGTTAGCCTCTTTATAAACTGAAATGGGTGATAATAAACTAGACAATATATACATGCTAATGCCCACCACACACATACAAACACACCTACTCTGATCTTACATACCCCCTATATGAAAGGGTCTACCTGGTGACATGAGCTATCTTTTCTACTTACTTAGTTAAACACTACATAGAATAATAATCCATCATCTTCAGCAAAAATCAGATTATAAATTTGAACTGACATCCTAAATTATCAGCAGTAAAACAATTCCGAAAAAAAATTCTAAAAATTCCTAAATAAGCACAAAACATTAGAAATTTGTATAACATAATTCTAGAATTGCTATATTTTTAAAGGTTTCATTATTACCTGAGGCCCAACCGAGAATCCTGGATGAGACTGGCTTGGGTGATGAGGATCGTTTGTCCCCGACTCAGGCGGCACGGAGTTGCCTCTGGCCCCTACAATGTAAAGAGAACGTGTGTCTTATTATGGGAAGCAGAGATCAGCACATTACATTTCACTTGTGATGTCACCGAGCATCAGGCTGAAAATGATATGCTTAAATGGTTTATCAATAACCCGAGAGCTCAAATCACTTATCAGCTGCATAAATTATGCTAAGGCTCATTCGCAGCAGTCGTCTCATTCAGAGAGATACAACAATCTGACAGCACAGAAACTGAACCTATCATCAGTAAGGCTAATGTGGGTCACATTATCCATCAATTTACATACATGACTTCCCAGCGTGACTGTGTAGTGTAATTTCTTTTCATGCTCCAATGAGCGAAAGCTAGTGTAATTCTTAAACATGCTTCAAATAAAAGAACACCAGGAGCAGGATTGCCTTTCACTACTGATATACAACACCAGATTTGCTTTCTATTGAATGTGTGAAAAAAAAGGTACATGAATAATAAATTCTCTGTATATCAATTAAATCCGTCCCTTTCTCGAGCTCCACATGTATAACTGATATAACGGATTGCAAATTATTTTAATATTTTAACCATCAAAAACATAAAAGTGACTTATTTCCTATAATGTAAACCAGGGTCTTAAAGAAAAACAAAAAAACAAAACAAAAACAAAACCATATATATAATTTCCAATATTAAATTTAGTCTGAACTGCACCAGATGAGTTATTGCTGCTTATAAGATAAATTAAGATAAATTACTATTCTGTTTAACATGAGACGTTTACATTTACACATTAAGAGTGGGTATATCTGTAGATTTCATTGGTGAGGGTCTCTTTGCTGGGAGCGACACTAATAGCTAGTTTTACAGGCTTATTCTAGTAGTATTGAGTTATTAACTAAGCACTGAATATAATAAAACTGCTAAATCCATGGGGGTCAGACCCTGGGACCCTAATAAATTAACAGAATGGGGTCTTGCATATCTGGATACCCCATGTATTGGAAGACAAGATAGTCCCATAAAACTGTATATGCATTTCTGCATGACTGCCTCTCCATCTAAATCCTCCAGGCAGAGGTCTTGCTGCAGGACATGGTCATACTCACACATAAGTAGTTGAACACCCCCCAATCTCGCATTTATCACCTATTCAGTGGATAGGTGATATCTTTTTGAGGGACTACTGTACCCCTGAGATTACGTCTCTGTGTCTGTGTGTAGACTTGTTGAAATCAATAGGGTTGTCCAGGAATTTTATTTATAGGCCTTAATATATGAGGGCTGAGCTGCTGTACAGGCTCCCAGCCACTATACAGGGGCTGGAGTTATCTCTTTCTAGATCCCTGCTTAAGGGCATTTGAAGTGACCTTGAACAGCTGATGCAAGCGAGGGCTGTCTATTGGCGCTCACCAATGAGATTTCAGAAATTCTAGGCCAACCCCTTTAAGTGACTATATTCCTTTTAACAAAAACTCAGGGAATTTATGAACCCATCTACATTTTCTGGAGTGGATGAACGTAGAGGTGGCAAATCAACAAAACAATAAGTGAACGAACAAAAGGGAAATCAAATTAAATTGATATTTTTGCCTTGAAAATAGCATCAATTCTTCTAGGTACACTTTCACACAGATTTTGAAAGAACTCAGCAGGAAGGTTGGTCCAAACATATTGGAGAACTAAGCATAGATCTTCTGTACCTCCATGTTATCCTAGACAGACTGGATGATATAAAGATAAAGACTCTACTGTATAGGGGTCATATCATTACCTCCTGGACGCCTCCTCTAAAGGATGGTCATATCAAATATTAATTTGATTTAGATTTCTCTTTTGTTCATTCACTTAACTTAAAAATAAACTATTGACACTTCTATTTTAGAAAGCATTCATACTGTGCAACATTTTTCCAGACCTGTCTAAAACGTTTGCATAGTTTTCTAGCATGAGATACAGTAAAGACGTCCTTACTAGAGATGAGCGAACACTAAAATGTTCGAGGTTCGAAATTCGATTCGAACAGCCGCTCAATGTTCGTGTGTTCGAACGGGTTTCGAACCCCATTATAGTCTATGGGGAACAGATACTCGTTAAGGGGGAAACCCAAATCCGTGTCTGGAGGGTCACCAAGTCCACTATGACACCCCAGGAAATGATGCCAACACCTCTGGAATGACACTGGGACAGCAGGGGAAGCATGTCTGGGGGCATCTAACACACCAAAGACCCTCTATTACCCCAACATCACAGCCTAACAACTACACACTTTACACACTCAATACCACCTCTCTGACAGTAGGAAAACACCTTGAAACATGTGTATTTGGCACTTGCAGTGAGGAGAGCTTGTCACCAGCAGTGAATTTGGCCCTTGTAGTAAGTTGAGGTTGGCACCAACATTTGTTTTGAAAATCAGGGTGGATTGAGCCTCTAACCAGCAGAGTTTGGGCAAATTCATGGTGGAGGGAGCCTCTAAAAACCCCAGTTTGGACCAATTCATGGTGGAGGGAGCCTCTAACCAGCCCAGTTTGGGCAAATTCATGGTGGAGGGAGCCTCTAAAAAACCCAGTTTGGACCAATTCATGGTGGAGGGAGCCTCTAACCAGCCCAGTTTGGGCAAATTCATGGTGGAGGGAGCCTCTAACCAGCCCAGTTTGGACCAATTAATGGTGGAGGGAGCCTCTAACCAGCCCAGTTTGGACCAATTAATGGTGGAGGGAGCCTCTAACCACCCCAGTTTGGACCAATTCATGGTGGAGGGAGCCTCTAAACAGCCCAGTTTGGGCAAATTCATGGTGGAGGGAGCCTCTAACCAGCCCAGTTTGGACCAATTAATGGTGGAGGGAGCCTCTAAACAGCCCAGTTTGGACCAATTAATGGTGGAGGGAGCCTCTAACCAGCCCAGTTTGGACCAATTAATGGTGGAGGGAGCCTCTAACCAGCCCAGTTTGGACCAATTAATGGTGGAGGGAGCCTCTAACCAGCCCAGTTTGGACCAATTAATGGTGGAGGGAGCCTCTAAACAGCCAAGTTTTGGGAAATTCATGGTGGAGGGAGCCTCTAACCAGCCCAGTTTGGACCAATTCATGGTGGAGGGAGCCTCTAAACAGCCCAGTTTGGGCAAATTCATGGTGGAGGGAGCCTCTAAAAAACCCAGTTTGGACCAATTCATGGTGGAGGGAGCCTCTAATTAGCCCAGTTTGGACCAATTAATTGTGGAGGGAGCCTCTAACCAGCCCAGTTTGGACCAATTAATGGTGGAGGGAGCCTCTAACCACCCCAGTTTGGGCAAATTCATGGTGGAGGGAGCCTCTAACCAGCCCAGTTTGGACCAATTAATGGTGGAGGGAGCCTCTAAACAGCCAAGTTTTGGGAAATTCATGGTGGAGGGAGCCTCTAACCAGCCCAGTTTGGGCAAATTCATGGTGGAGGGAGCCTCTAACCAGCCCAGTTTGGACCAATTAATGGTGGAGGGAGCCTCTAAACAGCCAAGTTTTGGGAAATTCATGGTGGAGGGAGCCTCTAACCAGCCCAGTTTGGACCAATTCATGGTGGAGGGAGCCTCTAAACAGCCCAGTTTGGGCAAATTCATGGTGGAGGGAGCCTCTAAAAAACCCAGTTTGGACCAATTCATGGTGGAGGGAGCCTCTAATTAGCCCAGTTTGGACCAATTAATTGTGGAGGGAGCCTCTAACCAGCCCAGTTTGGACCAATTAATGGTGGAGGGAGCCTCTAACCACCCCAGTTTGGGCAAATTCATGGTGGAGGGAGCCTCTAACCAGCCCAGTTTGGACCAATTAATGGTGGAGGGAGCCTCTAAACAGCCAAGTTTTGGGAAATTCATGGTGGAGGGAGCCTCTAACCAGCCCAGTTTGGACCAATTCATGGTGGAGGGAGCCTCTAAACAGCCCAGTTTGGGCAAATTCATGGTGGAGGGAGCCTCTAACCAGCCCAGTTTGGACCAATTAATGGTGGAGGGAGCCTCTAACCAGCCCAGTTTGGACCAATTAATGGTGGAGGGAGCCTCTAAACAGCCAAGTTTTGGGAAATTCATGGTGGAGGGAGCCTCTAACCAGCCCAGTTTGGACCAATTCATGGTGGAGGGAGCCTCTAAACAGCCCAGTTTGGGCAAATTCATGGTGGAGGGAGCCTCTAACCAGCCCAGTTTGGACCAATTAATGGTGGAGGGAGCCTCTAAACAGCCAAGTTTTGGGAAATTCATGGTGGAGGGAGCCTCTAACCAGCCCAGTTTGGACCAATTCATGGTGGAGGGAGCCTCTAAACAGCCAAGTTTTGGGAAATTCATGGTGGAGGGAGCCTCTAAAAAACCCAGTTTGGACCAATTCATGGTGGAGGGAGCCTCTAATTAGCCCAGTTTGGACCAATTAATTGTGGAGGGAGCCTCTAACCAGCCCAGTTTGGACCAATTAATGGTGGAGGGAGCCTCTAACCACCCCAGTTTGGACCAATTAATGGTGGAGGGAGCCTCTAAACAGCCAAGTTTTGGGAAATTCATGGTGGAGGGAGCCTCTAACCAGCCCAGTTTGGACCAATTCATGGTGGAGGGAGCCTCTAAACAGCCCAGTTTGGGCAAATTCATGGTGGAGGGAGCCTCTAAACAGCCCAGTTTGGGCAAATTCATGGTGGAGGGAGCCTCTAACCAGCCCAGTTTGGACCAATTAATGGTGGAGGGAGCCTCTAAACAGCCAAGTTTTGGGAAATTCATGGTGGAGGGAGCCTCTAACCAGCCCAGTTTGGACCAATTCATGGTGGAGGGAGCCTCTAAACAGCCCAGTTTGGGCAAATTCATGGTGGAGGGAGCCTCTAACCAGCCCAGTTTGGACAAATTAATGGTGGAGGGAGCCTCTAACCAGCCCAGTTTGGACCAATTAATGGTGGAGGGAGCCTCTAACCACCCCAGTTTGGGCAAATTCATGGTGGAGGGAGCCTCTAACCAGCCCAGTTTGGACCAATTCATGGTGGAGGGAGCCTCTAACCACCCCAGTTTGGGCAAATTCATGGTGGAGGGAGCCTCTAAACAGCCCAGTTTGGGCAAATTCATGGTGGAGGGAGCCTCTAACCAGCCCAGTTTGGACCAATTAATGGTGGAGGGAGCCTCTAAACAGCCAAGTTTTGGGAAATTCATGGTGGAGGGAGCCTCTAACCAGCCCAGTTTGGACCAATTCATGGTGGAGGGAGCCTCTAAACAGCCAAGTTTTGGGAAATTCATGGTGGAGGGAGCCTCTAAAAAACCCAGTTTGGACCAATTCATGGTGGAGGGAGCCTCTAATTAGCCCAGTTTGGACCAATTAATTGTGGAGGGAGCCTCTAACCAGCCCAGTTTGGACCAATTAATGGTGGAGGGAGCCTCTAACCACCCCAGTTTGGGCAAATTCATGGTGGAGGGAGCCTCTAACCAGCCCAGTTTGGACCAATTAATGGTGGAGGGAGCCTCTAAACAGCCAAGTTTTGGGAAATTCATGGTGGAGGGAGCCTCTAACCAGCCCAGTTTGGACCAATTCATGGTGGAGGGAGCCTCTAAACAGCCCAGTTTGGGCAAATTCATGGTGGAGGGAGCCTCTAACCAGCCCAGTTTGGACCAATTAATGGTGGAGGGAGCCTCTAACCAGCCCAGTTTGGACCAATTAATGGTGGAGGGAGCCTCTAAACAGCCAAGTTTTGGGAAATTCATGGTGGAGGGAGCCTCTAACCAGCCCAGTTTGGACCAATTCATGGTGGAGGGAGCCTCTAAACAGCCCAGTTTGGGCAAATTCATGGTGGAGGGAGCCTCTAAAAAACCCAGTTTGGACCAATTCATGGTGGAGGGAGCCTCTAATTAGCCCAGTTTGGACCAATTAATTGTGGAGGGAGCCTCTAACCAGCCCAGTTTGGACCAATTAATGGTGGAGGGAGCCTCTAAAAAACCCAGTTTGGACCAATTCATGGTGGAGGGAGCCTCTAATTAGCCCAGTTTGGACCAATTAATTGTGGAGGGAGCCTCTAACCAGCCCAGTTTGGACCAATTAATGGTGGAGGGAGCCTCTAACCACCCCAGTTTGGACCAATTCATGGTGGAGGGAGCCTCTAACCACCCCAGTTTGGACCAATTCATGGTGGAGGGAGCCTCTAAACAGCCCAGTTTGGGCAAATTCATGGTGGAGGGAGCCTCTAACCAGCAGAGTTGGGGGAAATCAGGGTGGAGGGAGCCTAGTATTAGCAGAATTGTGCAACGCTTATGGTGGATGAGTATGAGGATGCGGAGGAATTGGAGAGGTTGAGTACAGACATGGAGTTTCATGTTGGGGTGCTTTACACAGGTGGGCACAAAAATGACGGCTCTACCCAGTGGTGGTTCATTTTTATCAAAGTGAGCCGGTCGGCACTCTCAGCTGACAGACGGGTGCGCTTGTCAGTGATGATGCCACCGGCTGCACTGAACACCCTCTCAGATAGGACGCTGGCGGCAGGACAGGACAGCACCTCCAAGGCATATAGGGCAAGTTCAAGCCACAGGTCCAACTTCGACACCCAATACGTGTAGGGCGCAGAGGGGTCGGAGAGGACAGGGCTGTGGTCGGAAAGGTATTCCCGCAACATGCGCCTATACTTCTCACGCCTGGTGACACTAGGACCCTCCGTGGCGGCACTTTGGCGAGGGGGTGCCATCAAGGTGTCCCAGACCTTAGACAGTGTGCCCCTCGTTTGTGTGGACCGGTGAGAACTTGGTTGCCTACTGGAGGAACTGCCCTCCCTGCCGCCAACGTCACATGCTGGAAACATCTCCATCATATTCTGCACCAATTGCCTGTGGCAAGCATTGATGCGATTGGCCCTCCCCTCTACCGGAATAAAAGACGAGATGTTGTTTTTATACCGGGGGTCAAGGATAGCAAAGATCCAGTACTGGTTGTCCTCCATGATTTTGACAATACGCTTGTCGGTTGTAAAGCACCCCAACATGAACTCAGCCATGTCTGCCACAGTGTTAGTTGGCATGACTCCTCTGGCCCCACCGGAAAGTTCAATCTCCATTTCCTCCTCATCCTCCATGTCTACCCATCCGCGCTGCAACAATGGGACGATTCGAAGTTGCCCGGAAGCCTCCTGTATCACCATCACATCATCGGACAACTCTTCTTCCTCCTCCTCCTCCTCCTCCTCCTCCATTAAACGCAGTGAAGCGGACAGATGTGTGGACCTACTCTCCAGCTGTGACGGATCGGATGCTATCCCTAACTCCTCTGTGTGATCTGAGTTATCCCTGATGTCAATCAGGGATTCTCTCAGAACACACAAGAGCGGGATTGTAAGGCTCACCATCGCATCCTCAGAGCTCACCCTCCTTGTGGACTCCTCAAAGACCCGTAGGATGTCACAAAGGTCTCTCATCCATGGCCACTCATGGATGTGAAACTGAGGCAGCTGACTTTGTGGCACCCTAGGGTTTTGTAGCTGGTATTCCATCAAAGGTCTCTGCTGCTCAACCACTCTATTCAACATCTGAAACGTTGAGTTCCAGCGTGTGGGGACGTCGCACAAAAGCCGGTGTTGTGGCACATGCAGGCGTTGCTGGAGAGATTTTAAGCTAGCAGCGGCTACTGTCGACTTGCGAAAGTGGGCGCACATGCGCCGCACTTTCACCAGTAGCTCTGGAACATTGGGGTAGCTCTTTAGGAAACGTTGCACCACTAGGTTGAAGACGTGGGCCAGGCATGGAACATGTTGGAGTCCGGCAAGCTCCAGAGCTGCTACCAGGTTCCGGCCGTTATCACAAACGACCATGCCTGGGCCCAGGTGCAGCGGCTCAAACCATATTGCCGTCTCATCGAGGAGGGCATCCCTCACCTCGGAGGCAGTGTGCTGTCTGTCCCCCAAGCTGATCAGCTTCAGCACAGCCTGCTGACGTCTACCAACGCCAGTGCTGCAACGTTTCCAACTCGTAGCTGGGGTCAATCTAACAGCGGAGGAGGAGGCGGTGGCGGAGGAGGAGGCGGTGGCGGAGGAGGAGGCGGTAGAGGAGGAGGAGGAGGGGGGTGTTCTTCTCGTGTCCCTGCCAGGAATGTTAGGCGGGGAGACGAGGTACACCGGGCCAGTTTGGGAAGCAGTCCCAGCCTCAACTACATTCACCCAGTGTGCCGTCAGTGAAATGTAGCGTCCCTGTCCGCATGCACTTGTCCACGCGTCGGTGGTCAAGTGGACCTTTGTGCAAAGCGCGGAACTAAGGGCCCGCCTGATGTTGAGTGACACGTGCTGGTGCAAGGCGGGGACGGCACACCGGGAGAAGTAGTGACGGCTAGGGACGGCATAGCGAGGTGCCGCAGTTGCCATCAGGTCCAGGAAGGCGGGAGTTTCAACAAGCCGGAACGCCAACATCTCCTGGGCCAGCAGTTTAGCGATGTTGGCGTTCAAGGCTTGCGCGTGTGGGTGGTTAGCAGTGTATTTCTGCCGCCGCTCCAATGTCTGAGAGATGGTGGGTTGTTGTAAAGAAACGCCTGATGGTGCCTTTGATGGTGCAGGAGAAGGAGATAAGACAGGACCAGGGGAGGATGAGGTAGAAGTCAACAAAGTGGCGGAGGCAGATGAAGTGGTGTCCTGGCTCGTCCTCTGGAGTGCATCGCCAGCACAGTCAGCAGTGGCAGTGGCAGAGGCAGAGGCAGAGGCAGTGGCAGTGGCGTGAACGGCAGTCGGCCTTTGTCCTGCCGTTGCTGCCTGCCACTGATTCCAGTGCTTGGATTCCAAATGACGGCGCATTGAAGTGGTGGACAGGTTGCTCTTCTCAGAGCCCCTAATCAATTTCGAGAGGCAAATTGTGCAGACAACACTATATCTGTCCTCGGCGCATTCCTTGAAAAAACTCCACACCTTCGAGAAACGTGCCCTCGAGGTGGGAGTTTTTCGGGGCTGGGTACGAACTGGAACATCTTGGGAGATTCCGGGTGTGGCCTGGCTTCGCCTAAGCTGCTGACCTCTGCCTCTGCCTCTAGCTACCCTTTTTGGTGCTGCACCTGCCTCAACATCCACACTACTTTCCCCGCTTGACATCCCCCCTGTCCAGGTCGGGTCAGTGTCCTCATCATCCACCACTTCCTCTTCCAACTCCTGTCTCATCTCCTCCTCCCACACAATGCGCCGGTCAACTGGATGCCCTGACGGCAACTGCGTCACATCATCGTCGATGAGGGTGGGTTGCTGGTCATCCACCACCAAATCGAACGGAGATGGAGGAGACTCTAGTGTTTGAGCATCTGGATACAGATGCTCCTCTGTTAGGTTCGTGGAATCGTGACGTGGAGAGGCAGGTTGAGGGACAATGAAAGGAGCGGAGAACAGCTCTGGGGAGCAGGGACAGTTTGGGTTATTGTTCTGTAAAGCTTCGGAATTTTGGGAGGAAGGAAGACAAGACTGTTGGGTAATAGGAGGAGAGGAGGCAGAGTCTGACTGGCTGCTGGACAATGTGCTGTAAGCGTTCTCTGACAGCCATTGCAAGACCTGTTCCTGGTTCTCGGGCCTACTAAGGTTTGTACCCTGCAGTTTAGTTAATGTGGCAAGCAACCCTGGCACTGTGGAGTGGCGCAATGCTTGCTGCCCCACAGGAGTAGGCACAGGACGCCCTGTGGCTTCACTGCTACCTTGCTCCCCAGAACCATTCCCCCGACCTCGCCCACGGCCTCGTCCACGTCCCTTTCCGGGAGCCTTGCGCATTTTGAATTCCTAGTTAGAAATTGGCACTGTATACCAGTAGTAAAAATTGTGGGTGCACGTAACCCCAATATATTCTTTGAATTCCCAGTCAGAAACTGGCACTATATGGCAGTAGCAAGAAATGAGGGTATTTGTATTCCCAATATACTCTTTGAATTCCCAGTCAGACAATGGCACTGTATACCAGTAGTAAAAATTGTGGGTGCACGTAACCCCAATATATTCTTTGAATTCCCAGTCAGAAACTGGCACTATATGGCAGTAGCAAGAAATGAGGGTATTTGTATTCCCAATATACTCTTTGAATTCCCAGTCAGACAATGGCACTGTATACCAGTAGTAAAAATTGTGGGTGCACGTAACCCCAATATATTCTTTGAATTACCAGTCAGACACTGGCACTATATGGCAGTAGCAAGAAATGAGGGTATTTGTATTCCCAATATACTCTTTGAATTCCCAGTCAGACAATGGCACTGTATACCAGTAGTAAAAATTGTGGGTGCACGTAACCCCAATATATTCTTTGAATTACCAGTCAGAAACTGGCACTATATGGCAGTAGCAAGAAATGAGGGTATTTATAACCCCAATATATTCTTTGAATTCCCAGTCAGACAATGGCACTGTATACCAGTAGTAAAAATTGTGGGTGCACGTAACCCCAATATATTCTTTGAATTCCCAGTCAGAAACTGGCACTATATGGCAGTAGCAAGAAATGAGGGTATTTGTATTCCCAATATACTCTTTGAATTCCCAGTCAGACAATGGCACTGTATACCAGTAGTAAAAATTGTGGGTGCACGTAACCCCAATATATTCTTTGAATTCCCAGTCAGACACTGGCACTATATGGCAGTAGCAAGAAATGAGGGTATTTGTATTCCCAATATACTCTTTGAATTCCCAGTCAGACAATGGCACTGTATACCAGTAGTAAAAATTGTGGGTGCACGTAACCCCAATATATTCTTTGAATTACCAGTCAGAAACTGGCACTATATGGCAGTAGCAAGAAATGAGGGTATTTATAACCCCAATATATTCTTTGAATTCCCAGTCAGACAATGGCACTGTATACCAGTAGTAAAAATTGTGGGTGCACGTAACCCCAATATATTCTTTGAATTACCAGTCAGAAACTGGCACTATATGGCAGTAGCAAGAAATGAGGGTATTTATAACCCCAATATATTCTTTGAATTCCCAGTCAGACAATGGCACTGTATACCAGTAGTAAAAATTGTGGGTGCACGTAACCCCAATATATTCTTTGAATTCCCAGTCAGAAACTGGCACTATATGGCAGTAGCAAGAAATGAGGGTATTTGTATTCCCAATATACTCTTTGAATTCCCAGTCAGACAATGGCACTGTATACCAGTAGTAAAAATTGTGGGTGCACGTAACCCCAATATATTCTTTGAATTCCCAGTCAGACACTGGCACTATATGGCAGTAGCAAGAAATGAGGGTATTTGTATTCCCAATATACTCTTTGAATTCCCAGTCAGACAATGGCACTGTATACCAGTAGTAAAAATTGTGGGTGCACGTAACCCCAATATATTCTTTGAATTACCAGTCAGAAACTGGCACTATATGGCAGTAGCAAGAAATGAGGGTATTTATAACCCCAATATATTCTTTGAATTCCCAGTCAGACAATGGCACTGTATACCAGTAGTAAAAATTGTGGGTGCACGTAACCCCAATATATTCTTTGAATTCCCAGTCAGAAACTGGCACTATATGGCAGTAGCAAGAAATGAGGGTATTTATAACCCCAATATATTCTTTGAATTCCCAGTCAGACAATGGCACTGTATACCAGTAGTAAAAATTGTGGGTGCACGTAACCCCAATATATTCTTTGAATTCCCAGTCAGAAACTGGCACTATATGGCAGTAGCAAGAAATGAGGGTATTTGTATTCCCAATATACTCTTTGAATTCCCAGTCAGACAATGGCACTGTATACCAGTAGTAAAAATTGTGGGTGCACGTAACCCCAATATATTCTTTGAATTACCAGTCAGAAACTGGCACTATATGGCAGTAGCAAGAAATGAGGGTATTTATAACCCCAATATATTCTTTGAATTCCCAGTCAGACAATGGCACTGTATACCAGTAGTAAAAATTGTGGGTGCACGTAACCCCAATATATTCTTTGAATTCCCAGTCAGAAACTGGCACTATATGGCAGTAGCAAGAAATGAGGGTATTTGTATTCCCAATATACTCTTTGAATTCCCAGTCAGACAATGGCACTGTATACCAGTAGTAAAAATTGTGGGTGCACGTAACCCCAATATATTCTTTGAATTCCCAGTCAGACACTGGCACTATATGGCAGTAGCAAGAAATGAGGGTATTTGTATTCCCAATATATTCTTTGAATTCCCAGTCAGACAATGGCACTGTATACCAGTAGTAAAAATTGTGGGTGCACGTAACCCCAATATATTCTTTGAATTACCAGTCAGAAACTGGCACTATATGGCAGTAGCAAGAAATGAGGGTATTTATAACCCCAATATATTCTTTGAATTCCCAGTCAGACAATGGCACTGTATACCAGTAGTAAAAATTGTGGGTGCACGTAACCCCAATATATTCTTTGAATTCCCAGTCAGAAACTGGCACTATATGGCAGTAGCAAGAAATGAGGGTATTTATAACCCCAATATATTCTTTGAATTCCCAGTCAGACAATGGCACTGTATACCAGTAGTAAAAATTGTGGGTGCACGTAACCCCAATATATTCTTTGAATTCCCAGTCAGAAACTGGCACTATATGGCAGTAGCAAGAAATGAGGGTATTTGTATTCCCAATATATTCTTTGAATTCCCAGTCAGACAATGGCACTGTATACCAGTAGTAAAAATTGTGGGTGCACGTAACCCCAATATATTCTTTGAATTCCCAGTCAGACACTGGCACTATATGGCAGTAGCAAGAAATGAGGGTATTTGTATTCCCAATATACTCTTTGAATTCCCAGTCAGACAATGGCACTGTATACCAGTAGTAAAAATTGTGGGTGCACGTAACCCCAATATATTCTTTGAATTACCAGTCAGAAACTGGCACTATATGGCAGTAGCAAGAAATGAGGGTATTTGTATTCCCAATATATTCTTTGAATTCCCAGTCAGACAATGGCACTGTATACCAGTAGTAAAAATTGTGGGTGCACGTAACCCCAATATATTCTTTGAATTCCCAGTCAGAAACTGGCACTATATGGCAGTAGCAAGAAATGAGGGTATTTGTATTCCCAATATACTCTTTGAATTCCCAGTCAGACAATGGCACTGTATACCAGTAGTAAAAATTGTGGGTGCACGTAACCCCAATATATTCTTTGAATTCCCAGTCAGACACTGGCACTATATGGCAGTAGCAAGAAATGAGGGTATTTGTATTCCCAATATATTCTTTGAATTCCCAGTCAGACAATGGCACTGTATACCAGTAGTAAAAATTGTGGGTGCACGTAACCCCAATATATTCTTTGAATTACCAGTCAGAAACTGGCACTATATGGCAGTAGCAAGAAATGAGGGTATTTGTATTCCCAATATATTCTTTGAATTCCCAGTCAGACAATGGCACTGTATACCAGTAGTAAAAATTGTGGGTGTATATAGCCCCAATTCTATTGCTAGGGGACTTGCAGGGTATTTCTGGGGTGAAGGTGGGGGGGCACACCGTTGGAACGGGTATCGGGGTATATATCGGGTATACGGGAATACACTGACAGTGTATTCCATTCAGGATCCTGGGAAAGCTGGGTTGCGGCGATTGAGCCCGTCAGTGCCACGTTACACTGACAAGCTTCTCCCTGCAATTTAGCTCTTACAAGAGCTGTTGGTTGTCTTCTCCTTCCTATCCTAGCCTGTCCCTGCCTACCCAGAATCTAAGCCCTAGCTAGCTGGACGGAAACCTCCGTCCTCGGTGAATTGCAAGCTCAGAATGACGCGAAGCTGGGCGTCGCTGTTCTTTTAAATTAGAGGTCACATGTTTTCGGCAGCCAATGGGTTTTGCCTACTTTTTTCAACGTCACCGGTGTCGTAGTTCCTGTCCCACCTACCCAGCGCTGTTATTGGAGCAAAAAAGGCGCCAGGGAAGGTGGGAGGGGAATCGAGTAATGGCGCACTTTACCACGCGGTGTTCGATTCGATTCGAACATGCCGAACAGCCTAATATCCGATCGAACATGAGTTCGATAGAACACTGTTCGCTCATCTCTAGTCCTTACTACTAACTATGCCCTGACGGATCAATCATGTGCAGATACCTATGACACTGTAATACTGAACCTAAACCCAGTCCTGTATAATGGCTTGTTTCCTGTACTGTCTACTTTCACAGATACAGTCTGCTTACTTACTGCATGAAGAGGGCTCCCTTGGTAGTTAGTCAATGGCTCAGCTCACTTAAATAAATACATTGGTCTGCAGGCACTTGATGTTTATTTTTCACAAACATTATTATCATCCTTCTTAGACAAATGTTATGCATAATATAGTGAAAATTAACATTTTAGACTGTTTTCATTAAAGCATTGATCGATTTAAGGAGTCTATCACCAGCAAAATCTCTTATACACTGCTTATACACTGTTGTAGGTGTGGGTAGTCATATAGTGAACGGACCACTGCAAAAGTATAATCCTTTTGTTCCGAGAAAATCTGTTTTACAAATGAATCTGTTTGGTGCTGCCAAAGCCCTTGTTTTCATCTGTGGTTGCCCCCGACAAGGGCTGACATGGGCCCCCCCCCTCCCGACCGACACCAACGACCTCGACCGACCCCCTCCTACGCATTCCTGCGCATTCTATTATGCCCCATAGTGGCCCCTTCATACAGTATTATCCCCCATAGTGGCCCCTGCACACAGTATTATCCCCCATAGTGCCCCTGCACACAGTATTATCCCCAATAGTGGCCCCTGCATACAGTATTATCCCCATAGTGGCCCCTGCACACAGTATTATGTCCCTTAGTGGCCCCTGCACACAGTATTATCCCCCATAGTGCCCCTGCACACAGTATTATCCCCAATAGTGGCTCCTGCACACAGTATTATCCCCAATAGTGGGCCCTGCAAACAGTATTATCCCCCATAGTGGCCCCTGCACACAGTATTATGTCCGTTAGTGGCCCCTGCACACAGTATTATCCCCAATAGTGGTCCCTGCACACAATATTATGTCCCACTGTGGACACCCATAAACAATTATTATACTTTGGGGTCTTTTCAGACCCCAGAGTAATCGGAGACCCGGGGGAATAAAAACTACTGTTTCTTACCTGTCCTCCGGCTCCTACGCTGTGTTCTCTGCTGCCGTCCTTCTTCAATGACGTCGGACGTCACATGTCCCGGGACGCAGGCCGGGTTCATGTGATACCAGAGACGTCAGAAAGGACGTCAGGAAGGAGGCCTGGCAGGATCGTGGAGAGGTAAGTAACAGTGTTTTTTATGTTTCTTACCTCTCCCGGGCCGCCGATCATTATACTCAGGGTTCCGAAAAGACCCCCTTGTATAATGATAGCAGCAGTAGCGGCTGTCACCGGGCCCCTAATGTCCCGGGCCCTGTGGCAGCTGCCTCTGCTGCTATGGCGGTAGTTACGCCACTGATTGTAACATAAGAATTGAGCTGGTCCTAATGCAAGGCAGCCACAGGCAAAAATCAGTACAGATTGGAACTTGATTTTCTTGGCAGCAGTGTTGCACCTTGACACAAGAAAGGTATATTCACTATGCATACAAGTGGGTTAGAATAGGTTTTGATGGGAGCAGAATCCCTTTAACTGGATTTTCTAGACTAAAAATTCTGATGACCTGTCCTAAAGTTAGGACACAGTGGCGTAACTACCGTGGTAGCAGCAGTAGCAGCTGCCACAGGGCCCGGGACATTAGGGGCCCGGCCACTATGGGGTGTAATAATATGTGCAGGGGCCACTATGGGGCGTAATAGTGTGTGCAGGAATGCGGGGAGTAGGGTTGGTCGGGGTTTTCGACGTCAGCCGGGGGGGGGCCATGTCAAAGGTTCGCCACGGGGCCCCGCCATTCCTAGTTACGCCACTGTTAGGACATCAATATCATATCAGTGGGGGTCTTTCCGGATCATCAATATCAGATCAGTGGGGGTTCAATACCTGGTGCCCCCATCAATGAGCTGTTCTCAGCAGCTGGTACACAGAGACTGGAACAGAATGTAGAATGAATGAATGTAATGGCTGAACCAAGTCACTTTTGTACCTGTATTTTTAAGGGCACCGTTCTTTACACTTCACTGAACTATGTTTTTAATACTAATAGGCAGGGGGAAAAGCATGGAAGGCTCAGTGGAAAGCACTGTTACCAGGCAGAACTGGGGCCCTGGGTTCAAATCTGACCGGGGGCAACAAAAGCATAGAGTTTTTTATTGATCTCCCTGTGTTGGGTCCTCCCGATTCCTCTCCCATGTCAAAAATATACTGGTAGGCAAATTGGCTTCCCTACTCCACAATGCTCCTTGAGTCTTTGTGCGAGAAGTGCATTGTAAATGTTTGTCATTGTCATTGGACATGCAGAACAATAGTAGAGGCAAAGCGTAAGGCTTATATACATACATGGGCCCACCACTTAAATGACAATAATATCACATAGTGCCCTGAAGTCACCATAGTGTACAGAATTTGTATATAATGAAGGTACAGATTTGTATAGTTACAGTAGGGTCCAGGCATATATTAGGACATGTCATAGCACCATACTGGAAGCTTAGGCCTCTTTTAATAACATATCAGGGTTTGGGTCAATGTTTTGCATCAGTGTTTGTAAGCTAAAATCAGGCGTGAGATGAAACACAGAACAGGTAGAAATCTTCCCATTCTATTGTAATTTCTGTGCAAACTCCACTCCTGTTTTTTCTCTCCATCCTATTGCAACACAATAAAATACTAGTATAAATGTGTGCATTGCAAGTTCTGAACATGGTCATATTTAACAAACAGCATATCCTCTCTTAATAATTTAACAATGTCTCATTGCATTATAATGACAATAAAATTGACTACTACATATAATTCAATGGGATTTGGTATCTCTGTGGCCTGGTGTCAATCAGAGAAGGGCTACAAATAGGATTAAGTAATAAATGTGCAAAGCTATATTGCGTAAATTTGAAAATCTGATTAATCTGTAATATCCTTTGTGCACAAAGTCAGAAATGGACATTGCTCTGGGAATACTTACAAGCACTCAGCTGAAATATCTAAATTGATTTTGGAACAAACTAATAAAAACACAGAGACTTGCTGACATTTTTATAAAGTGATTTCTGTCAAAATACGTCTGGCATTTAAATGACCACTGTCATTTCCAGACCGGGAGAAGATGCCCTATTATAATCCTAAAAATCAAAACAAAGAAAACAGTTTCTTTAAAATATCACTCATTGAAAACAGGGATTTTTCTTTTTACTTACTTTAAAATTAGTCATCACAAAGTTTACGTCTATAGGACTTGATCATTATGGCGTATTATTTTAGCGTAGCAGTTTCTGATAGTATATTAGATTAGACGGAATGTTACCAGATTGACCCCTTGAAATAATCTAATGTCTGATTATGTAAATTAATATCTATTTATCTAGACTAAAGTAAGTGTATAGTGAGTCCAAACCAAGAAGCAAAATCAAGATACAGTTAAAGTCTACTCTAGCTCTTATATAGGAAGCTTGCAAGAGCTGATAGTGTAATATGTTGGGTTCTTAATATCCTTTGTGCATTTGGTGAGTCTTATGGTGTCCCATAAACTCTTTGGCATAATTAAAAAGATGAATAAAGGTGTTTAGATATGTCCAAAGCTAGTCGGAATAAGGTAAAGTATGTGTGCAGTATAAAAGATGACTCAACAAGAGCAGCATGGTGGTTCAGTGGTTAGAACTGCAGCCTTGCAGTGCTGGAGTCCTGGGTTTGAATCCCGCCAGGAATGACAACGGCGAGGAGTTTGTATGATCTCCCTGTGTTTGCGTGGATTTCCTCCCATTCTACAAAAACATACTTAAATGAAAAAAAAAGTATATTGTGATCCCTATCTATCACAATCTACTTTAAAAAAAAAAAAAATGACTCGAGTAATAAAAATATGGCACCAAAGATGCATGCTATATGTAAATAGAACAGGTTGACCAAATAGATAACCAACATAGGCAAATCTTTTTTTTATTTTCCACCTTCCCCCCAGGGTGTGCCAAGAAAACCCCTTAAATGATAAATTATTAATTATTATTATTAATTATTATTTCTGGAATTAAATATTAATTATTTATCCTTAGGATAGGCCTTCAGTATATAATAGGTGGGGCCCAGTACTTGGGATCCCCAAGAATCTGTTGCTTGAGACAAGAGGAGTGCTAGGTATTCTGTAGAGACACTGCAGTATTCAATGAAACATGGTGGTTTCCATACTCAACTGATCGATGGTCAGATCGCCTTCTAAGGAAAGGTTATCAATATTTTAGCAACTAAAAGCAGCTTTAGGGTGTATTCACACAGAGTTTTGTGGGGCTGTTTTTGCCACAAAACTCGTGGGAAGTATCAGAACTGTAAAAACAGAATCCAATTGAGTTCAATGGGTTCCATCTTGTGCGCGCTACACATTGAACTCAGTGGGAGCCTTTTTTAACCATTGATTTCAATGGGTTTTATTTAACGCGCATAACACATTGAAATCAACGGGTAAAAAAGCCTCCCATTGAGTTCAATGTGTAGCGCGGGTAAGACGGAACCCATTGAACTCAATGGGATTCTGTTTTTACAGCGCTAATACTTCATTCGAGTTTTGTGGCAAAAACAGCGCCACAAAACTGTGTGAATGCACCCTTAGGCTGAGGTCCCACGTTTCAGAAAAGCTTCATTTTTTGTTGGTTTTTGAGCTATAGTTGGAAGTGGATTGAGCTAAAAAAAAGTGGAGCAAAACCTGTAAAAAAAAATAAAATGGGGTTTTTAGCCTTCAAGTGTTAAAGGGGAACATAATCATATTTAAATTGGTAGACAAAAATCAGTTGCCAAGGAATATGACCAGGAAAGGAGCTTTCTTTGGTATGGCACTTATCAGAAACTTAAAATCTTTTCTTTATTGTGGTCAAGTTATCTTCTGGTGCACCTGGTCATGAAAAGGAGATTTTGGTTATGCTTCTAACAAGTTCCAGACCATAGAAAGCTCCTGCATTCAAAACAAAAGGTTGTTGATCACTAAGGGGGCATTCACACTACTGTTGGTGTCCGCTCAGCAGTGTCCATGGCTATTGTCCGTACAAGATTTTAGCAACGGACACTCGCTGGTCCGTTTGCAATTTCCATTCATTTTAATGCAATTTTATCCTGTATCCTTTAGTGTCCGTTTGTGTCCGTTTTTTCAAGCGGACAAAAAAAACCTACATGCAGGAATTTTCTGTCCATTTGAAAAACAGACAGTAAGTATCTGTTTTTTGTTTTTTGGTTTTTTTTAACACTGATGTCTATGGCCAACGGACAGCAACTGATAGCCATCAGTTACTGTCCGTTTGTGTCCGTTGTGATAAGTGTCCGGATTTTTTTGGTTTTTTTAAACGGACACCTTCTGAGTGGACACCAACGGTAGTGTGCACCCTACCTAAGATGGTTACAAGAAATCTTTAAAACTGCAATTTTTTTTAAAAAAAAATTTATATTTGCAAAAATCAGTAACTTTTAACTGTCTATAAATGTATATAGGGTTATGTTAATGGGAAAACCCCTTTAAGGATATTACTATATTGCGAATTTCAACTACTAAGCCAAGAAGGACATGCTATAATCATATAAGGTTAAGCTTCAGATTGGGCATTTGGGTAAATTGTGACTCTCTCATTGAAAGGGTTACAGGGGTTTTGGTTGTTCCTTATACTGGAGAGTGGGTAGGCCAAAATCTCTGCTCCATATGAGGTGAGCAGTATTATATGTAAAAATGATAGTATGTTGGTCCTGTTACAGATTTAGCATTTTTGCATTGAGGACCAGTTACCATGACAGTACTGTGATTTTAGTTTCTTCTCAACAAGAATGGAAAATATGGAGACCTTTTCAATTTCATCCTGAGTAGAACACATACACCTACCAATTAAAGACACATTTAGGCCAAGGTCCCACGTAGCAAGTTGCAGCCAAAAAGTACTGCAGACAAGACCACGGAAGAAACACATCATGGTTTTTTTCTGCATTGCTTTTCCTGAACCTCGGGAACGTTGCAGGAACTATAATATGTGGCATTTTTTGGAAATTATTCACTTTATTCTCTGAAAGTACTTCAGCTGAAAGATCGTAGACTAAATGATTTCAAAGAGTTTAAATGGAGTTGTGACCAGAACCCAGCCCCAGATATAGGTTAGGGCCATCTGAATCAAGATATCACTTTTATTGTCAATATTCAAATGGACTCTTTGGAGCAATGAGGGCTCTGCCATTGCTCTAGAAAGGTAAATGCCAAAACCTTTGATTCTGCAAAGAGCACATTCACACATTGCCAAAAACAGCAATATCTCAGCAACAGACCTGCCGATTTACAAGTGATCAGCTGATCCTAACTGATCTATCTGCAGGACTGATTGATATACTGGGCTCTGATGACAGACTTCCTTGAAGACCGATTGCAGATGACCGTGTGTATTTTGAAGTCTACAAACTACTAATCAGTGTGTCTTCTGTGTTTCTTCAGCATTAGAGCCGTATGTCCGCAAAAACGGACAGAGTGTCTTCAGTGTGCCATTAGTGTGTGATCCTAGTATGCGGATCCACAAAAAAACCACAGGAGAAATCTAATGATATCCTTAGCTCGTCTGCAAAAACAGAAGGCACACTGATGACGCACTGAGTAAATCAGTGTGCTGTTCTAGGTTTTTAGCCTCTCATAGGTTTCTATGGGTGAGTCCGTTCCTCAAACACTGAACAGAATAGGACATGTTCTGTATATTTTGCAGACTCTCGTCTCACACACTGATCAGTGGGAATCATGGTCGTGTGCATGTGCCCATAGAAATAAATGGGTCAGAGTGCTCTCTGGGAAAAACAAAGATAACACACAGATCTTGCCCATGGTCGTCTGCAAGAGGCCTTCATTTCTATAGATGTATGAACATGACCGTGATTTCGACTGATCAGTGTGCAGAAGTCCATGCCACAAAATATAGAGTAGGCCCTATTCTGTTCAGTGTTTGTAGAACGGACTCATTATTATTATTATCATCATTAGATGCACTGATGCTGAATATACACTGAATATACACTGATATATACAATATATAATATTGTATAATAATAACTGAACTGTTGACATTGTGTCCACAAAAACAACAACAAGGCTAAGGCTGGGTTCACACCTGTGCCTGGTACACGTATGAGGTTTCCTTCCCTGAACTCGCTTAAAAATGTGGAGAGAAAAGCGATGCGATTTCTCCACATTTTTCACCCTTTTCAGGCAAAAACCCAGCACACCTCATTATAGTCTATGGGGTTCATGGGTTTTAACGAATAACCACTTTTTTTTTAGCGGATTAGGTTTCCATTTAGGGGGTCCCAAAGTGGACCAAACCCAAAAGCAGGTGTGAGCCTAGCATAAATAACATATCCTCTTGTACTTTTACCAATATCAATACTATCTGCAATTCATCCATTAGCTTTTATATATCTATATATTCAAATTGATAGATGGGATTTAAAATTTGACCGACATATGATGGATGAATTTTGTAAAACGCAATCAGGCATTTTTTTAAATTATTGCTTAGTAAATAGTATTATCTCACAAGTTTAATATCCCAATTTGATATAAAGGTATTTGATTACGGATACCTTGTATCACAGTAGGTTGCACTAAACACCAATTTTTATATATTTCAAAGTATATTACCATACAGAACTGTTTCATTACTACTACATGATCCCTTATAGCATGCGTGTTTGAAAATTGGATCCAAAAAGATGTTATAACATATTGTGCTAACACAATCTAATACAGTTCAAACAATGGGTAAAATAAATAAGACATTGTAGGTGAGATATAGCAGAAAGTCACTCTATGTGTAGCGATGAGCATCCTCTATTTGATAGTCCATGCATTTCTTATGAACTATGGTGTACATACCAATTCTGCTGCAGTCTACCACAAATGTGTTAACTCAAACATAATCATCTAAGGGTCACTGGGATCTTCTATGTTTCCCATGATATTAAGACGACATTTCCTACTCAAGCTTTGGACAATGAAGGTTATGTATTAAAAAAAGGGATGTATCTGTGAATTATTATTTCACATAGAGGTTGTTGTCTGGAATGCCAAAAGAAAAAGAAATACTATGGCAGGAACTTTGTGTTCTGCAAAGCAAATCATTGAGGCACCAGGAGACAGTAAGCAAGTCCAAAATATTCTCTTCCCACAAAACCCTTTAAGGGTAAGGCCCCATGCAGAGAATGGCTGGAAAAAAACAAGGCAAGAAAGACTGCGGTGGAAATGCATTGCAGTTTTCCACAGAACGTCCACAGAGTTTTTCTATGCAGACTCTCTGTCTCTATTATACCTATACGGGAAATGTCAGCATTTCCGCAGGTATAATTGACATGCTGCGTTTTCTTAAACTGCAACAGTTTTGGAAATCGCAGCGTTTCCACTGCAGATTTTTATACACAATGTGTAGGTGGGATTACCCAGAATCTCATCAACTTTGCAGGTAATGTAAAATGCATTGGGCCCTGTCCTTAAGGACTTCATACATCTGGTATACATGTTCATACAGCGGGTCGCAGCGAAAAACCATGGCGAAAATATATCCAGAATGCTTAGGGTACTATCGCTTACTTCCATCATCCATAATCCAGGAAGAGTGGATTTTATTGGTAACTAATCTTTTTAATAATCAATGAGAATTTCTGTGTGATTATCTTTTTCACATCCAATGAGATCTGCAGATTACAGTACATACCAATCAATTTTCCTGGTTGTATCTACTTTCTCCTAGTAAATTGCAATGTTTCTCCTGTTTTTACTAGATAATAATTACTAGATAATTAATAATAATTACTAGATGTAATATGGGAGGTCCAAATAATTGATTTATAATGTAGTTGTTCTATAGGAGCTTTCCTACCAAATGGGAGCCTATAGCACAACACTCTGGGGCAGAAAAACTGATAAACATGCACCAGAATTCTGGCATAATTCGAGCCAAAAATTTGGTGTACATGATTTCCACCTCATTTTCTGTATGTTCTAACAATTTGTGCTCCTCAAATGACATGTAGGCAGGTCTAGGTATAAAGGGGAGTTGCTTAATGTGCTAAACTATGGGGTAGCAATTGCAATAAAATTAACAGTCATTGTGCCAAATGTTTGCACCAAAATTTAGTCAGAAACAGTGCAAACTAATAAGTGGTGTAACGTCAGACTACACAGTCTAGGGATGCACCCGATTTTCAAACAGCATTACGTTAGGTTCATATTTGCGTTCATATTTCCATTTGTGGGGTTCACTTGGGGACCTCGCAAACGGAAACCTAGTTTGCTTAAAAAAACGGTTACCCAGAGAAACTTGCGGACCCCATAGACTGTCATGGGGTCCATTGGGTTTCCACCCTGTTTCTGCCCGAGAAAAGGCAAAAAAAATGTGGGGAGAAAACGTTCTTGCCTGCTTCCTCCACATTTTTTTAATGGGTAAAGCAAACAGGGCACAGGTGTCAACCTAGATTAGACAAATTATTGTACCTTCCCCTCTGTTGTACTAATTTATTGGCAGAAGATCAAAGATCTTACTCGTAAACCACATATTAGAGATTTACTATTTGCGCAATGTAGCAGCCATTATATTCCACTTTCTGAGTTATGTTAGCAGAGAAGCTGGATGCCCACTTGTATTATAATAAGACAATGAGATACATTATCAGCACAGTGCACCATGATATCATGCCATGACTGTCTTCTTAATGATTGCAAGATCTGCGCTTTATATATAGAAGTCTTTTCAAAATGCTTCATTTTTTTATCAGATTGAACAGGACTACAGAAATCTATCCTGGCAGATTAGCTGAAGCTAGTTTTTACTTACATTATACATTAACAAGGGAAAAGCCTAATACACATTGTAATGTCACCTTTCTTTAAGTGCATGGTATCGTTTTTACCTGTCATGTCTGTTGTAGTAAATAAGTGTAAGACTTGTGGAGGATATCTTCTTAGATCTCAGGGTCTTACTGTTCCTTTGTTATTCCTATTAGAAATGTATTAATAAATTGACAAGTAGAGTTTACCAGTTGGGGTTTGACCTGCACACTCGGACAGTGCCCAGTCAGTGTGATGCCAGATTCACATCTGCGTTTGGGCCCTTCCGTTCCTCTATCCGCATAAATTATGCATAGAGAATATTCCTGCAAGCAGCACTTTTCTCTCTGCAATTTTCGTGTGGAAACTGAGCGGAAGCCACACGGACCCCATTATAGTCTATGGGGTCCAAAGGTTTCCTTAGGTAACCACTTTATCATGCGGATAGGTCTCCGTTTGGGGGGTCCGAATGAAAACCTGAATACAGATGTGAACCGGGCCTCAGATTATAGGAACTCATCGCTTTGAGAAGGCAAATGGTAATATCCAGATATCAATTTATTCATAAATTTCTAAAAGGAATAACACAGTTAAGTAGAGTTGTAAGAACTGGTATTTTATGGAGAATAAAAGAATTTACTGAACTAGACAAGTCACAGGTGGTGACACATCCTCTTTATAGCATTCACCCTAACAAATATAAAATAATAAGAGACACTGGGGGACAAACACTTTGTTTATAGCACAGAATTGAAAGAGTTTATCCTTCCACGTGTTGATATATGTACGGTTGGCAATGTGCGGCTTCCTAACCTTTCTTTTCATAATGGTGGTATTGAAAGGTATAAACACTACAGATCACATAAAAGAGGCAGTGAGACCGGCTGAATTTAACAGGATTAAATGATAATGAAAATACATAATAGCCTAAACCTTTCACTTCACATAAATACCAGAGTAAATTGTTACAGCTCAGCTTTTAGCCTTTCCATCACATCACATCACTGTTACATTCTGCTTTTCTCATTTTAGGCATCACAAGTAATTGAAAACTATCTACTGGTAAAAAAGAAGATGCTATTAATTTAAGTGCATTTATAGTGTGTTATGTCACTAATAGACTTAGCTGACATTAAGCCTTTATCCTTTTTACAAATCATTATTTTATTGTCCTCTCATTTGTAAGATTTTTGTTCCACTTAAAGTAGAGCAGAGTGAAAGCTTCGCTGGATTCTATTATGTTATTGTCCTGTCATTACTTTACTCCATTATATTGCACAAAATAGGCATCAACCTCCATTTGTCATATTATTTATTCCTGTGGATTATGTTAGGATTCAGCTGTCATGATGTGCCAACTAAACATAATTTGCCGTCAATGTAAAATTCTTGCAGATTTGCTTTGTTATCTTTGCAAGCAGTTGTTTTAAGGTCTGATTTTAAGGTCTGATATAAATCATTATAACTTTACCCATTGAGGATTCAATCCTCATCTACTAAGCAGTAATAAACACAGCGGGATGACTGCTTATTAGAATAAGGACAAAAGAGTATATGTCTGTCTAACTCAAAGTTAGTCTTTATTATGCTATTTTGGGGTACAAAATCAAAATTGAAAACTTTCCGCATACTGACTTAAGCAAATATCTGAATGCCCCCTCTGCTAGTCTCTCTACCTGCCTTCTACCAGTTTACATCGGTGTGATGACATCTCGCACAGCACATATTCTACTATATGTTACGGTTTATACTGTTGGAGGAGAACTTCATGTGGGATGATACGATTAAAGTGATACAAAATTGATACCAAATGTGTATAGTTTTTTTCAAGTTTTATTACCTTTGCAAAGTAAAAAAAAACCTTTTTGCAACAATTTAGTTTCTTTCCATCACCATATTTCACGATATTAATAACTTAATATTTTTTTTTTTGTTAATGGGCTTATTTTTTGTAGGAAGACTTGATGATTTTAGCACTTTTTGATCACTTTTTATTGCATTTATTCAATGGTTGACCAACAATTTTTTAACAATTTTTAACACTCATATAAAATAATATTACTATTGTATTGCTCAGGTACTTACTTATGCAGCAATACCAAATATGTGTCTTAGGTTATTATTTCTTTATTAAAAATTTGGGGCTGGGACTAATATGATGTTATGTTTTAATAGTTTTTTTTGGTTTATGAATATTTTAAACACTCTTTTTTTTGTCCATCTAAGGGATTTTAACTTATCATTTTTATAATGGATTGCACTAACTTTGTAGTGCAATGCATTATACTGCCTGTCATGGAATGTAATGCATCATACTATCTCTCATTTTCTGACAGGTAGTTTGTTGGGCTGTTTTTAACCGTACAATACATAGGTAGCCCTGGGGGCCTTCATTAGGACCCTGGTTGCCATGTAAAGGCAGCGGACCCCTACAATCTTGTTCCCAGGGATTCCAATGCCTGTAGGAGGGACCCTCCTCCCTCCAAAATCCAATACATGCTGTGGTCACTATTCATCGCACATAGAAAGTCACTCCGACAGAATAAGGGTCGTAAGTGACTGGTGTAGAAAGTGTATATGCTGGTCACTAATGGGTTAAAACAAAATTGCCACTTTAATAGATGTACTAAAATAATGACATCCAAGTCATGGCATAAACATTATAAATACTATTAAACATATTACCCCACAAAAAGCTCCCTTCCCCAAAAAGGGGTCAAGCAGAGGGGTTTAGAAGAAATCACATCCTGGTTCTGTGAAGTGACATGGATAATATCATCATCATCATCATGTGATGCATTCTGTTTAGAGATGAGCGAACACTAAAATGTTCGAGGTTCGAAATTCGATTCGAACAGCCGCTCAATGTTCGTGTGTTCGAACGGGTTTCGAACCCCATTATAGTCTATGGGGAACAGATACTCGTTAAGGGGGAAACCCAAATCCGTGTCTGGAGGGTCACCAAGTCCACTATGACACCCCAGGAAATGATGCCAACACCTCTGGAATGACACTGGGACAGCAGGGGAAGCATGCCTGGGGGCATCTAACACACCAAAGACCCTCTATTACCCCAACATCACTGCCTAACAACTACACACTTTCCACATTCAAAAAAACCTCTATCAAAGTGGGAAAATACCTGGAAACCTTCTTTACTCCCCAAATGGATGGACACAAACCCCAATTTAAGCTCAACAAACAGTAACAACCACCCCTTTAAATCACGTTCCCATGACAACCACAAATGGAATAGGCAATGGGAATTCCAAAAGCCCTCACCCTTAACTGTCATTTTGAGTGAGTGTGTGTGTGTGTGTGTGTGTGTGTGTGTGTGTGTGTGTGTGTGTGTGTGTGTGTGTGTGTGATGTGGTAAGACCTTCCAAAATTCACTTTTCTAGCCCTTAACATGAGCCCTTCCAAACAAAGTTACATGACCTTAAGCTGAGCTACCAGCAGAGATTGAGGCCCTTGGCATGAGTAGAGCCTTGCACCAGCAGTGTTTTTGGCACTTAGGGTGAGTTGAGCCTTGTACCAGCGTGTGTCCCTTAACATCAGGCGGGCCCTAAGTTCTGCGCTTTGCACAAAAGTTCCACATTAACTAGGCTGAATGGTACAAAGATTAGTAGGCCCGAGAACCAGGAACAGGTCTTGCAATGGCTGTCGGATAACGCTTAAAGCACATTGTCCACCAGCCAGTCAGCCTCTACCTCCTCTTACCCAACAGTCTTGTCCTCCTTCCACCCAAAATTCCCAATCTTCTCAGAACAATAACCCCAACTGTCCCTGCTCCCCAGAGCTGTTCTCCCTTCCTTTGACTGTACCGCAACCTGCCCCTCCATTTCGCGATTCCACGGACCTAACAGACGAGTATCTGTGTCCAGATGCTCAAACACTAGAGTCTCCTCCATTCCATCTCCGGTCGATTTGGTGGCGGATGACCAGCAACCCACCCTCATCGACGACGATGAGACGCAGTTGCTGTCAGGGCAGCCAGTTGACATGCGCATTGTGCAGGAGGAGGAGGCGAGACAGGAGTTGGAAGAGGAGGTGGTGGACGACGAGGACACCGACCCCACCTGGACAAGGCAGATGTCAAGCTGGGAAAGTAGTGTGGATGTTGAGGCAGGTGCAGCACCAAAAAGGGTAGCTAGAGGCAGAGACATGTCCAGAGGCAGAGGTCAGCTGCTTTGCCGAAGCCAGGCCAGACCCGGAATGTCCGAAGATGTTCCCTTTTGTACCCAGCCCAGAAAAACTCCCCCATCGAGGGCACGTTTCTTGAAGGTGTAGAGTTTTTTCAAGGAATGCGCCGAGGACAGATATAGTGTCGTCTACACAATTTGCCTCTCGAAATCGAGTAGGGGCCCTGAGAAGAGCAACCTGTCCACCACTTCAATGCACCGTCATTTGGAATCCAAGCAATGGAATCAGTGGCAGGCAGCAACGGCAGGACAAACGTCGCCCGCCGTTCATGCCACTGCCTCTGCTCACAGTGCTGGCGATGCACTCCAGAGGACGAGCCAGGACATCACTTCATCTGCCTCCGCCACTTTGTTGACTTCTCCCTCATCCTCCCCTGTTTCTGTCTTATCTCCTTCTCCTGCACCATCAAAGGTACCATCAGGCGCTTCTTTACAACAACCCACCATCTCTCAGACATTGGAGCGCCGGCAGAAATACACCGCTAACCACCCACCCACGCAAGCCTAGAACGCCAACATCGCTAAACTGCTGGCCCAGGAGAGGTTGGCGTTCCGGCTTGTTGAAACTCCCGCCTTCCCGGACCTGATGGCAACTGTGGCACCTCACTATGCCGTCCCTAGCCGTCTCAACTTCTCCCGGTGTGGCGTCCCCGCCTTGCACCAGCACGTGTCACTCAACATCAGGTGGGCCCTTAGTTCCGCGCTTTGCTGCAAGGTCCACTTGACCACCGACACTTGGACAAGCGCCTGTGGTCAGGGATGCTGCAGTGCTTATCTTTAATGACAGGCAGGGTGAATGTGGTGGAGTCTGTTCCCCGGGTGCAAACTGGGGTGGCCTATCTCCTCTCCCAGGCCAAAATTCATGGCAGGAGTAGACTGAAACCCTACGACGCTGCAACCTCCACCACAGCTACTAGCGGCAAACGCTAAAACACTGGTGTGGGGAGACGTCAGCAGGCGGTGCTGAAGCTCATCAGCTTGGGGGACAGACAGCACAGTGCCTCCGAGGTCAGGGATGCCATCCTGGCTGAGATGGCATTTTTTTTTCCCTGCTACACCTGGGGCCTGGCATTTTTACGCCTGTGATAATGGCTGGAACCTGGTAGCGGCTCTGGAGCTTGCCAGCCTCCAACACGTTCCATGTTTGGCCCACGTCTAACCTAGTGGTGCAAAGTTTTTTAAAAACATACCCAAATGTACCGAAGCTACTGTTGAAAATGCGGCGCTTGTGCGCCCACTTTTGCAAGTGCACAGGAGTCGCTGCTAGCCTAAAAACACTCTAGCAAGGCCTACATCTGTCCAAACACAGGCTGTTGTCCGTCATTCACACACGCTGAAACCCTACAATACCATATCTTGAGCAGGGTGTGTGAGCTGCACAGACCTTTGATGGAGTTCCATCTACAAAACCCAAGGGTTCCTCAAAGTCAGCAACCAAAGTTTCTGCACCATGAGTTTCCAGGGGTGGCAGAGTTATGGCTAGGGGAAGAGGCATGGATAGGGATGATGTCTAGGGGCAAAAGCAGTGTGGATGTGGAGGCAAGCTAAGCAGGAAAAACTGGGGGTACAAGCTAAGGCATGGACTGGGGTGATGTCTAGGGGCAAAAGCAGTGTGGATGTGGAGGCAAGCTAAGCAGGAAAAACTGGGGATACAAGCTAAGGCATGGACTGGGGTGATGTCTAGGGGCAAAAGCAGTGTGGATGTGGAGGCAAGCTAAGCAGGAAAAACTGGGGGTACAAGCTAAGGCATGGACTGGGGTGATGTCTAGGGGCAAAAGCAGTGTGGATGTGGAGGCAAGCTAAGCAGGAAAAACTGGGGGTACAAGCTAAGGCATGGACTGGGGTGATGTCTAGGGGCAAAAGCAGTGTGGATGTGGAGGCAAGCTAAGCAGGAAAAACTGGGGGTACAAGCTAAGGCATGGACTGGGGTGATGTCTAGGGGCAAAAGCAGTGTGGATTTGGAGGCAAGCAAAGCAGGGAAAATGGTGGCTAGAGGCAAAGGGATGTCCATAGGCAGCAAGGGCAAAGATGCAAAACTCTCCCGTTTCAAGAATTTTCCTGACTTGTTTCCCCACAAAACATTCCTGGGAGGAGGGCTGAAACACCACCCTCCTCCTCCTCCGCTGTTAGATTTACCCCAGCTACGAGCTGAAAACGCTGCAACACTGGTGTGGGGAGACGTCAGCAGGCTGGGCTGAAGCTCATCAGCTTGGGAGACGGACAGCACACTGCCTCTGAGGTCAGGGATGCCATCCTGGATGAGATGGCAATTTGTTTATCCCCGCTGCCCCTGGGGCCAGGTTTTTTAGCTTGTTGGAGGGCTCTGGAGCTTGCCAGCCTCCAACACGTTCCATGCCTGGCCCACATGTTCAATGTAGTGGTGCAATGATTTTTAAAAACATACCCCAAATTAGCTGAGCTAAGGGTGAAAGTGCGGCACTTGGACACCCACTTTCCCAAGTCTACAGTACCTGGAGCTAGCCGCAATACACTCCAGCAAGGCCTACATCTGCCTGAAGCACCTACTGTTGTGCGAGGTCACCACACGCTCTAACCCTAGATACCGTATGTTCAGCAGGGTGTGTGAGCAGCAGAGACCTTTGATGGAGTACCAGCTACAAAACCCAAGGGTTCCTCAGAGTCAGCTCCCTCACTTTCTGCACCATGAGTTTCCATGGGTGGCAGACTTATGGCTAGAGGCACAGGCATGGATAGGGGTGATGTGTAGGGGCAAAAGCAGTGTGGATGTGGAGGCAAGCTAAGCAGCAAAAACTGGGGGTACAAGCAGCCGGTGACATCATCACTGACAAGCACAGCTGTCTGTCAGCTGACAGGCTGACTTTCACCAAAATGAACAGACAATGGATAGACTCATCATATACATGTCAGTTACATGACAAATTTAGTGCAATTTGCAAGTCCAAGATGGTTTGGAGATCTGCGGAGAGGAATCTCACCACCTCTTGCGGGTGCCATCATTTGGAAGGCAAGCCCTGGGCTCAGTGGGTGAGAGCAAGCGCAGGATAATCGTCGTTTGGCCTGGCGGCCACTGCCTCTTCCACTGTTGATAGGGCTGGCGCTGCAGTCCAGACCAGGAGCCAGGACACCTCCACATCTGCCTCTGACACTTTGGGGAGTTCACCCTTATCCTCACCTTTTCCTGCCATTTCTCCTTTTGCCCGCGCCATCATGCGCCTCTTCCCAGCAACTCCCCATCTCCCAAGCCTTTCATTTCATGCTAAAGTACAGCGCAACCCACCCACATGCCCAAGGCTTCAACGGCCTCATCTCAAGAAATCTGGCCCAGGAGATGTTGGAATCCCGGCTGGGGGACACTCTGCCCTTTTTGGGCAGAGTGTCTACTGCGCCACCGCACTGTGCCGTCCACACCAGCACTTTCCCCCAAACATGAGGCGGTCCCTAAATTCAGCGCTTAGCCCTAAAGTTCCATGTGACCAGTTACGAATGGACAAGTGCATGCGGACAGGGACGCTACCTTTCAATTTGGGCACAGTGGTTGAATGTAGTTGAGGCGTGGACCGGGTCGCAAAATGTGGTGGCCTGACTTGTCTCCCCACACAACATTCCTGGGAGGAGGGCTGAAACACCACCCTCCTCCGCTGTTAAATTGACCCCAGCTACGAGCTGGAAACGCTGCAACACTGGTGTGGGGAGACGTCAGCGGGCCGTGCTGAAGCTCATCAGCTTGGGGGCCAGACAGCACACTGCCTACAAAGTGAGTCATGCCATCCTCGATGAGACGGCAATGTGGTTTTTGCCACTGCACCTGGGCCCAGGCATGTTGTCATGTGTGATAATGGCCGTAACCTGGGATTGGCTCTGTAGCTTGGCAGCCTGCAACATATTCCATGCCTGGGCCACGTTTTTAACTCATTGCTGCTAATCTTTTGAAAAAGGTACCCCAATGTTCCTGAGCTACTGGTGAAAGTGTGGCGCTTGTGCGGATAGTTTTTAAAGTGTATAGTTGCCGCTGCTAGCCTCTATGCACTCCTACAACGCCTGTACCTGCTGGAACAACGGCTGTTGTGCGACGTCTCCACACTGCTGGCACTAAACATATCATGTGTTGAGCAGAGTGTGTGAGCAGCACAGACCTTTGATGTAGTTCCAACTCCAAAACCCTCGGGTTCGTCAAAGTCAACTCCCTCAGTTGCTCAACCATGAGTGGCCATGGGTGGCAGACTTATGTGAAATCCCATCCCATCCATTGCACTGGACACGAAACATTAGCATGCGCTCAGCACAACTTCGGATATGGCAGATGCGTTAAGCAGGGTGCAGGGTACAACACAGACCAGGCCCGAGCACCAGGAACAGGTGTTAGAAATACTGCAGCATCTGCCATTTCCTTCCAATTTTGGGGTTTTGGACCCGCCACCGACTTGTCTGGACCTAAGTGGGGATCATGAGACACAGTTGCCATCAAGGCAAGCTGTGGTCATGTGCGGTTTGCAGTAAGGGGGCAGTGCGCAATTGGAAGAGGAGTTGGTGGATGACGAGGCCACCGACCCCACATGGACAGGGGTGATGTCTAGGGGCTAAAGCAGTGTAGATGTAGAGGGAAGCTAAATCAACAAAAAACCTGGGTAGAAGCAAAGGCATAAACTGGGGTGATGTTTAGGGGTGAAAGCAGAGTAGATGTGGAGGGAAGCTAAGCAGCAAAAACAGTGGGTAGAAGCAAAGGCATGCAAAACTCTACCCTGTTGGAAGACTTATTCCTAGGTCTGGAACACGTTAATGGCCCCCCTGGACAAATTACTGCCACTCAGGGGCCTAGTGTCACCAGGAGGGACAAGTATAGGCGCATGTTGTGGGAATACCTGGCCGACACCAGCTCTGTCCTCTCCGATCCCTCTGTGCTCTACAGCCTAAACTTATTTTCTCATCTTTTTTTCTGAACTGCACATCTCTTGCCTGCTTCCTTTGGGATCTTAGAAATGGTGGTCCACTTCCACAGATGGTAACTTCAATAGACAGTGTAACGGGAGTAGCTGAGGGATCGCTGTCTTAACCACTTTTTGGCACAAAATTAACTTCCAAAGCCAAATATGGTGCAAGTATATGATGCAAGGACACCTACACACCTATCTCTGACACATTGGGGAGTTCACCCTCATGCGCCCTTTTGGCCTGCACCATCATGCGCCTCTTCCCAGCCACTCCACATTTCCCAAGCTTTTCATTGCAGGCAGAAGTACAATACAACCCACCCCCATGCCCAAGCCTGTAACAGCCTCATCGATAAACTGCTGGCCCTGGAGATGTTGGTGTTTGTTTATGCTTCTGGAGACCCAGGCCTTCCGTCAGCAGATGGCAGCTGGGGCACCTCCCTATGCTGGGCCTAGCCGTTACTACTTCTCTTGGTGTGCTGTCTCTGCCTTGCGCCTGCATGTGTCCCATAACATCAGTCGGGCCCAGAGCTCTGCGCTTTGCTGCAAGGTCCACTTGACCACCGACACATGGACAAGCGCCTGTGGTCAGGGATGCTGCAGTGCTTATCTTTAATGACAGGCAGGGTGAATGTGGTGGAGTCTGTTCCCCGGGTGCAAACTGGGGTGGCCTATCTCCTCTCCCAGGCCAAAATTCATGGCAGGAGTAGACTGAAACCCTACGAAGCTGCAACCTCCACCCCAGCTACTAGCGGAAAACACTGTAACACTGGCATGGGGAGATGTCAGTAGGCCGTGCTGAAACTGATCAGCTTGGGGGACAGACAGCACAGTGCCTCCGAGGTCAGGGATGCCATCCTGGCTGAGATGGCATTTTTTTTTCCCTGCTACACCTGGGGCCTGGCATTTTTGCGCCTGTGATAATGGCTGGAACCTGGTAGCAGATCTGGAGCTTGCCAGACTCAAACACGGTCCACGCATGGCCCACGTTTTCCAACTTGTTGGTGCCATGTTTCTTTGAAACCTACACCATTGTGCCTGATATACAGGTCAAAGTGGGGCCATTTTCGTAAGTGAGAACTAGCCTCTGCTAGGCAGAAAACATTCAGAGCACACTCCTCTCATCTTCGCACCGTTGGCTGGCGGAGGAAGACGAGGGGGTTGGAGTGGCATCTGATGTCCCTATCCCACACGAGGCTAGAGGGTGCACTTCAGTGCATCCCATTGCTTCACCACAAATGGTGTGAAGGGGAGTGGAAAATGGAGGAAATGGAGAGTGACCCTTACAGTTGGGGCCAGCAAAGGCATGCCAAGTAACACACTGGCACACATGGCTGACTTCATCTTGGGTTGCTTTTCAACACATATTTCACATCATGAAGAACAAATAATACTGGATTTTTTCAAGCCTCGAACCCCGGTCTAGGTCTAATGTCTGTTCCTTTCTTATATTAGGGGAGAGGGAAAAAAAATTACTTCAGTGATACGTTTAGCGTACATAGACTGACTATTAATGTGTATCCCACTTAGTGTTGTTAGGGTTACACACCGTCACAACCTGGCTAAAGCTTCTATAGCTGTTAATAAAGTCAACATAACTTTACGGTATCCAAAAAGACAGCTGGTACCGACAGAGAGCAAGACAAATGTCACCCAAAGCTGTGAGCTCTGAACACCCACAGTGACTTTGGCGTCATCATCATTATAAGGGAGTGGGTGGTAATAAATAACTTGGCAGTGCCTAAAACCCAAAAAGCTTATACAACTATATTTACATTAAGATACACAAATGAAACTTTTCAGTAGCATGTCATGAGACAAGCTGATAAGCTCTTCCTTTGTGCAGTGCTATTTGAAAGTTAAACGCTGCCTTTATTTTAATTCTGGAGAAGGTGCAGACATTAGATTTAGAACATGTTGTCTTCATTGTCCAAATCCTCTATATAGGTAACGCGTTTTTCGGGCCGAGCTGTCTGGGAACGAGCTGGTGCAGCACTGACAACCTGGGTGAATATGGCAAGAGCCTGAGATGTAGGGTGAATGAATCCCCAAATTATTTGTGGAATTCCCAGTGAGACAATGGCACTGTATACCAGTATTAAAAATTGTGGGTGCACATAACCCCCATATATTCTTTGAATTCCCAGTCAGACAATGGCACTGTATACCAGTATTAAAATTGTGGGTGCACATAACCCCCATATATTCTTTGAATTCCCAGTCAGACAATGGCACTGTATACCAGTATTAAAAATTGTGGGTGCACATAACCCCCATATATTCTTTGAATTCCCAGTCAGACAAAGGAACTGTATAGCAGTATTAAAAATTGTGGGTGCACGTAACCCCCATATATTCTTTGAATTCCCAGTCAAACAATGGCACTGTATACCAGTATTAAAAATTGTGGGTGCACATAACCCCCATATATTCTTTGAATTCCCAGTCAGACAATGGCACTGTATACCAGTATTAAAAATTGTGGGTGCACATAACCCCCATATATTCTTTGAATTCCCAGTCAGACAATGGCACTGTATACCAGTATTAAAAATTGTGGGTGCACGTAACCCCCATATATTCTTTGAATTCCCAGTCAGACAATGGCACTGTATACCAGTATTAAAAATTGTGGGTGCACATAACCCCCATATATTCTTTGAATTCCCAGTCAGACAATGGCACTGTATACCAGTATTAAAAATTGTGGGTGCACATAACCCCCATATATTCTTTGAATTCCCAGTGAGACAAAGGAACTGTATAGCAGCATTAAAAATTGTGGGTGCACGTAACCCCCATATATTCTTTGAATTCCCAGTCAAACAATGGCACTGTATACCAGTATTAAAAATTGTGGGTGCACATAACCCCCATATATTCTTTGAATTCCCAGTCAGACAATGGCACTGTATACCAGTATTAAAAATTGTGGGTGCACGTAACCCCCATATATTCTTTGAATTCCCAGTCAGACAATGGCACTGTATACCAGTATTAAAAATTGTGGGTGCACGTAACCCCCATATATTCTTTGAATTCCCAGTCAGACAATGGCACTATATACCAGTATTAAAAATTGTGGGTGCACATAACCCCCATATATTCTTTGAATTCCCAGTCAGACAATGGCACTGTATACCAGTATTAAAAATTGTGGGTGCACATAACCCCCATATATTCTTTGAATTCCCAGTGAGACAATGGAACTGTATAGCAGTAGCAAAAATTGTGGGTGCACGTCACCCCAATATATTCTTTGAATTCCCAGTTAGACAATGGCACTGTATACCAGTAGTAAAAATTGTGGGTGCACATAACCCCCATATATTCTTTGAATTCCCAGTCAGACAATGGCACTGTATACCAGTATTAAAAATTGTGGGTGCACATAACCCCCATATATTCTTTGAATTCCCAGTCAGACAATGGCACTGTATACCAGTATTAAAAATTGTGGGTGCACATAACCCCCATATATTCTTTGAATTCCCAGTGAGACAAAGGAACTGTATAGCAGTATTAAAAATTGTGGGTGCACGTAACCCCCATATATTCTTTGAATTCCCAGTCAAACAATGGCACTGTATACCAGTATTAAAAATTGTGGGTGCACATAACCCCCATATATTCTTTGAATTCCCAGTCAGACAATGGCACTGTATACCAGTATTAAAAATTGTGGGTGCACATAACCCCCATATATTCTTTGAATTCCCAGTCAGACAAAGGAACTGTATAGCAGTATTAAAAATTGTGGGTGCACGTAACCCCCATATATTCTTTGAATTCCCAGTCAAACAATGGCACTGTATACCAGTATTAAAAATTGTGGGTGCACATAACCCCCATATATTCTTTGAATTCCCAGTCAGACAATGGCACTGTATACCAGTATTAAAAATTGTGGGTGCACGTAACCCCCATATATTCTTTGAATTCCCAGTCAGACAATGGCACTGTATACCAGTATTAAAAATTGTGGGTGCACATAACCCCCATATATTCTTTGAATTCCCAGTCAGACAAAGGAACTGTATAGCAGTATTAAAAATTGTGGGTGCACGTAACCCCCATATATTCTTTGAATTCCCAGTCAAACAATGGCACTGTATACCAGTATTAAAAATTGTGGGTGCACGTAACCCCCATATATTCTTTGAATTCCCAGTCAGACAATGGCACTGTATACCAGTATTAAAAATTGTGGGTGCACATAACCCCCATATATTCTTTGAATTCCCAGTCAGACAATGGCACTGTATACCAGTATTAAAAATTGTGGGTGCACATAACCCCCATATATTCTTTGAATTCCCAGTGAGACAAAGGAACTGTATAGCAGTATTAAAAATTGTGGGTGCACGTAACCCCCATATATTCTTTGAATTCCCAGTCAAACAATGGCACTGTATACCAGTATTAAAAATTGTGGGTGCACATAACCCCCATATATTCTTTGAATTCCCAGTCAGACAATGGCACTGTATACCAGTATTAAAAATTGTGGGTGCACGTAACCCCCATATATTCTTTGAATTCCCAGTCAGACAATGGCACTGTATACCAGTATTAAAAATTGTGGGTGCACGTAACCCCCATATATTCTTTGAATTCCCAGTCAGACAATGGCACTATATACCAGTATTAAAAATTGTGGGTGCACATAACCCCCATATATTCTTTGAATTCCCAGTCAGACAATGGCACTGTATACCAGTATTAAAAATTGTAGGTGCACATAACCCCCATATATTCTTTGAATTCCCAGTGAGACAATGGAACTGTATAGCAGTAGCAAAAATTGTGGGTGCACGTCACCCCAATATATTCTTTGAATTCCCAGTTAGACAATGGCACTGTATACCAGTAGTAAAAATTGTGGGTGCACATAACCCCCATATATTCTTTGAATTCCCAGTCAGACAATGGCACTGTATACCAGTATTAAAAATTGTGGGTGCACATAACCCCCATATATTCTTTGAATTCCCAGTCAGACAATGGCACTGTATACCAGTATTAAAAATTGTGGGTGCACATAACCCCCATATATTCTTTGAATTCCCAGTGAGACAAAGGAACTGTATAGCAGTATTAAAAATTGTGGGTGCACGTAACCCCCATATATTCTTTGAATTCCCAGTCAGACAATGGCACTGTATACCAGTATTAAAAATTGTGGGTGCACATAACCCCCATATATTCTTTGAATTCCCAGTCAGACAATGGCACTGTATACCAGTATTAAAAATTGTGGGTGCACATAACCCCCATATATTCTTTGAATTCCCAGTGAGACAAAGGAACTGTATAGCAGTATTAAAAATTGTGGGTGCACGTAACCCCCATATATTCTTTGAATTCCCAGTCAAACAATGGCACTGTATACCAGTATTAAAAATTGTGGGTGCACATAACCCCCATATATTCTTTGAATTCCCAGTGAGACAAAGGAACTGTATAGCAGTATTAAAAATTGTGGGTGCACGTAACCCCCATATATTCTTTGAATTCCCAGTCAAACAATGGCACTGTATACCAGTATTAAAAATTGTGGGTGCACATAACCCCCATATATTCTTTGAATTCCCAGTGAGACAAAGGAACTGTATAGCAGTATTAAAAATTGTGGGTGCACGTAACCCCCATATATTCTTTGAATTCCCAGTCAAACAATGGCACTGTATACCAGTATTAAAAATTGTGGGTGCACATAACCCCCATATATTCTTTGAATTCCCAGTCAGACAATGGCACTGTATACCAGTATTAAAAATTGTGGGTGCACATAACCCCCATATATTCTTTGAATTCCCAGTCAGACAATGGCACTATATACCAGTATTAAAAATTGTGGGTGCACATAACCCCCATATATTCTTTGAATTCCCAGTCAGACAATGGCACTGTATACCAGTATTAAAAATTGTGGGTGCACATAACCCCCATATATTCTTTGAATTCCCAGTGAGACAATGGAACTGTATAGCAGTAGCAAAAATTGTGGGTGCACGTCACCCCAATATATTCTTTGAATTCCCAGTCAGACAATGGCACTGTATACCAGTATTAAAAATTGTGGGTGCACATAACCCCCATATATTCTTTGAATTCCCAGTCAGACAATGGCACTGTATACCAGTATTAAAAATTGTGGGTGCACGTAACCCCCATATATTCTTTGAATTCCCAGTCAGAAACTGGCACTATATACCAGTATTAAAAATTGTGGGTGCACATAACCCCCATATATTCTTTGAATTCCCAGTCAGACAATGGCACTGTATAGCAGTATTAAAAATTGTGGGTGCACATAACCCCCATATATTCTTTGAATTCCCAGTGAGACAATGGCACTGTATACCAGTAGCAAAAATTGTGGGTGTATATAGCCCCAATTCTATTGCTAGGGGACTTGCAGGGTATTTCTGAGGTGAAGGTGGGGGGGCACACCGTTGGAACGGGGATTTGGGGTGTATATATGGGGTATACGGGAATACACTGTCAGTGTGTTCCATTCAGGATCCTGGGAAAGCTGGGTTGCGGCGATTGAGCCCGTCAGTGCCACGTTACACTGACAAGCTTCTCCCTGGAATTGAAGTTATATGTAAGCCCAATATATTCTTTGAATTCCCAGTGAGACAATGGCACTATATGGCAGTAGCAAAAATAGTGGGTGTATATAGCCCCAATTCTATTGCTAGGGGACTTGCAGGGTATTTCTGGGGTGAAGGTGGGGGGGCACACCGTTGGAACGGGTATCGGGGGTATATATCGGGTATACGGGAATACACTGACAGTGTATTCCATTCAGGATCCTGGGAAAGCTGGGTTGCGGCGATTGAGCCCGTCAGTGCCACGTTACACTGACAAGCTTCTCCCTGGAATTTAGCTCTTATAAGAGCTGTTGGTTGTCTTCTCCTTCCTATCCTAGCCTGTCCCTGCCTACCCAGAATCTAACCCCTAGCTAACTGGACGGAAACCTCCGTCCTCGGTGAATTGCAAGCTCAGAATGACGCGAAGCTGGGCGGCGCTGTTCTTTTAAATTAGAGGTCACATGTTTTCGGCAGCCAATGGGTTTTGCCTACTTTTTTCAACGTCACCGGTGTCGTAGTTCCTGTCCCACCTACCCTGCGCTGTTATTGGAGCAAAAAAGGCGCCAGGGAAGGTGGGAGGGGAATCGAGTAATGGCGCACTTTACCACGCGGTGTTCGATTCGATTCGAACATGCCGAACAGCCTAATATCCGATCGAACATGAGTTCGATAGAACACTGTTCGCTCATCTCTAATTCTGTTACTTCTGTATACCAGGCGTCATCTAACATAGAATATACAATACATATAGTAATATAGTTTCATGGCTCTTTTCAGTAGGCTGTTTAGTGGTTGTCATTATACTCACTAGTATAAATCTATTAGGGTGTCTCAGAGGACAATGTCATTTAAAGACGTCTGTCATAATAAGTTCTTTAAGGAGAAATCATCATTCTTCTTCCAAGTATGACTGATCCATTGGCGTTTGCACACAGCTTTCATATAGTGTATTATTTTGTACTTTTGCCTTTTTATGTATATATCTTTGTTCTTAGAATCCCATTCTCATGTATATAGATAACGTTAACATATATTTACCTGCTGAGTACTGACATTATTGTAGAAACCATCTAACAAAGTCTTATTCATCTTTGTTTCAAGCTCTAGTAGATTGATTAATTCCAGTATCGTCTCCCATTGTCACTGTCATCACTGAAGACAGCTGTTTAATGTCATATCAACTTACTTTCATGTTAACAGCCTCTTTTATCAAAGTACTTAATATGGTTTATTTAACAAAGGGTGAAAACGTAGCAAAATAATCTTCAGTTTGCATAGCTGCGTGTCATCCAGGAACGTTGTCATTTGTATCACTTGTAGTATCTCATGTATGTGTCCTTCTGAATATCCGCCGGAGCGGCCACAGCAGTCACCATAGCCGGATGTCTGATTTTTTTAAACAGCAGAGACCTGGTGCTAATGTCCAAGTTCACTACAACAATTTTTTCTTCAAAGTTTTGTATTTTTTCTAAGGTGTTAAAATGTAACAAAAACTATATACATTTGTCACAGGACAGGGATAATAGACACAGTGATGTCACAGTACAGGGATAATGTACACAGTGATGTCACAGGACAGGGATAATAGACACAGTGATGTCACAGGGCAGGGATAATATACATAGTGATGTCACAGTACAGGGATAATACACAGTGATGTCACAGGGCAGGGATAATAGGCACAGTGATGTCACAGGGCAGGGATAATAGGCACAGTGATGTCACAGGGCAGGGATAATAGGCACAGTGATGTCACAGGGCAGGGATAATAGGCACAGTGATGTCACAGCAAAGGGATAATAGATACAGTGATGTCACAAGACAGGGATAATAGACACAGTGATGTCACAGTACAGGGATAATAGACACAGTGATGTCACAGTACAGGGATAATAGATACAGTGATGTCACAAGATAGGGATAATAGACACAATGATGTCACAGGACAGGGATAATAGGCACAGTGATGTCACAGAACAAAGATAATAGACACAGATGTCACAGAACAAAGATAATAGGCACCGTGATGTCACAGCAAAGGGATAATAGATACAGTGATGTCACAGGGCAGGGATAATAGGCACAGTCATGTCACAGCAAAAGGATAATAGATACAGTGATGTCACAAGATAGGGATAATAAACACAGTGATGTCACAGGACAGGGATAATAGGCACAGTGATGTCACAGGACAAGGATAATAGACACAGATGTCACAGGACAGGGATAATAGACACAGTGATGTCACAGGACAGGGATAATAGGCACTGTATTGTCACAGCAAAGGGATAATAGATACAGTGATGTCACAGGACAGGGATAATGTACACAGTGATGTCACAGTACAGGGATAATGTACACAGTGATTTCAGGGATAATAGACACAGTGATGTGACAGGACAGGGATAATAGACACAGTGATGTGACAGGACAGGGATAATAGACACAGTGATGTGACAGGACAGGGATAATAGACATAGTGATGTGACAGGACAGGGATAATCGGCACAGTGATGTCACAGGTGCAGGGATAATATACACATTGATGTCACAGGACAGGGATAATAGACACAGTGATGTCACATTACAGGGACAATAGACACAGTGATGTCACAGTACAGGGATAATGTACACAGTGATGTCACAGTACAGGAATAATGTACACAGTGATGTCACAGTACAGGGATAATGTACACAGTGATGTCAAAGTACAGAGATAATATACACAGTGATGTCACAGTACATGTATAATGTACACGGTGATGTCACAGTACAGGGATAATGTACACAGTGATGTCACAGTATAGGGATAATGTACACAGTGATGTCACAGTACGGGGATAATGTACACAGTGATGTCACAGTACAGGGATAATGTACACAGTGATGTCACAGAACAAAGATAATAGACACAGATGTCACAGCAAAGGGATAATAGATACAGTGATGTCACAGTACAGGGATAATAGGCACAGTGATGTCAAAGGACAAGGATAGTAGACACAGTGATGTCACAGTACATGGATAATGTACACAGTGATGTCACAGTATCAAGATAATGTGTAAAGTGATATCACAGAACAGGAATAATAAACACAGTGGAGAGATTTCATCGAGCTAATTCCATAGACATGTTTGGTAGCTGACAGATCCACTTTAAGAATAAAGAATTATCTAAGTAATTTCCTTGAATGACTGCATGTATTCACTACGCTGATATTAGCTCAAAAAGGTCCTGCAACTAAATAAAAAATAATAAATAAACTCCTTGTTTTAAATGGTTTCCCCTCCTAAACATTTTGGCCTACCTAAATAAATCTAGTCGTAGGTCCTTGTCTGACCTTCTCCTACATACAGTACATTTATTCACGCTACAGAATGAAGGTCTTCTACATATAAAGCTCTTTTCCCAAATAAAATATGATTTTAATATTTTAAATAAGTGTGCATCAATAATGTATTTAAAGTTATTATTTAATCCCCATAGCTTTTTTCAATTTTTTTTTAATAGTAGCGTTTCCATCAGCCGGCTTCCTCTACCAGATGCTGTTTTTTTTATGTTTGCAATAAATTCTCATGTTAAATGCATTTAAAAAAAATCAATAATAAATAAGTGCGCCAACACTTACCCTCCGAACACTGGTGATGTTATTTACAAAATTAAAAAATACCAAACGAATGGCAAGGGACTTTATAACCAATTCATTACTACCTTCCTTATTGTATACCGCACGGCTGCATAATCTGTTTATTGAAATTGAAATCTTTGGAAGCAATCCTCCCCATAGACATTAGGAATAAGCATCCTGTACAATAAGAGAATGCTTAATGCAATATTAACATGATATGAGCCAAGCTATAAATGCCCTCAGGCTTTTACCTACTTGAATTAAGCATTTTAACACTCTGTGTTCTTCCAGTGCATTAAGTCCAATATTTAATTTACAGGATGTAAAATGCAATATCCACAGATTATAACAAAAACTAAAACTGAAGACACAAACAAAATTGTTAGCAAGACAAGCAATACCTGTGTACATTAGATAAGCCAGATACTCAACTCTTTTCTCCCTAAGCAGCTGGGTAGCAAAAGCGGATTGATTTCACTTTTGTCCGTTTCCCTGTTTAATAGCCTTAAACCTCCTTGAACTTGCTGACGGCTAACAAAACATTTCTACCTTTGAGTCTAGACAAGTGACCTTTTCTAGATGTACTTGCAAGGACTGTATGTGGCCTGGCGGAGTGAAATTAGGTACCCCCCCCCCCCCCCATACAGCCTTTTAGATCTGTATCTTATTGCTGCCGCTTGGTTATAAAACACTAAACAAATTACTTATTTTAGTGGTTTAGCACAATGGAAAGCATGTAGCTCGAAGAAAAGTGGTATTGAGTGAGTGCAATCCACTTCTTGTAGGGTGCCCATACACAATCCAAACTGGCAATAGTAAGCACATATGACTGTAGTGTCCCACCAAGAATACTATCATAGCACCGAAAAGTCATATTCACCTGATGCCACATGAAACCATGGTCCTGTGCCGGATACAGTGGATGCAATATAAAACGGATATAGTATACTGATAAAGCAACCGCTTACATACCTATAATACATGAAAGAGGTGGATGCCAACATGTCACATGTACACATATAAGGAACCAGTAATGTGAGGCGCATGGTGCTGGCTATCAGGCTATGATGCACCTACTATTACATAATAGGCCGCTAGCTGGCACTGTGTGCCTCATTACCATGTGACTTATTTGTAATCCAGGCGCGTGAGTGGTTGCTTCTTCTGCTTTCTTCACGTGAGCTGTTTTCTTCATATATTAGATAGGCCTACCCGTATCTTGTCCGATGGTTTCTTCTGGCATCAGGTAAAAGTGGCCTTTTTTCAGTGATATATATGTTTATTATGTCCTTTTTCAGTGATATGTCAAGGAGGATACTAGTGGATTAATGCTTGTTTTTTTAGATTAAGGCTACACATTGTGGAAAGGCAACTTTTTAGCTGTTGCAGAAATGCAGGAGAAAGAAATGCATCGGAAAAGTGAATGAGCTGGTGAGTATTCTCAACCACAAAGAATCACTGTAAAAATGCAGCATTTTCAAAAATATGCAAGTTTATAAAATTGTAAATATTACCAGAATTTTTCCAATTTTACACTTAGATGGGCCTAACCATTGAGGCAGGTTACAGTGCAGCATTTGAGATCTGCACACCATGGTTGACAACTGGATAGGATTTGAAGATTTACAACCACTTGCAGTTGGGAACCATATCTCAAGTCATGTACTGAGAAGAATATGAAAGATAATCTAAAGTCAGGAAGTAGCCAGGCCCAATTCAGAGAAGTCTGTTACTAGAAAGTTGCTGATAACATATTGTCACTCTACCTATATTGGAAGAAAACTTTGTTCATACATCATGCCTCCAACTACAGGATAGAAGATACAGATCACCATCATCCTGTGATCAGGACCGTGTTATAATTCATGCAGCCAAATGGGGGTGAAACAGTGTTATGCTTGGTTCACATCTGTGTTGGTATACCATCCACGGAAGTGCATGGGACCCCCCCACAAATGGAATACCAAACACAATTGCAAGCACTGTGCAGTAAAAGCACACGGACTCCATAGACTATAATGGGGTCTGAGTGCTGGCCGCGCGCTACCCAAACGAATCATGTGGGCAGGAAAGTAGATTGTGAACTACTTTCCTGTCCACATGATCCCTGCAGACATCTGGCGGCAAGCACACGGACCCCATCATAGTCTATGGGGTCCATGTGCTTTCACTGTCACACCGCTTGCAGTTGTGTTCGGTATGCCATTCAGGGGGGAGGGGTCCTCATGCGGATTACCCGGACAGAATACCAAGGCAGATGTGAACGAGGCCGACCAGTTTAACCCCCATACAGTTTTGGACCTGCTGGACTTGGCGCTTGAGCTAATTGCAGTATTGTTCACCCCGAATAGCAGGCATTGGGGGCTAGAGCTGTGATCTTGGTCTTATTTTAAAGCCAGGAACCTGTGTAATTACATCCTTTAGGCTGGGGCCCCACATTGCAAAAATACAGCGATTTGGCCGGCTGTTGAAACGCTGCAGAAAAAAGGCAATGTTTTGTAGCACCTGCAAAGTGGATGGTATTCTGGCTAATCCCATCCACATATTGCAGAAAAATATCCACAACAGAAATGCAGCTGATTTCAAAAGCCGTTGTATTTTCCATTAAAGATATAATAGGGACAGAAAGTTCACAGAGGAAGACAGAAAAAAAACAAGTTGCGTCTCCACCATGGTCTTTTCCTCACTGCTTTTTGACAGGAGCTGGCTACGTGGATCCTTAGTTTTACCATTATTAATTTCCAATGATGGATGAGAGCAATGGACATTAATTGTAGAATGCAGACAGACCACCCTCCATCCAGTGTCCATCTGCAATTCATTCTCATGTTAAAAACATGATGATAAAGACAATCTAAATATCATAATCTAAATTCCCTGTCGGTATACCTTTGGAGTTTGTGAGGAAACCCACGCAAACACAGGGATAACGTGTTTTGAAGGGAAAACCCATATAGCAGGCCACAGCCAAAAAGACTACGGGAAAAATTGTGGCGGAAACACATTGCGGTTTTTCCTGCAGCGTGCTTCATTTATACCTATAAACTGCCAACATTTCCGTAGATAAAAGTGACATGCTGCGATTTCCATTTCTTGAATGTGTGGATGGGATTCTCTAATACTTGTCCTGCACGGTCCTGGGGCTGTTTCTAAGTGAAAGCGAGGCAGTTATAGATGAGATTCATTTCTGCTCACTGTGTGCCGTGTATGACAGTCTCTGCCCAGTTCATGGAGGAATGTAAACTAAAGAGTGGGACACTGGTAAATAATGCTAAATATTGCAAAAGTAATATGTGGCCATACATAGTTTTACTCCTCATGTACACACACAAAATGAGGCTGCCTATCTATCTATAGGACTCGACTTTCTCTACGAGAGACACGTCTCCCAGTACTATTTGCTTGAACTGTGTGCGCATTTCAGCATGTATATACAATCGAATGTGGTCTATGGTAGCAACAATCTCATAGAAGAGGATGTGACCTGTAAGCAGAGGCTTTGTCTGCACATAGGGCAATCTCTGGCAGGTATTGTATATTTGGACACCTCTATGCTATGTTAAAAGGTTTCCCAGTCACAAGATATTGATGATGTATCCTTAGGATGCAGAAGATCATCAATAAGAGGAAGGTGATTCTCTGACAAGCTCACTAATGAGCAGATATCAGCGGCCGTAGCAGATGGAACTACACAGTGCACCAAGAGAGAAGCAGACAGCTCCCTCCACTGTGTATTCTCTATTCCTGACCGCTGTAGAATAGCTCCGATTCATCTCACCTGGCTCTGTAGATATAGGTCATCTTTTCTCTAGAAAACCCTTCTAATATCACATTTGCAAAATGACCAAATTTAACGCATAACATGAGTTTCTGTCTGGTCTACTTTATGTTGTGTAAATTTAGAGTGTATTGTGTGAATAGTGTATGAACATAGAAATATTAGCATGAATCAGATTTAGTTTTGGTTTTCCAACTTAGTTTTTGTTACTTTTAAAGTCTAAATAACAACAGACATTTCTTGTAAAATGAACCATCATGGGTAAACAGATTTTGTTTGTAATGACGATAACACAAATACAATATTACAATGTGAACGTCTATAGAAGTCAAGACCGATCATTCCATAACCTTCACTGCATGAGCACAGTAAGTCTCTAAAGGCTGCAGGCGACTTTTACCCCGGACTATGTTTTTTGTCAGATCAATGACAAGTCACGTTAACAGCAGTATTTAATTCTATCAATATGTGACCAATTGTGTTAGATTGTTTGTTCATTGATTTTGCTTAGTGCCAGAGTTTGAGCTTTTAAAGTGTAACTGCTTCCCCTGAGTAGCATTACACAATGACAAATGGGGAGTGTCTGCATAAGCGGTGCACTCAGACGCTGTAAGATCCTGAGAACTGACACCTAACACCCCTACTGATAATTGCTGATCTCATCTGTCAAACATTGCATCTGTTTGTTTTATGGAGCTTCCAGGGCCATTTATTTCCATTAGTAATTTATATGACATTGGTCCCAAAAATCTTTATTCTGCATTGTGTACTAACTTGTTTACTATTATATTACTATTAGAAAATTGGTTCCTGATCTGTAATTGTAAGGACACTGACAGTCACTACTTGATCAATGAGAGAGCTTCTTGACGTTCCCGACACCCACCTATCCTCCAAACTTTACAGGACTCAACTATAAACCGCAACAGCAGCTGTTTACTTTTAGGACTTTGCTACAAAAACTATGCAGCAGTTCCATTGTATGTTTTCTAAAAGAAGATTCACCAGGCGATACAAGATGATCAGTTCCTGCAAATATGGTGATGCTAAATAAGCTACGCAGCTTTCCATTAGACTTGAAGGGGACGTCCAGCCACATATAAAGTTGTTCCACCGTGTTCCATTGCATTTCAGGCTAAGACCCCTCATAGTGGGCCACAGCCAAAAAATGCTGCGGAAAAGACTGCTGTGGAAAAGCATTTGATAGCTTTAAAGATCACAGAACTTTTTTTTGTCTTTACATTGTTGCAGTAACTTTTTAAAATCTTTCTGTTGAGCATCTGTTTTTGGACAGAAGAGTTGCGTTTTCCAACTATACGATATTTGGGAACAAAAAACTTAACTACTCCTTAGGCTAATTGCATACGGCCGTGATTCAACATGTGTTGACATCCGTGTGCCTCCCGTGGGTCAGCTGTGCTTCCACAAAACTAGATGCATTGAGCCAAAACCGGACCTGTCATGAGTTTTGTTCTCTGGACTGTCGTTATACACGTAATACACGGTCATGTGAATGGCCTGACAGAGATGAATGGGTTAATGTGCTATCCGAGAGAAACCATGATAGAACACTGAACTAGCACATGTTTGTGTGCAAGGGGTCTAAAACTGTTATCAATAAAGCTTTTTTCATTTTTCTATCAATGTAGCTTTATGTAGGCTTATTTTGCAGGATGAGTCCTGTTTGAACCCTACTATGCATGACATTAGAAATTTACACTTTCACATGACACTTTCCTATGGACAAACTCAAGTAAATTACTTTTACAAGTTTAATTCAAAATTGCCAAGTAAGATAAGAGAAATACACAAAATTGTAATTAGAATTGTTTGCAGAAAACAACAAAAAATAATTACATGGGCCTAAAAGTCGCGGGTTATGCATACTAGGGTTAATAGAACCAATTACTAACTGTATTAACCTTTACTATTTTTGTGAGATTGATAGAAGAGAGCAATTACAGTGTTTTTGTTTTTTATGTGTATGAGGTTTATATATATATATATATATATATATATATATATATATATATATATAATTTTGATGTATTTTTCTGTTTATTATGTGAATTAACACTGCATGCACTGTAATAGCTTCATTATATATATATCTTTGCTCTGAAAGAACAGATCTGACAGGACAGTGGGGAGAGAGTATACAGTATATACAGTATACACAGGCATGTATCACCTAGTATTGGGTAAATGGGGCCTTTTTTCCATGATATGTTTTCAGTGTATACAACGTAACAGTAGCTGCAGTAAACCTTCCCTGTTATTACTATGGTTGGTTCCTTCCCGGTAACTCAGGAATGAGCCAATCAGATAATCACACGTAATATCATCAAAGAGATGTACAAGAGGAGGGGGCCAAGTAAGTGGTGGCTCAAGTGCAACCCATTGTTTTTGTGCTTGAAGAGCGGTCAGGCAAGTTGTGAAATCCTATGTTTGGGGTACCCTGATCGCCATTTGAACATGTTAGGACCCAATTTTATTTACAGCTTCTGGTTTGGGTGTCATTGTCAGGGCCTGAACCAGACCAGAATTACAGCCATATTTGCATTCCTACTGAAACAGGAATCCAATGATTACTGGGGGGAGGGGAAACATAAATATATGGTAGGGGGTTAGACTCTACTTCAATCATGAAAGCTGTGCAATGTCCAGATTTTAGTACCTGTCCGTGAACCTGAAACCTCCAATTCTATATTCATTTTGACACAGGGACAGAGCTTCCTTCATCTCCCGGTGTCTGTGGCTGTGATCAAGGGACTGTTTATTTTTCTAGTCATGTTCTCCATTACACCTTATGCAGACACAAAGATGGGGCCTGGCTTAGCTAATAAATGGAGGCTTCAATGGGGGCCTTCAAATAAATGGAGGTATTCAAATACTCCTTCAGCAATACAGAGGGGGTGAGAGAGCTCTGTGCATGTGTGTGCACAAAAGAAGAAAGAAATGGAGTTTCCTGGATCAGAGGACTGGCACTAAAATTATTTTATTATCAAAGTACACTAATACATTTTATATAGTATAGTATATAAAGTATAATAGTAAATTTTATCAATTTCCATTTTAAACACTAATACTATTGTTTACGTGGCTGGACAACCTGTTGAACACAATATTTCCCTTTTGCCCTGAGTGTTCCCTTAAATTATGTCTTTCTTCAGAATCCCTTTGGAATACTATTGTTTGCCATTGCACAAAACTCTTCTTTGCATTACAAGACTATTTGGACTCAAAAAGTCTTCTAATATTATAGAAGTACAAAAACATTGACTGGCAATAAATATTTTTTTTTAGTAAAGTGCAAACAACATGCAATGTTCCACTTTTCATGGGTTAAACATTCCCGGTCATGGTATTGATTGTGTGAAGATGCCATAAGCTTTTTAGTCCTTTCCAGTGCTCAGCTTATCAATTTACTTGCAAATGGCTCCCTAAAGTATTAACCCAGGTTAATTATTCGTCAAATATGATTATGCAGTGGTAATGTAAAAAATCGGAAGTGCGGGATGGAATTTTTCACTCCAGCAGTTTGGCTATTGCGGGAGCTGCTGGAGTTGCTGGAGTAATTACTAGGCCATTCCAGCTGGTGGATCTGTATTTTGGTTCAGAAAGAGGATGAGAAAAAATATGAAATGGAAAAAAAAAATCAGAGAAGCGGGAATATAAGCTGTGCCAATCGACGTAGGGAAAGATTTCACAGCTGCCACTGGTGATAAATGAAAGAGTGTGCCCAGTGTCTGATCAATACATGTAAATGCTCCTCATCATTATGGCTTTTTTATACACACTTCTCAATTAGCCTTTCCTCCCACTGGTAAGGAGCATTGTCACGCTTTCTGGACTGTGAAAGTGGCTGTGCTCTCAGCTCACCTGCAAGTGTATCACTCGGCACGACTGGAGCTGCCTAAAGCTGGGTATGGCAGCAGGTGGCAGAAAAACTGTGAATTTCCTGCCTAATGAAATTCTCCGCCCTACCATTTAATTAAATACCTGGTTAGTTCCATATATTGCTATACAATTTGTTAATAATAATGAATGAGTGGGATAAAATATGTTTGTGTCTGTTCAGGATTTCTGGGAATACATATACACGAGAGTCATCAAAGAATAAATAGAGGCAATTATATAAAATACAGGTTAAAGGAAAACGTTAGAAGAAATGGGTTAGAAACAGAAAATGGCGTACATTTAGGCGTAGTGAGCCGCAGCCAAAAAGCGCATCAAACAGTTCAGAAACACATCGCGGTTTTTCCCGAAGGGCTTTTCACATAAAGTCTGCAGCGTTTCCTCTTCGGAGTTTCTGCTTCAATTATACCTGTATGGAAACGCCAGCATTTCCATAGGTATAATTGACACGCTGCAAATGAAATTTCAGCATCTCTTCTATGGTTATTTTTCTGTAATGCATGGATAGGATTAGCTAGAATCCCATCCACTTTATAGGTACTGTAAAGTGCTGTGGCAAAATCGCAGCATTTACGCTACTTAGTGCATATTATTATATAAGTATTATTATAGGACATCTTATACTGACTTATGCCAGTAGGATACAGAATGTACTATACTTACAGTGGCAAAGCTTTAGAATCGATACGCCAAACCATCAACTCTGACTCAACTCTGGCCTCAACTTCAATTCTGACTCCAGCTCCGACTCCTTCATAAATGGCTGACAGCCATGGCAAAATAGAAGCAATAATGCTCTAATTCACAAAAAAGCTAGTGATTTAATTCTTATGTAAGTAAATGTGGAATAAACTAAGCATCTAATTAATTATACAATATTAATTATTGAATAAATTAATTTAGAATAATTTTATTTCAAGCCAAAGTTGGTAATTTTTTCTGATTCCAAATACACCCAAAACCTGGCCCCAGTTCCATGACTCTGATTCCACAACTCTGTACAGTAGATGATGACATGCAAGGTAAAAGAACTACAAGAGCAAAGTATAAAAACAGAAGGAATGCTGTTATGAGATATAACAATGTAAAAATAGATATAGCTAATGACTAAATAGTTCTTTTTTTCTGTGCTTGTATATGGTGTGAACTGGCTTCAGTAATTGCAGGCGATTATCATCAATTACCGGATTGCACCTATACTAGATATGCTATACCTGTACTTGCTATTCTATAACACACGGTTGCAAACCCAGTGTTTAGTGGTAATCACATGGGATTAGGTCACACTGTTAAAGGACTGTCTAATGAAGACAAACATCTCTTGTAGAGACATCTGCTTTGGCAACCAATCGATTGCTGTGGGTGTGGATACAAGTACTGAGACGCCCATTAATCAGTTTTATCACTGGTATAGGTTATTGTTGGATCTTGTAGGCAGCTGTAAATCGTAACTTTTATGCTGCAATTAAATGAAATGATGATACTATTAATAGTAATAAAAGTAGTCAGAAAATGTATATAGGTCTCTAATACAATGTAGAGCATGTACACCAATAATCATGTATTTTATGCTTTCACATATTACACCCAACCAAGTAGCACATCAGCATATTGCACAAAAGAAGGTCTAGACTGGGACTAATAAAACAGCCATGGTGCTACAAATAATTCACTGTGACCAATATACACAACCACAAGGGGGCCCCAACACTTTCTTAGGGGGCATGCACACGATGTAACATGGCGTTGATTCTGACACGTAAACTCGTGTCAGAATCAGCGCTGCAAAACAGAATCCGATTGACTTCAATGGGTTCTGTTTAGCGCTCGTAACACATTGAAATCAATGGGAGGCTTTTTAATCCATTGATTTCAATGTGTTACGCGTGCTAAACAGAACCCATTGAAGTTCATGGGATTCTGTTTTGCAGCGCTGATCCTTACACGAGTTATCATGCAAGAATCAGTGTCGCATTACATCATGTGCATGCACCCTTATTCCCACAGTGACCTGCACATTTCCTTTTCAGCCCCATCCAGCATTGCATTTTTCAAAATCTTAGGGGTAGTTCACACGGAGTAAACACACACTCATTTTGTAAAAAATACATGTGTAAAAATAAGACTCCCATTGACTTCAATGACATTTTACACGTGTATTTTGACGTGTTTTTTTTGTCATTGAAGTCAATGGGAGTCTTATTTTTACACATGTATTTTTTACAAAATGAGCGTGTGTTTACTCCGTGTGAACTACCCCTTAGTCCTCAGCATGACTTTTCTCTCAATCCTAATTGCTGACATAGGTTTTACTTTCATTGGTATGGTATCCCTTTAAAGAGAACCTTTCATGGTTTGGGGCACAGGCAGCTCTATATACTGCTGGAAAGCCGACAGTGCACTGAATTCAGCACACTATCGGCTTTCCCAATCTGTGCCCCGGGTAAAGCGCTATCGGTCCCGATACCTTAGCTCTTTACAGTCAGAAGGGAGTTCCTGACTATCAGGCAGGTACATCCTTCTTCAAAGCAGCACCTATCGCACTGTACAGTGTGAGCGGGGAGGAACGCCCCCTCCCTCTGCTCACAGTGCTCGTCCATAGACGAGTATTATCAGGAAAGGAGGGGGGGTTCCTCCTCGCTCACACTGTACAGCGCGATAAGCGCTACTGTGGAGAAGGATGTTCCTGACTGTAAAGGATGCCCTTCTGACTGTAAAGAGCTACAGTACCGGGACCGAAAGCTCTTTACCTGGGGCGCAGATCGGGAAAGCCGATAGTGCGCTGAATTCAGTGCACTGTCGGCTTTCCACTAGTATATAGAACTGCCTGTGCCCCAAACCATGTGACTACCACCGTTGCTGCGCAAGGTATATAATTTGTGAACAATGAGAGAAACTACCCTTTTGTACATCTAGTACCTAAACATATGGTAAGGTAGCTGCATGGCAAGTCACTGCACTGTTTGGTTTATTGATTGGTCGGATTTTTTAGGAAACTGTCTGGCTTCTTATTTGGGCACTTTACAGTAATGTTACTTAGGAAGTGGACGGTATGGTTTTTGTACACTCTGTGGCATCAATAATAGGTACTCAAGGGATAATATTTCAACTGAACGTTAGCATTGCACACGTGTTCTATAAAACATGAAAAATCAGAAGATATTTAACTAATGGGGCTCATTTCTATTGAGATCTAGGGTGCAAATAGTGAGAACTGTGGATGATGGAGGGGAATGTGGAAAATTGAATGCTCCTCCATCTACAATGACATCATAATGCCTGTATGTGACATCATTAGAATTACTTTCCTCATATACTGCGATGTCACAGTATATACAGTAATCTTTTTATGTGTGCCTTATCCCTGTGCTATGATCTCATAATGGGCATTATTCCTGTACTGGGAGATTGCTGAGGAAATGTGCGCCCGGGGGTAAACACAAATAAGCTCATAGCTGGCATGCATTTCCTACATTGTTAAGACTATATCTCTGGTAGAAATGATGATAAATGTGGTGGGGTTAATGGCTCCTCCAATGCACACCCTCACCGTTCCCCTTTTTTGAGAAAGTGGCAAAGGCAGCACAGAGTTTTAAAAAGTTGCAATTTTTTTGCACAAAAACATGTTCAAAATGTGCAAAAAATTGCAACTTATATATTGTTCTTGTTGTACACCAAGGCATAATAAATCTGCCCATTGTGTCCATTATCTGTACTTTGACAGCAGTGTGTGCATTATCCCTGTACTGTGACATAACTATGTGCATTTCCTTCTACTGTGATATCACTGTGTGCATTGTCCCTGTACTGTGACATCAATGTGTACATTATCCCAATCTGTACATTACAATCTGTATGTGTATTATCCCTGTTTGTAAAGGAGACCAAAATAAGCTTACATGTTTAAAGTTCTAAACTGCATACAGTGATCATGGTATAGTGGGGCCACAATACAGGTTTCATAGTGGACCCCATGGTTGCTTATTAGACTCTTGCTAATATAGCTTATTCCTGTGGTGTCCTACTACTTACTGTAGTCACTACTACAGTAATTCATGATAACACGTTGTCTATTGTAGACCCAATTGAGCAGTGGTGTGTGCTACTGGCACCATGTTTTTCACAAATTTCCTCCTTGTATGTGATTGTAAAATCCCTTAAAGGGGTTTTCCGGTATAAAATTATATTTCTACACTAAGATAGACACACACACCCTCCCCCTTAACTTTTAACTTATTTTCTTTACAAAAAATGTATATTTACCTAGATCACCGAGGCGGTCATGTGACTGCCCCAGGCACATTTTCAGATTTTTCGGTGATGTTCAGTTTCCCTGTTTCCAGAAATGGAACGTCACCAATACTAAATCCCCCCACCCCATCATACTTACATGTCTTCCTGTCCAGAACATCACTTCCTTCTATTGTGCAGGCGCGGGCAGGAGGAGCTGGACCCACAGAGGAAAAAGATCATCTGTACCCAGAAGATCCGGACAGGAAGACAGGTAAGTATAATGGCTTAGGGGGGGTTGAGTTAGTTATGTGGAAAGGTCTAGTAGTGGGCGGGCTAGCTAGGGAAAAAAGGAGGGGTGTGAGGGAGTGAGAGAGTGAGGGGGAGGGAGTGAGAGGGGAAGGTAGTGTGAGTCAGCTCTTAGAGAAGTGCAATGCATCATGGTAGCTTTAGGAAAAGAGAACAGGAAGCTACCCTGTAAACAAATGCAGAGGATGCCAGGAGACCCCAGAGAAACCCAGGAATCACCCAAAACACTGCTATTAATAACGCTAACAGACCTTTTTCGAAAAATCTTTGCTTGGAAAACCCCTTTAAACATTTATAAATATATTTAGAGATTTTTTTTATATATTCTTCATTTTTTGGCTTTAAAAGGAAAGAAAAGTAATTCTAATATCTCTCTTCTCCCAAAATATTAATCATGCATTTTCTGTACTATAATATAACTTCAGAAATCCCTTTTTTTCTGGAAGGCTTTGAAATATCCAGATGCCACATAGAACATTAAAGGAAGGTAATACATGGCATCTGATGCTGTGTGAGGGCAACCACAGCAGGCATGACAAAATCAATACCCATTGAGCTACCTCCACTGGGAAGAAGAGAATTGCAGTATATGATTTTTGCTTGCAAAAAGATTTCCATCTAAACATGGAAAACTAAAGTGCGAGCCAGTCATACGGTACATTGATGTCTACAGAGCTGAGTTTTCTCTTATACTGTCAATGTTTGATGGTTAGACGACTGTAACAAACATAATGCGCCTCAGAGAATCTAAATATTCCAATTTCTACCAATTATTTCCTTGCCCCTGTACTTCATCAGTATGACAGACCATAATGCCCACAACAACCTCTTTCCTGTAGTTCCCATATGTGTCCTTTGACCCAAGGCTTTTGCCATGCAAAGGCAAGTCCAGGTTTATCTCTGTGATTCTTTAAGACATAATTGCTTTAGCCTCGAGAAAATCCAGGCAGGACCCTGATTATCTTAAACATATTTTCTGATGCATTTTTATGTTTTTTACCAAGTTCCCTATTGTGTCTTGTCCACAGGCGAGATAATCCTCTATTACCTTGCCAGCGATAAAACTGTCATTCTGGTTCTTATTGGACATTTATTTTGACATTGTGGATTTTTTATAGGAAGGTTTGGTTTATTAATATTATTGTTTTTGTGAAATTTTTAGTTTGCAAAATACATTTATTGTTGTGTTTAGGTGTTAGAGATCTAGAGTTCAGATTAATATGTTTTAGGTGTCTATGAAGAATTGCCTTTTTATCCAATCTCCTTTTAATAGAAGCTCAGCAAGGTGCAGTGCCTTAAACAGAGTCTGTCAGCAGAACCCATCATATCAACCCAGCCCTGCAGGTAGGTCACCTCAATCGATCAGCTTCTGAGGCTTGAAACCTCCATTGCCATGATATAGCTGTTTTTGTCAATATGCAAATTAACACTTTGTAGCAAATCGGGAGTTGCTGCTGCTCCAAAGAGATATGCAGCAATGCCCTCATTGCTTCAAAGAGGTAAGGCCTGGTTCACATCTGTGTTCAGTATTCCATTCGAGGAGTCCGCTTGGGAACCCACCCGAATGGAATACCAAATGCATTAAAAAGTGGTTAGTCTAGAATCACATGGACCCCATAGACTATAATGGGGTCTGTGTGTTTTCAAGCAGTACTTTTCTCTCCGCATGATTCATGCGGACAACACGCGGAAAACACACGGATCTCATTATAGTCTATGGGGTCCCTGTGGTTTCTAGGCTAACCACTTTTTAATGCATTCAATATTCTGTTTGGGGGGGTCCCCAAGCGGACTCCCCGAACTGAATGCCGAACGCAGATGTGAGCCAGGCCTAATTTGTATGTTAACAGCACAATCCCAGAAACTGAACAATGTTTCACAAAGGGAAAACACTAATTGATTCAAGGGACCCTAACCAATCTATTTGCAGGTCTGGGTTAATGTACTGGGTTCTGATGACAGACTCCCTTTGAATACAGAGAACAATAGAAAAGGAAAAACATGTTCTATAAAGAAGATTTATTAAGACTGGTGTTTCGTATTCCAGTCTTATTAAAGACCCAACTGACGCAGGGTATGAGTGATTTATGAAGAGGCTCTATCTGTAGTTTCCATTTCTCCCTGAACTAATGGGGGGAGACTAGCTGCCATATACAGTAACTAATACCAGAAAACTAGTGTGAGTTAGAATGAATATATCTAACTTTATGTTGTCATATAATACTATACTAAACTATTGTACATACATGTATGAATAATTATAGCACATGAAATGTAGAATAAATGGCAAAATTTAACATATTACTCATATGCTATAAATATAAAACAAAAAAATAAGGTGTAATTAAATCTTACAGATGTAATATAGCTGGCCTATTCTAGTATAGGGAAACAAGATTAGAAAGTGCAGAGTGCAGTGTGATTATCAGACTGGGTACTGGGCACCCATTGCTTACAAATTGTAATCTTTATAGAGCTCCAGTCAACCTCGTTCAATTCATTTTTAGGATAATCTGAGGTAACAAACAAGGATCTGTTCTGGACATCCACTTATTATCAGATAGTGGGTCTGAAAGAAAATAGGTTTTCCAGGGATGCCTTATTGCACGGGGCCCTATAGCAAAACTGGACATACAATCCACCTTTACTAGAACCATATCAAGTAGCAAGTTCAGAACTTAAAAAGTGTATGATTATTTTTGACTCCTTTACACACACACACACACACACACACACACACACACACACACACACACACACATACATATAAATCAAAAGTGATTTTATAGTACACATAATGCACAGAGTGATGTCACAGTACAGGGATAATGTACACATTGATGTCATAGTACAGGGATAATGTACACAGTGATGTCACAGTACAGAGATAATGTACACATTGATGTCACAGTACAGGGATAATGTACACAGTGATGTCACAGTACAGGGATAATGTACACATTGATGTCATAGTACAGGGATAATGTACACAGTGATGTCACAGTACAGAGATAATGTACACATTGATGTCACAGTACAGGGATAATGTACACAGTGATGTCACAGTACAGGGATAATGTACACATTGATGTCATAGTACAGGGATAATGTACACAGTGATGTCACAGTACAGAGATAATGTACACATTGATGTCACAGTACAGGGATAATGTACACAGTGATGTCACAGTACAGGGATAATGTACACAGTGATGTCACAGTACAGAGATAATGTACACAGTGATGTCACAGTACAGGGATAATGTACACAGTGATGTCACAGGACAGGGATAATGTACACATGGATGTCACAATACAGGGATAATGTACACAGTGATGTCACAGGACAGGGATAATGTACACAGTGATATCACAGGACAGGGATAATGTACACATGGATGTCACAGGACAGGGATAATGTACACAGTGATATCACAGGACAGGGATAATGTATACAGTGATGTCACAGTACAGGGATAATGTACACATGGATGTCACAGTACAGGGATAATGTACACAGTGATGTCACAGTACAGGGATAATGTACACAGTGATGTCACAGTACAGGGGTAATGTACACAGTGATGTCACAGTACAGAGATAATGTACACATTGATGTCACAGTACAGGGATAATGTACACAGTGATGTCACAGTACAGGGATAATGTACACAGTGATGTCACAGTACAGGATAATATACACAGTGATGTCACAGTACAGGGATAATATACACAGTGATGTTACAGTACAGAGATAATGTACACATTGATGTCACAGGACAGGAATAATGTACACAGTGATGTCACAGTACAGGGATAATGTACACAGTAATGTCACAGTACAGGGATAATGTACACAGTGATGTCACAGTACAGGGATAATAGACACAGTGATGTCACAATACAGGGATAATGTACACATTGATGTCACAGTACAGGGATAATGTACACAGTGATGTCACAGTACAGGGATAATAAACACAGTGCTATCGCTATACAGGAATAACCAACACAGTGATGTCACAGTACAGGGATAATGCACACAGTGATGTTACAGTACAGGGATAATATCCATAATGACATAATAGCACAGGAATAATACACAGAAAAAGATCACTTTGTACATTGTGACATCACAGCATATAAAGAAAGCAATTATAATGATGTCATCTGCAGTTATTATAATGTAACAGAGGCGCATTCAATTTCCACAACCCCTTCCATCACACATCGTTAGCACTAATTGCACCCTAGATCTTAGTGGACATGGGCCCCTTAATTTTTGCACCCCATAACAGCTAATGTGTCCTTGATAATTACACCCACAAGGTTTTCTAAACCAGTTAATGCCTTTAAATGTTTTTAGGTTTTTTTTGGTTTGGTGTCCATGTGTGGGTGTATAGGAACAAGGATGTGGTTAATGCAGTAAATGAAGCCAAAACTGTTTTCCTATATTTTCTATAATGTATACACTGTAGCTGACATGATCGGACTTAAGTGGAAAAAATGTTATTAATGACTTAGAGGCTCTGAGACTTGTTTGATAAAAATCAGCAGCCAGCAGTGCAATGAAGTGGGGAGGTGGGATGTCTGTCACTGTCACTCTATGTTTACAGAACTATATGTATATGTCAGTGCATTTCATTGTGTATAAGGACATATGTGCCTTCTTATGTTAGTTATGACCTTTCAGCTTTATATAAATCCTTAGTAATTACTAATAGATAAATGGCATCCAGCGGACAGAGATGAAATATAATGTCTGTGCTGTTAATGTATGTTCAGTGTGTTTCACATCCTTACCTCTGTACGCTCCCTTCACATTAGTTAATAGGATGTACTAGTAAAATACAAGCTGTCACATCACATTGCATCACAACAATCAGTAGAAGAAAGGAAATTAAAGATCCCAATGGCACTGGATTCCATTTCAGTCATTAGCTTTGAGGTAGTGGCAGAGAACCATTCAGAGGACCAGGCCCCTGTGTGGTTATTTAGTCCTCAGGGGAATTTACCACTAATGCTGTTTTCTGCCCCACTTCTTTACAATGACTAGTATACACAAATGAATCAATGCATGTTTGGTACAAATCCTAAGTAAGAAAAGCAAGCATATTAAATTGATAGTGCTTTGTTGTAATATAACCTCTGACATTACAATCTATCCCAATTAGAGATGAGCGAACAGTGTTCTATCGAACTCATGTTCGATCGGATATTAGGCTGTTCGGCATGTTCGAATCGAATCGAACACCGCGTGGTAAAGTGCGCCATTACTCGATTCCCCTCCCACCTTCCCTGGCGCCTTTTTTGCTCCAATAACAGCGCAGGGTAGGTGGGACAGGAACTACGACACCGGTGACGTTGAAAAAAGTAGGCAAAACCCATTGGCTGCCGAAAACATGTGACCTCTAATTTAAAAGAACAGCGCCGCCCAGCTTCGCGTCATTCTGAGCTTGCAATTCACCGAGGACGGAGGTTTCCGTCCAGCTAGCTAGGGCTTAGATTCTGGGTAGGCAGGGACAGGCTAGGATAGGAAGGAGAAGACAACCAACAGCTCTTGTAAGAGCTAAATTCCAGGGAGAAGCTTGTCAGTGTAACGTGGCACTGACGGGCTCAATCGCCGCAACCCAGCTTTCCCAGGATCCTGAATGGAATACACTGTCAGTGTATTCCCGTATACCCGATATATACCCCGATACCCGTTCCAACGGTGTGCCCCCCCACCTTCACCCCAGAAATACCCTGCAAGTCCCCTAGCAATAGAATTGGGGCTATATACACCCACAATTTTTACTACTGGTATACAGTGCCATTGTCTGACTGGGAATTCAAAGAATATATTGGGAATACAAATACCCTCATTTCTTGCTACTGCCATATAGTGCCAGTTTCTGACTGGTAATTCAAAGAATATATTGGGGTTACGTGCACCCACAATTTTTACTACTGGTATACAGTGCCATTGTCTGACTGGGAATTCAAAGAGTATATTGGGAATACAAATACCCTCATTTCTTGCTACTGCCATATAGTGCCAGTTTCTGACTGGGAATTCAAAGAATATATTGGGGTTACGTGCACCCACAATTTTTACTACTGGTATACAGTGCCATTGTCTGACTGGGAATTCAAAGAATATATTGGGGTTATAAATACCCTCATTTCTTGCTACTGCCATATAGTGCCAGTTTCTGACTGGTAATTCAAAGAATATATTGGGGTTACGTGCACCCACAATTTTTACTACTGGTATACAGTGCCATTGTCTGACTGGGAATTCAAAGAATATATTGGGAATACAAATACCCTCATTTCTTGCTACTGCCATATAGTGCCAGTTTCTGACTGGGAATTCAAAGAATATATTGGGGTTACGTGCACCCACAATTTTTACTACTGGTATACAGTGCCATTGTCTGACTGGGAATTCAAAGAATATATTGGGGTTATAAATACCCTCATTTCTTGCTACTGCCATATAGTGCCAGTTTCTGACTGGTAATTCAAAGAATATATTGGGGTTACGTGCACCCACAATTTTTACTACTGGTATACAGTGCCATTGTCTGACTGGGAATTCAAAGAGTATATTGGGAATACAAATACCCTCATTTCTTGCTACTGCCATATAGTGCCAGTTTCTGACTGGGAATTCAAAGAATATATTGGGGTTACGTGCACCCACAATTTTTACTACTGGTATACAGTGCCATTGTCTGACTGGGAATTCAAAGAATATATTGGGGTTATAAATACCCTCATTTCTTGCTACTGCCATATAGTGCCAGTTTCTGACTGGTAATTCAAAGAATATATTGGGGTTACGTGCACCCACAATTTTTACTACTGGTATACAGTGCCATTGTCTGACTGGGAATTCAAAGAGTATATTGGGAATACAAATACCCTCATTTCTTGCTACTGCCATATAGTGCCAGTTTCTGACTGGTAATTCAAAGAATATATTGGGGTTACGTGCACCCACAATTTTTACTACTGGTATACAGTGCCATTGTCTGACTGGGAATTCAAAGAATATATTGGGGTTATAAATACCCTCATTTCTTGCTACTGCCATATAGTGCCAGTTTCTGACTGGTAATTCAAAGAATATATTGGGGTTACGTGCACCCACAATTTTTACTACTGGTATACAGTGCCATTGTCTGACTGGGAATTCAAAGAGTATATTGGGAATACAAATACCCTCATTTCTTGCTACTGCCATATAGTGCCAGTGTCTGACTGGGAATTCAAAGAATATATTGGGGTTACGTGCACCCACAATTTTTACTACTGGTATACAGTGCCATTGTCTGACTGGGAATTCAAAGAATATATTGGGGTTATAAATACCCTCATTTCTTGCTACTGCCATATAGTGCCAGTTTCTGACTGGTAATTCAAAGAATATATTGGGGTTACGTGCACCCACAATTTTTACTACTGGTATACAGTGCCATTGTCTGACTGGGAATTCAAAGAGTATATTGGGAATACAAATACCCTCATTTCTTGCTACTGCCATATAGTGCCAGTTTCTGACTGGGAATTCAAAGAATATATTGGGGTTACGTGCACCCACAATTTTTACTACTGGTATACAGTGCCATTGTCTGACTGGGAATTCAAAGAATATATTGGGGTTATAAATACCCTCATTTCTTGCTACTGCCATATAGTGCCAGTTTCTGACTGGTAATTCAAAGAATATATTGGGGTTACGTGCACCCACAATTTTTACTACTGGTATACAGTGCCATTGTCTGACTGGGAATTCAAAGAGTATATTGGGAATACAAATACCCTCATTTCTTGCTACTGCCATATAGTGCCAGTGTCTGACTGGGAATTCAAAGAATATATTGGGGTTACGTGCACCCACAATTTTTACTACTGGTATACAGTGCCATTGTCTGACTGGGAATTCAAAGAGTATATTGGGAATACAAATACCCTCATTTCTTGCTACTGCCATATAGTGCCAGTTTCTGACTGGGAATTCAAAGAATATATTGGGGTTACGTGCACCCACAATTTTTACTACTGGTATACAGTGCCATTGTCTGACTGGGAATTCAAAGAATATATTGGGGTTATAAATACCCTCATTTCTTGCTACTGCCATATAGTGCCAGTTTCTGACTGGTAATTCAAAGAATATATTGGGGTTACGTGCACCCACAATTTTTACTACTGGTATACAGTGCCATTGTCTGACTGGGAATTCAAAGAGTATATTGGGAATACAAATACCCTCATTTCTTGCTACTGCCATATAGTGCCAGTTTCTGACTGGTAATTCAAAGAATATATTGGGGTTACGTGCACCCACAATTTTTACTACTGGTATACAGTGCCATTGTCTGACTGGGAATTCAAAGAATATATTGGGGTTATAAATACCCTCATTTCTTGCTACTGCCATATAGTGCCAGTTTCTGACTGGTAATTCAAAGAATATATTGGGGTTACGTGCACCCACAATTTTTACTACTGGTATACAGTGCCATTGTCTGACTGGGAATTCAAAGAGTATATTGGGAATACAAATACCCTCATTTCTTGCTACTGCCATATAGTGCCAGTGTCTGACTGGGAATTCAAAGAATATATTGGGGTTACGTGCACCCACAATTTTTACTACTGGTATACAGTGCCATTGTCTGACTGGGAATTCAAAGAATATATTGGGGTTATAAATACCCTCATTTCTTGCTACTGCCATATAGTGCCAGTTTCTGACTGGTAATTCAAAGAATATATTGGGGTTACGTGCACCCACAATTTTTACTACTGGTATACAGTGCCATTGTCTGACTGGGAATTCAAAGAGTATATTGGGAATACAAATACCCTCATTTCTTGCTACTGCCATATAGTGCCAGTGTCTGACTGGGAATTCAAAGAATATATTGGGGTTACGTGCACCCACAATTTTTACTACTGGTATACAGTGCCATTGTCTGACTGGGAATTCAAAGAATATATTGGGGTTATAAATACCCTCATTTCTTGCTACTGCCATATAGTGCCAGTTTCTGACTGGTAATTCAAAGAATATATTGGGGTTACGTGCACCCACAATTTTTTACTACTGGTATACAGTGCCATTGTCTGACTGGGAATTCAAAGAGTATATTGGGAATACAAATACCCTCATTTCTTGCTACTGCCATATAGTGCCAGTGTCTGACTGGGAATTCAAAGAATATATTGGGGTTACGTGCACCCACAATTTTTACTACTGGTATACAGTGCCATTGTCTGACTGGGAATTCAAAGAGTATATTGGGAATACAAATACCCTCATTTCTTGCTACTGCCATATAGTGCCAGTGTCTGACTGGGAATTCAAAGAATATATTGGGGTTACGTGCACCCACAATTTTTACTACTGGTATACAGTGCCAATTTCTAACTAGGAATTCAAAATGCGCAAGGCTCCCGGAAAGGGACGTGGACGAGGCCGTGGGCGAGGTCGGGGGAATGGTTCTGGGGAGCAAGGTAGCAGTGAAGCCACAGGGCGTCCCGTGCCTACTCCTGTGGGGCAGCAAGCATTGCGCCACTCCACAGTGCCAGGGTTGCTTGCCACATTAACTAAACTGCAGGGTACAAACCTTAGTAGGCCCGAGAACCAGGAACAGGTCTTGCAATGGCTGTCAGAGAACGCTTACAGCACATTGTCCAGCAGCCAGTCAGACTCTGCCTCCTCTCCTCCTATTACCCAACAGTCTTGTCTTCCTTCCTCCCAAAATTCCGAAGCTTTACAGAACAATAACCCAAACTGTCCCTGCTCCCCAGAGCTGTTCTCCGCTCCTTTCATTGTCCCTCAACCTGCCTCTCCACGTCACGATTCCACGAACCTAACAGAGGAGCATCTGTGTCCAGATGCTCAAACACTAGAGTCTCCTCCATCTCCGTTCGATTTGGTGGTGGATGACCAGCAACCCACCCTCATCGACGATGATGTGACGCAGTTGCCGTCAGGGCATCCAGTTGACTGGCGCATTGTGCGGGAGGAGGAGATGAGACAGGAGTTGGAAGAGGAAGTGGTGGATGATGAGGACACTGACCCGACCTGGACAGGGGGGATGTCAAGCGGGGAAAGTAGTGTGGATGTTGAGGCAGGTGCAGCACCAAAAAGGGTAGCTAGAGGCAGAGGCAGAGGTCAGCAGCTTAGGCGAAGCCAGGCCACACCCGGAATCTCCCAAGATGTTCCAGTTCGTACCCAGCCCCGAAAAACTCCCACCTCGAGGGCACGTTTCTCGAAGGTGTGGAGTTTTTTCAAGGAATGCGCCGAGGACAGATATAGTGTTGTCTGCACAATTTGCCTCTCGAAATTGATTAGGGGCTCTGAGAAGAGCAACCTGTCCACCACTTCAATGCGCCGTCATTTGGAATCCAAGCACTGGAATCAGTGGCAGGCAGCAACGGCAGGACAAAGGCCGCCTGCCGTTCACGCCACTGCCACTGCCTCTGCCTCTGCCTCTGCCACTGCCACTGCTGACTGTGCTGGCGATGCACTCCAGAGGACGAGCCAGGACACCACTTCATCTGCCTCCGCCACTTTGTTGACTTCTACCTCATCCTCCCCTGGTCCTGTCTTATCTCCTTCTCCTGCACCATCAAAGGCACCATCAGGCGTTTCTTTACAACAACCCACCATCTCTCAGACATTGGAGCGGCGGCAGAAATACACTGCTAACCACCCACACGCGCAAGCCTTGAACGCCAACATCGCTAAACTGCTGGCCCAGGAGATGTTGGCGTTCCGGCTTGTTGAAACTCCCGCCTTCCTGGACCTGATGGCAACTGCGGCACCTCGCTATGCCGTCCCTAGCCGTCACTACTTCTCCCGGTGTGCCGTCCCCGCCTTGCACCAGCACGTGTCACTCAACATCAGGCGGGCCCTTAGTTCCGCGCTTTGCACAAAGGTCCACTTGACCACCGACGCGTGGACAAGTGCATGCGGACAGGGACGCTACATTTCACTGACGGCACACTGGGTAAATGTAGTTGAGGCTGGGACTGCTTCCCAAACTGGCCCGGTGTACCTCGTCTCCCCGCCTAACATTCCTGGCAGGGACACGAGAAGAACACCCCCCTCCTCCTCCTCCTCTACCGCCTCCTCCTCCGCCTCCTCCTCCGCCACCGCCTCCTCCTCCGCTGTTAGATTGACCCCAGCTACGAGTTGGAAACGTTGCAGCACTGGCGTTGGTAGACGTCAGCAGGCTGTGCTGAAGCTGATCAGCTTGGGGGACAGACAGCACACTGCCTCCGAGGTGAGGGATGCCCTCCTCGATGAGACGGCAATATGGTTTGAGCCGCTGCACCTGGGCCCAGGCATGGTCGTTTGTGATAACGGCCGGAACCTGGTAGCAGCTCTGGAGCTTGCCGGACTCCAACATGTTCCATGCCTGGCCCACGTCTTCAACCTAGTGGTGCAACGTTTCCTAAAGAGCTACCCCAATGTTCCAGAGCTACTGGTGAAAGTGCGGCGCATGTGCGCCCACTTTCGCAAGTCGACAGTAGCCGCTGCTAGCTTAAAATCTCTCCAGCAACGCCTGCATGTGCCACAACACCGGCTTTTGTGCGACGTCCCCACACGCTGGAACTCAACGTTTCAGATGTTGAATAGAGTGGTTGAGCAGCAGAGACCTTTGATGGAATACCAGCTACAAAACCCTAGGGTGCCACAAAGTCAGCTGCCTCAGTTTCACATCCATGAGTGGCCATGGATGAGAGACCTTTGTGACATCCTACGGGTCTTTGAGGAGTCCACAAGGAGGGTGAGCTCTGAGGATGCGATGGTGAGCCTTACAATCCCGCTCTTGTGTGTTCTGAGAGAATCCCTGATTGACATCAGGGATAACTCAGATCACACAGAGGAGTTAGGGATAGCATCCGATCCGTCACAGCTGGAGAGTAGGTCCACACATCTGTCCGCTTCACTGCGTTTAATGGAGGAGGAGGAGGAGGAGGAGGAGGAGGAAGAAGAGTTGTCCGATGATGTGATGGTGATACAGGAGGCTTCCGGGCAACTTCGAATCGTCCCATTGTTGCAGCGCGGATGGGTAGACATGGAGGATGAGGAGGAAATGGAGATTGAACTTTCCGGTGGGGCCAGAGGAGTCATGCCAACTAACACTGTGGCAGACATGGCTGAGTTCATGTTGGGGTGCTTTACAACCGACAAGCGTATTGTCAAAATCATGGAGGACAACCAGTACTGGATCTTTGCTATCCTTGACCCCCGGTATAAAAACAACATCTCGTCTTTTATTCCGGTAGAGGGGAGGGCCAATCGCATCAATGCTTGCCACAGGCAATTGGTGCAGAATATGATGGAGATGTTTCCAGCATGTGACAGTGGCGGCAGGGAGGGCAGTTCCTCCAGTAGGCAACCAAGTTCTCACCGGTCCACACAAACGAGGGGCACACTGTCTAAGGTCTGGGACACCTTGATGGCACCCCCTCGCCAAAGTGCCGCCACGGAGGGTCCTAGTGTCACCAGGCGTGAGAAGTATAGGCGCATGTTGCGGGAATACCTTTCCGACCACAGCCCTGTCCTCTCCGACCCCTCTGCGCCCTACACGTATTGGGTGTCGAAGTTGGACCTGTGGCTTGAACTTGCCCTATATGCCTTGGAGGTGCTGTCCTGTCCTGCCGCCAGCGTCCTATCTGAGAGGGTGTTCAGTGCAGCCGGTGGCATCATCACTGACAAGCGCACCCGTCTGTCAGCTGAGAGTGCCGACCGGCTCACTTTGATAAAAATGAACCACCACTGGATAGAGCCTTCATTTTTGTGCCCACCTGTGTAAAGCACCCCAACATGAAACTCCATGTCTGTACTCAACCTCTCCAATTCCTCCGCATCCTCATACTCATCCACCATAAGCGTTGCACAATTCTGCTAATACTAGGCTCCCTCCAACATGATTTCCCCCAACTCTGCTGGTTAGAGGCTCCCTCCACCCTGATTTCCACCAACTCTGCTGGTTAGAGGCTCCCTCCACCCTGCTTTCCCACAACTCTGCTGGTTAGAGGCTCCTTCCACCATGAATTTGCCCAAACTGGGCTGTTTAGAGGCTCCCTCCACCATGAATTGGTCCAAACTGGGCTGGTTAGAGGCTCCCTCCACCATTAATTGGTCCAAACTGGGCTGGTTAGAGGCTCCCTCCACCATGAATTTGCCCAAACTGGGCTGTTTAGAGGCTCCCTCCACCATGAATTTGCCCAAACTGGGCTGTTTAGAGGCTCCCTCCACCATGAATTGGTCCAAACTGGGTTTTTTAGAGGCTCCCTCCACCATGAATTGGTCCAAACTGGGGTGGTTAGAGGCTCCCTCCACCATTAATTGGTCCAAACTGGGCTGGTTAGAGGCTCCCTCCACCATGAATTGGTCCAAACTGGGCTGGTTAGAGGCTCCCTCCACCATGAATTGGTCCAAACTGGGGTGGTTAGAGGCTCCCTCCACCATTAATTGGTCCAAACTGGGCTGGTTAGAGGCTCCCTCCACCATTAATTGGTCCAAACTGGGCTGGTTAGAGGCTCCCTCCACCATTAATTGGTCCAAACTGGGCTGGTTAGAGGCTCCCTCCACCATGAATTTGCCCAAACTGGGCTGTTTAGAGGCTCCCTCCACCATGAATTTGCCCAAACTGGGCTGGTTAGAGGCTCCCTCCACCATGAATTGGTCCAAACGGGTTTTTAGAGGCTCCCTTCACCATGAATTGGTCCAAACTTGGCTGTTTAGAGGCTCCCTCCACCATGAATTGGTCCAAACTGGGGTGGTTAGAGGCTCCCTCCACCATTAATTGGTCCAAACTGGGCTAATTAGAGGCTCCCTCCACCATGAATTGGTCCAAACTGGGTTTTTTAGAGGCTCCCTCCACCATGAATTTGCCCAAACTGGGCTGTTTAGAGGCTCCCTCCACCATGAATTGGTCCAAACTGGGCTGGTTAGAGGCTCCCTCCACCATGAATTGGTCCAAACTGGGTTTTTTAGAGGCTCCCTCCACCATGAATTGGTCCAAACTGGGCTGGTTAGAGGCTCCCTCCACCATGAATTTCCCAAAACTTGGCTGTTTAGAGGCTCCCTCCACCATTAATTGGTCCAAACTGGGCTGGTTAGAGGCTCCCTCCACCATGAATTGGTCCAAACTGGGGTTTTTAGAGGCTCCCTCCACCATGAATTGGTCCAAACTTGGCTGTTTAGAGGCTCCCTCCACCATGAATTGGTCCAAACTGGGGTGGTTAGAGGCTCCCTCCACCATTAATTGGTCCAAACTGGGCTGGTTAGAGGCTCCCTCCACCATTAATTGGTCCAAACTGGGCTGGTTAGAGGCTCCCTCCACCATGAATTTGCCCAAACTGGGCTGTTTAGAGGCTCCCTCCACCATGAATTTGCCCAAACTGGGCTGGTTAGAGGCTCCCTCCACCATGAATTGGTCCAAACGGGTTTTTAGAGGCTCCCTTCACCATGAATTGGTCCAAACTTGGCTGTTTAGAGGCTCCCTCCACCATGAATTGGTCCAAACTGGGGTGGTTAGAGGCTCCCTCCACCATTAATTGGTCCAAACTGGGCTAATTAGAGGCTCCCTCCACCATGAATTGGTCCAAACTGGGTTTTTTAGAGGCTCCCTCCACCATGAATTTGCCCAAACTGGGCTGTTTAGAGGCTCCCTCCACCATGAATTGGTCCAAACTGGGCTGGTTAGAGGCTCCCTCCACCATGAATTGGTCCAAACTGGGTTTTTTAGAGGCTCCCTCCACCATGAATTGGTCCAAACTGGGCTGGTTAGAGGCTCCCTCCACCATGAATTTCCCAAAACTTGGCTGTTTAGAGGCTCCCTCCACCATTAATTGGTCCAAACTGGGCTGGTTAGAGGCTCCCTCCACCATGAATTGGTCCAAACTGGGGTTTTTAGAGGCTCCCTCCACCATGAATTGGTCCAAACTTGGCTGTTTAGAGGCTCCCTCCACCATGAATTGGTCCAAACTGGGGTGGTTAGAGGCTCCCTCCACCATTAATTGGTCCAAACTGGGCTGGTTAGAGGCTCCCTCCACCATTAATTGGTCCAAACTGGGCTGGTTAGAGGCTCCCTCCACCATGAATTTGCCCAAACTGGGCTGTTTAGAGGCTCCCTCCACCATGAATTTGCCCAAACTGGGCTGGTTAGAGGCTCCCTCCACCATGAATTGGTCCAAACGGGTTTTTAGAGGCTCCCTTCACCATGAATTGGTCCAAACTTGGCTGTTTAGAGGCTCCCTCCACCATGAATTGGTCCAAACTGGGGTGGTTAGAGGCTCCCTCCACCATTAATTGGTCCAAACTGGGCTGGTTAGAGGCTCCCTCCACCATTAATTGGTCCAAACTGGGCTGGTTAGAGGCTCCCTCCACCATGAATTGGTCCAAACTGGGGTTTTTAGAGGCTCCCTCCACCATGAATTGGTCCAAACTTGGCTGTTTAGAGGCTCCCTCCACCATTAATTGGTCCAAACTGGGCTGGTTAGAGGCTCCCTCCACCATGAATTGGTCCAAACTGGGTTTTTTAGAGGCTCCCTCCACCATGAATTTGCCCAAACTGGGCTGTTTAGAGGCTCCCTCCACCATGAATTGGTCCAAACTGGGTTTTTTAGAGGCTCCCTCCACCATGAATTGGTCCAAACTGGGCTGGTTAGAGGCTCCCTCCACCATGAATTGGTCCAAACTGGGGTGGTTAGAGGCTCCCTCCACCATTAATTGGTCCAAACTGGGCTGGTTAGAGGCTCCCTCCACCATTAATTGGTCCAAACTGGGCTGGTTAGAGGCTCCCTCCACCATGAATTTGCCCAAACTGGGCTGTTTAGAGGCTCCCTCCACCATTAATTGGTCCAAACTGGGCTGGTTAGAGGCTCCCTCCACAATTAATTGGTCCAAACTGGGCTAATTAGAGGCTCCCTCCACCATGAATTGGTCCAAACTGGGTTTTTTAGAGGCTCCCTCCACCATGAATTTGCCCAAACTGGGCTGTTTAGAGGCTCCCTCCACCATGAATTGGTCCAAACTGGGCTGGTTAGAGGCTCCCTCCACCATGAATTTCCCAAAACTTGGCTGTTTAGAGGCTCCCTCCACCATTAATTGGTCCAAACTGGGCTGGTTAGAGGCTCCCTCCACCATGAATTGGTCCAAACTGGGCTGGTTAGAGGCTCCCTCCACCATTAATTGGTCCAAACTGGGCTGGTTAGAGGCTCCCTCCACCATGAATTTGCCCAAACTGGGCTGGTTAGAGGCTCCCTCCACCATGAATTGGTCCAAACTGGGTTTTTTAGAGGCTCCCTCCACCATGAATTTGCCCAAACTGGGCTGGTTAGAGGCTCCCTCCACCATGAATTGGTCCAAACTGGGCTGGTTAGAGGCTCCCTCCACCATGAATTTGCCCAAACTGGGCTGTTTAGAGGCTCCCTCCACCATTAATTGGTCCAAACTGGGCTGGTTAGAGGCTCCCTCCACCATGAATTTGCCCAAACTGGGCTGTTTAGAGGCTCCCTCCACCATGAATTGGTCCAAACTGGGTTTTTTAGAGGCTCCCTCCACCATGAATTGGTCCAAACTGGGCTGGTTAGAGGCTCCCTCCACCATGAATTTCCCAAAACTTGGCTGTTTAGAGGCTCCCTCCACCATGAATTGGTCCAAACTGGGCTGGTTAGAGGCTCCCTCCACCATGAATTTCCCAAAACTTGGCTGTTTAGAGGCTCCCTCCACCATGAATTGGTCCAAACTGGGCTGGTTAGAGGCTCCCTCCACCATTAATTGGTCCAAACTGGGCTGGTTAGAGGCTCCCTCCACCATGAATTGGTCCAAACTGGGTTTTTTAGAGGCTCCCTCCACCATGAATTTGCCCAAACTGGGCTGTTTAGAGGCTCCCTCCACCATGAATTGGTTCAAACTGGGCTGGTTAGAGGCTCCCTCCACCATTAATTGGTCCAAACTGGGCTGGTTAGAGGCTCCCTCCACCATTAATTGGTCCAAACTGGGCTGGTTAGAGGCTCCCTCCACCATGAATTGGTCCAAACTGGGGTGGTTAGAGGCTCCCTCCACCATTAATTGGTCCAAACTGGGCTGGTTAGAGGCTCCCTCCACCATTAATTGGTCCAAACTGGGCTGGTTAGAGGCTCCCTCCACCATTAATTGGTCCAAACTGGGCTGGTTAGAGGCTCCCTCCACCATGAATTTGCCCAAACTGGGCTGTTTAGAGGCTCCCTCCACCATGAATTTGCCCAAACTGGGCTGGTTAGAGGCTCCCTCCACCATGAATTGGTCCAAACGGGTTTTTAGAGGCTCCCTTCACCATGAATTGGTCCAAACTTGGCTGTTTAGAGGCTCCCTCCACCATGAATTGGTCCAAACTGGGGTGGTTAGAGGCTCCCTCCACCATTAATTGGTCCAAACTGGGCTAATTAGAGGCTCCCTCCACCATGAATTGGTCCAAACTGGGTTTTTTAGAGGCTCCCTCCACCATGAATTTGCCCAAACTGGGCTGTTTAGAGGCTCCCTCCACCATGAATTGGTCCAAACTGGGCTGGTTAGAGGCTCCCTCCACCATGAATTGGTCCAAACTGGGTTTTTTAGAGGCTCCCTCCACCATGAATTGGTCCAAACTGGGCTGGTTAGAGGCTCCCTCCACCATGAATTTCCCAAAACTTGGCTGTTTAGAGGCTCCCTCCACCATTAATTGGTCCAAACTGGGCTGGTTAGAGGCTCCCTCCACCATGAATTGGTCCAAACTGGGGTTTTTAGAGGCTCCCTCCACCATGAATTGGTCCAAACTTGGCTGTTTAGAGGCTCCCTCCACCATGAATTGGTCCAAACTGGGGTGGTTAGAGGCTCCCTCCACCATTAATTGGTCCAAACTGGGCTGGTTAGAGGCTCCCTCCACCATTAATTGGTCCAAACTGGGCTGGTTAGAGGCTCCCTCCACCATGAATTTGCCCAAACTGGGCTGTTTAGAGGCTCCCTCCACCATGAATTTGCCCAAACTGGGCTGGTTAGAGGCTCCCTCCACCATGAATTGGTCCAAACGGGTTTTTAGAGGCTCCCTTCACCATGAATTGGTCCAAACTTGGCTGTTTAGAGGCTCCCTCCACCATGAATTGGTCCAAACTGGGGTGGTTAGAGGCTCCCTCCACCATTAATTGGTCCAAACTGGGCTAATTAGAGGCTCCCTCCACCATGAATTGGTCCAAACTGGGTTTTTTAGAGGCTCCCTCCACCATGAATTTGCCCAAACTGGGCTGTTTAGAGGCTCCCTCCACCATGAATTGGTCCAAACTGGGCTGGTTAGAGGCTCCCTCCACCATGAATTGGTCCAAACTGGGTTTTTTAGAGGCTCCCTCCACCATGAATTGGTCCAAACTGGGCTGGTTAGAGGCTCCCTCCACCATGAATTTCCCAAAACTTGGCTGTTTAGAGGCTCCCTCCACCATTAATTGGTCCAAACTGGGCTGGTTAGAGGCTCCCTCCACCATGAATTGGTCCAAACTGGGGTTTTTAGAGGCTCCCTCCACCATGAATTGGTCCAAACTTGGCTGTTTAGAGGCTCCCTCCACCATGAATTGGTCCAAACTGGGGTGGTTAGAGGCTCCCTCCACCATTAATTGGTCCAAACTGGGCTGGTTAGAGGCTCCCTCCACCATTAATTGGTCCAAACTGGGCTGGTTAGAGGCTCCCTCCACCATGAATTTGCCCAAACTGGGCTGTTTAGAGGCTCCCTCCACCATGAATTTGCCCAAACTGGGCTGGTTAGAGGCTCCCTCCACCATGAATTGGTCCAAACGGGTTTTTAGAGGCTCCCTTCACCATGAATTGGTCCAAACTTGGCTGTTTAGAGGCTCCCTCCACCATGAATTGGTCCAAACTGGGGTGGTTAGAGGCTCCCTCCACCATTAATTGGTCCAAACTGGGCTGGTTAGAGGCTCCCTCCACCATTAATTGGTCCAAACTGGGCTGGTTAGAGGCTCCCTCCACCATGAATTGGTCCAAACTGGGGTTTTTAGAGGCTCCCTCCACCATGAATTGGTCCAAACTTGGCTGTTTAGAGGCTCCCTCCACCATTAATTGGTCCAAACTGGGCTGGTTAGAGGCTCCCTCCACCATGAATTGGTCCAAACTGGGTTTTTTAGAGGCTCCCTCCACCATGAATTTGCCCAAACTGGGCTGTTTAGAGGCTCCCTCCACCATGAATTGGTCCAAACTGGGTTTTTTAGAGGCTCCCTCCACCATGAATTGGTCCAAACTGGGCTGGTTAGAGGCTCCCTCCACCATGAATTGGTCCAAACTGGGGTGGTTAGAGGCTCCCTCCACCATTAATTGGTCCAAACTGGGCTGGTTAGAGGCTCCCTCCACCATTAATTGGTCCAAACTGGGCTGGTTAGAGGCTCCCTCCACCATGAATTTGCCCAAACTGGGCTGTTTAGAGGCTCCCTCCACCATTAATTGGTCCAAACTGGGCTGGTTAGAGGCTCCCTCCACAATTAATTGGTCCAAACTGGGCTAATTAGAGGCTCCCTCCACCATGAATTGGTCCAAACTGGGTTTTTTAGAGGCTCCCTCCACCATGAATTTGCCCAAACTGGGCTGTTTAGAGGCTCCCTCCACCATGAATTGGTCCAAACTGGGCTGGTTAGAGGCTCCCTCCACCATGAATTTCCCAAAACTTGGCTGTTTAGAGGCTCCCTCCACCATTAATTGGTCCAAACTGGGCTGGTTAGAGGCTCCCTCCACCATGAATTGGTCCAAACTGGGCTGGTTAGAGGCTCCCTCCACCATTAATTGGTCCAAACTGGGCTGGTTAGAGGCTCCCTCCACCATGAATTTGCCCAAACTGGGCTGGTTAGAGGCTCCCTCCACCATGAATTGGTCCAAACTGGGTTTTTTAGAGGCTCCCTCCACCATGAATTTGCCCAAACTGGGCTGGTTAGAGGCTCCCTCCACCATGAATTGGTCCAAACTGGGCTGGTTAGAGGCTCCCTCCACCATGAATTTGCCCAAACTGGGCTGTTTAGAGGCTCCCTCCACCATTAATTGGTCCAAACTGGGCTGGTTAGAGGCTCCCTCCACCATGAATTTGCCCAAACTGGGCTGTTTAGAGGCTCCCTCCACCATGAATTGGTCCAAACTGGGTTTTTTAGAGGCTCCCTCCACCATGAATTGGTCCAAACTGGGCTGGTTAGAGGCTCCCTCCACCATGAATTTCCCAAAACTTGGCTGTTTAGAGGCTCCCTCCACCATGAATTGGTCCAAACTGGGCTGGTTAGAGGCTCCCTCCACCATGAATTTCCCAAAACTTGGCTGTTTAGAGGCTCCCTCCACCATGAATTGGTCCAAACTGGGCTGGTTAGAGGCTCCCTCCACCATTAATTGGTCCAAACTGGGCTGGTTAGAGGCTCCCTCCACCATGAATTGGTCCAAACTGGGTTTTTTAGAGGCTCCCTCCACCATGAATTTGCCCAAACTGGGCTGTTTAGAGGCTCCCTCCACCATGAATTGGTTCAAACTGGGCTGGTTAGAGGCTCCCTCCACCATTAATTGGTCCAAACTGGGCTGGTTAGAGGCTCCCTCCACCATTAATTGGTCCAAACTGGGCTGGTTAGAGGCTCCCTCCACCATGAATTTGCCCAAACTGGGCTGGTTAGAGGCTCCCTCCACCATGAATTGGTCCAAACTGGGTTTTTTAGAGGCTCCCTCCACCATGAATTTGCCCAAACTGGGCTGGTTAGAGGCTCCCTCCACCATGAATTGGTCCAAACTGGGGTTTTTAGAGGCTCCCTCCACCATGAATTTGCCCAAACTGGGGTGTTTAGAGGCTCCCTCCACCATGAATTTGCCCAAACTCTGCTGGTTAGAGGCTCAATCCACCCTGATTTTCAAAACAAATGTTGGTGCCAACCTCAACTTACTACAAGGGCCAAATTCACTGCTGGTGACAAGCTCTCCTCACTGCAAGTGCCAAATACACATGTTTCAAGGTGTTTTCCTACTGTCAGAGAGGTGGTATTGAGTGTGTAAAGTGTGTAGTTGTTAGGCTGTGATGTTGGGGTAATAGAGGGTCTTTGGTGTGTTAGATGCCCCCAGACATGCTTCCCCTGCTGTCCCAGTGTCATTCCAGAGGTGTTGGCATCATTTCCTGGGGTGTCATAGTGGACTTGGTGACCCTCCAGACACGGATTTGGGTTTCCCCCTTAACGAGTATCTGTTCCCCATAGACTATAATGGGGTTCGAAACCCGTTCGAACACACGAACATTGAGCGGCTGTTCGAATCGAATTTCGAACCTCGAACATTTTAGTGTTCGCTCATCTCTAATCCCAATTATTTTAATGTAAAGCTATTGCTGTATGCACAAATATGAGGTTCTGCTTAAAGGGACATGCAAGGCAAAATCGCACAAAGGAAGGGCTCACCCCCTATTCTCATGTAATTCTTACATATCCCATATGGAACATGTATGTGCCTATAAGTTCAGGTATAGGAAATCTGTATAAATAATCACTCGCTACACAAAAGGGTAACAATGAGTGAATCTGTATACATGACACTGGATAGGTTATGTGAACTTGTACCCAAACACTGTACGTAATGGTAACAAAGGGTGAATCCGTATACATGTTTCCAGATAGTTATTGAGCACAAGCTCTCATAACCTAAGTATAAATATACAGAATGCACTGAAGGAGACCCCCATTGATAAATCCTATTTGAGATAGGCTATAAAAATAATCACATTATGCTACTTCGTGTTAGACAAATGCAAGTTAGTTTTGTATTTATTGTACCTTTTATATGTACTATGTAGCATCATGGAATTAATGGTGCTATATAGATAAATAATAATCTGTGACCTACAGAGGAGGTGTAAGTGAAGAGGATGTTTCTGGGGAAGGAGATTTATCAAAGATTGGAAGTGGACAGTTATTCCTGGCAGTGTACTTGTATATAGAGCCAAAGTCCAGACACCAGAATCGCTATCCAGGGAACCTGGGGCTAGAGGTTACGACCCTTTGTCAAGGTGTAGAGTACCAGCAACAAGCTGGTTTGTCCAGATACTGGAATGATTGGTGGCAAGTGAAGTTCATAAGCTAGCAAGTAACATTATCACTAGGAACTGTATCTGGCAAAGATTACATACAGACATTGGCTATTCTGTATAATCGCCAAAGCTCTTAGCTAGCTGGATTATTCTGAAGGCCAAGCCCCAGCTTAATATTATTATTGCCATGTTACAGAGACCTTGTTTCATTGAACACAGATCTATTCCAGTCATTGTTGTTACATTATTTGCCATATTACTTCTTGTTGCCCATCAACTTTCTCTTTTTACCAGGATATCATGGGCAGCATAGTGGCTCAGTGGTTAGCCTTGCAGTGCTGGAGTCCTGTTTTCACATCCTTCCAAAGACAAAATCAGCAAGGAGTTTGTATGTTCTTCCCGTGTTTGCGTGGGTCTCCTCCCACACCCCAAAGTGATAGGGCATGTAGATTGTGAGCCCTATATGTCTGTAAAGCACTGCAGAATATGAGGGCGCTAAATAAATATCCATGATCAAACAATGCAGTCCAGTCCCTATCTGCTAGTACAAGGCGCTAGAGGTTATACAGGTATGAGTGGTAGTGGTGGATAATCCAAGAATGGGAGAAACACATTTACATACCTCATGTTTTCTTACTAAGATACAAAGGTAATAGCCAAACATAAAGCAGCTCAAGTGAATATTTCTTAAGGAGTCATTTTGACCCCCTAATTAATAACTACAATGAGATGATTTAAGCATTCTCTCTTATAATTTTATACTGCTATATTTACTATATTTACCTTTACAATTGATAGGATTCTGAAGGAGAACACATAAAGGCTTTTCCTTTATGGAACAACTACACTGAAAAATGAAAGGCCTTATTTCCTCTACAAGAAATGTGCAGTAAGGTGATTTTTATTATTCAGCTAGTAAGTCGTAGAATATTACCTTCAGTCTTTGGATCTCAGAAAGAAGTGAATCAGGCAGAAGGACAGAAGGTCACAAATTAATACTGGTCATTGCTCAAAGTGTGTTGGTTATAAATAATAAAAAAGGAGAAGGTGAAGGACACTAAAATATAACTGAGGTCCTGAAAGGAAATAATCAGAGGGAAATGAAATCTAATTTCAGGATTAAAAAACCTGGCAACTTTGAAGCTTAGTTAAAGTTCAGTATTTGGTCAGAGAGAAGAAATTGTCAGGGCCTTCACATAATTCACGAGTACAAAAGGAGAACAACTCATGAAGTCTATTGTTTCCATCTTCTACTGAAGCGATTTAAGTCACATAATATTCCTATAGTCTTGGATTTGCAGTGGATAAATATTAATACATGATGTCTTTCTAATTGCACATAAAACTGCTTTAAGACAACACAATATTTGGTTTATTGTTTGGAATATTTTACTACAGCCCACACCAATTCTCTTATGCTAGGGTCACACTAGTGTTCAGGTTTCCACAGGAGACCCTGTTTGCTTAAAAAGTGGTTACACGCGGAAACCTGCAGACACTATAGATTATAATGTGGACAATCAGTTTCCGCCCAATTTCGGTTTTATACTAAAACCCGAGGAGAGGAAAGTCCTTTTCTCTCTGCAAATTTCAAGTGGATTCTGCAGTGGAGTCTCCTTAGGGTATGTTCACATGGCAGAAAATGGATTCCGCTTGTGAACATACCGCGCGGCTAGCCACGACAGAATTCTGATGCAGTACATCGGCATTCCGCTCCGGATTAGGCCCAAATGAATGGGTCTAATCAGTAGGGAGTCTCGCGCCGCGGACACCGCAGCTGAGTCAGCCGCAGAATCCGCAGGAAGAAGGGGTATGTCGCTTCTTTTTTCTGCTACTAGCTAGCGGAAAAAAGAAGTGAGCAGCTCCCTTTGAACACTATGTGAACGAGCCCTTAGGAGACTCTAACATAAGTGTGAATCCAGCCTCATTCAATGTTTTAGGGTATGCAAGTTATATACTGTCACTATATCTTAAAGATATAATAACTATAATGAATATTTACAATCTTGTAATAATTTTTTAATGCCCCAATGTCATAAAAATGGGGCATTTTTTGCCTTGAATAATAATCTATGTTTTTGTCACAAAGCCATCTGGACACATGATGGCAGAACTGACCCTCACCTACAGAAATCCCCATTATTGGATTTCTTGAATGACAATGTCTCTAAGTACTCAATGGTCCCTGGGACTTACAGTAGGGCCAAATAATGCAACAATTGGACAATAGAGTAAACAAGAAATATGCAAGTATTGCAACACTAGCAGGTACAAAGAATGTTAGGAAACTGTAACTCACTAATACATGACTGTAGTAGGACAGTGATGGTAATAAAATTATATAAAGCAAATATAGAGATGCATGTCACTCCACTATAGTTATGGTTCCCGATATATTGCTTTAGAAATTCTGCTTTGTTCTCCTGCTATGCGACCTTATTCCTCCCATTGTTTACACAGAGCTATAAGACAAGTGACATCACTCACTCACTGCTCTTGCCGACTTCAACTAATTGAACTAATTGGTCTGTTATCTTTCTCACTAATAACACTGAGTCCATTCTGTACAAGCATCTGCATATTATCTGATCTCACAAGTGTTGTGAGACTTCGCTGGCACTTTAGTAAGAGAGAAGAGGGGGGAGGAGAAATACAGGAATTGAGAAGAAAAGACCTCAGCCAGACTGCAGACACACCGAGATGGGAAAACCCAAAGGGGACTTGTTACCAAGTACACAATGCTAAATGTTATAAATTATTTGATTCTAGATTCGCCCCTGATCAATTTATTTTTGCTTTTTTTCAATCCGTCCACCAGTTCAAAAGATTGTGTTCCTAGAAGCTGACACGTAAATTAGTTCTGATTCTTCAAGTGGGCCATAACCTTGTGAGAAACTACAAATGTTACCACCTACTTGGAGAATCAGAGCTAGTTTACATATAACCTTCCAGTGGTCATATCTTTTGAACAGATGGATAGATTAAACAAAATAAAAAATAAAAACTGATCAGGGTACAGTGGGAATCATATGATGTATGGCATATAGTATTTTGTACTTGGTGACAGGTCTTCTGTAAACAAACATACAATAACTGACCTTGCCTGACTTTTTCTGAATCTTTTCCTACTTCTACCCCTAATTGTTGACCGAGGCACTAGACACCACTGAATCTGCAACACCGACCTGAGACATACACTGGGACCCAGAGACAAGGAAAACAAACTGAACACAAAACAAGGAACAGATACCTATGGGGAAACTTGAGATAATAAACTGCACACAATAAACTAAAACTGGAGCTAGAACAAAATACTACATTAGAAACACTAACTATGCTAAAACAAGAGGATTGAAGTACAAAGAAACTTACTGGATAGACAACATATAGGGAGAGCTAACCAATCAATAAGTACCTGCAACTGAGTCAGGCCTGGTTCACTTCTGCGTTCAGTATTCCGTTGGGGAGTCCACTTGGGGACCCCCGAATGAAAACCTATACGCATTAGTTAGCTAAGAAACCACACAGACCCCATGGACTATAATGCTTGCAGTACTTTTCTCTCTGCATGATTCGTGAGGATACCATGCAGAAAACACACAGACCGCATTACAGTCTAAGACTATACAATCTACGTGGGGTAAGCTACCTGGGGTAAGATCATTGACTACTCCGACAGGATCTGTGTGGTTTTTTTACTAACCGCTTTTTAATGCGTTCAGTATTCCATTTGGGGTTCTGCAAGCGGACCTGCATCCCGGGTCATGTGACGTGAGTACATCATTAAAGAAGGCCAACACCACTGAGGGGTCAGGGGCCACTATGGAGCATAATACTGTGTGCAGGGGCCACTATGGGGCATAATACTTTGTGCAGGGGCCACTATGGGGCATAATACTGTGTGCAGAGGCCACTATGGGGCATAATACTGTGTGCAGAGGTCACTATGGGGCATAATACTGTGTGCAGAGGCCACTATGGGGCATAATACTGTGTGCAGGGGATACTATGGGGCATAATACTTTGTGCAGGGGCCACTATGGGGCATAATAGAGCGCGCAGGAATGTGGCGGGGGGGGTCTGTCAGTCGAGGTCTTTAGTGTCGGTCAGGAAGGGAGGGGGGGCCCATGTCAAAATAACTAAAACCCCAGAGATCTGCATTAAGAGACACACAATAGGGTGGACATATATTTTAAACAATTATTCAACTACTTGCTAACTGTATTGACAACCTAAAAGAAAGTCTGGAAATTTGGGACCACCCTATGGACTTCCGAGCTTAGGAAGAGCAATAGAACAAGATTTATTAAATACAATGAATACTGAATTTTTGTAACCATAAAACTATATGTATCATTGTAAAGTAGTATTGGTATATTAATAGAAATATAGATCAACCTGCTTGGCTCCTACTGCTCTATAACATGCTGCCCACAGATAGAATAGCATGTACGTGACTGGTTCAATTTTATAGAAATGAAAGGTATTTGTATTACACATTCATAAGCATCAAAATCTATTCCAAGGATTTACATAAATTACATAACAGTATGTATAGTTAAAACATAGAAGTTAATGTTATTGGAGCTTTAAGAAATCCTACACTAAAGATATGACATTATATAATGTATACAGTGTAATATATATAATATATATATATATATATATAATGGGTGTGCTTACATTTATAATCTGCATGCGTAAGTAATTGAGCTAATTAATGTTACTCAATATCAATAATCTAACAGACACATACTCACCAATAATACTACAAGATAAACATACAGAAATATAGTATGTTTAGAACCGGTAGTTGTCTATGAGTGAATGCGAGACAAAATTATAGTGTTCTTGGTTACAGAAACTTCAGTGGCCTCAACTCTGGTGTGTTGGTCATTTATAATGATCACTCCAAGTGAGTGCCACTCTTTTCAATTGTATGGTGCACTTGAAGAGGAAGCCTTTGAGGTTTTGAAAGCTCTGCAATTTCCTCAAAGTACAAGCTTAATGAACAGACAGTCTCTCAACTTATAAAGTGAACGTATGGCATTGTGTAATGATACTGATTATCCCTGCACATTTCCCGTCATCAAATGTCTATCCTAAGTTACCACTGAAAGGAGTCTACGGAAAATAAAGCATAAATAAATGTTCTTTTTTCATATTTCTTCACAGCCCTATGACAATTTAAATATACTAGCCCCTAATGGCTTGTGAATCACTTAGTAATAGCCTGTTATCAGAAAGTAAGGACTCGGGAATAAAGTTTATCTGAAACATTATATGATATTTTGGACAGTTGGAAATATATAGTAGAAAGTGCTAGATGTCTACAAAATAGATATTAAAGATCTAATTCTAGCATCAATAACTAGGCAATTGGTAATGTCCCAGCCCGCAGACAATTATGGCCCAGAACTTCCTTCGGTCCAGAATTTCCTCCATCACTTCTTGGACTTAATTAATTTGTATCCATTAATAGGAAGATTGCTGCTTTTTTTTTTTTTTTTCTTTCCATAGGCTTACTCCAATAGATAATGGCCCCTATTTACTTACTGATCTCCGCTCCTACTCCGTTCAGCCCTTCAGAGGGTACATATCACATCACTGAAGCTGAACAGTGTCAAGATGTTACTGACACTATTCAGTGTGGCATGCCCTCCTGGAGGCAGAAGGGAAAAGCAAAGCCAACAGTGAGCAGTTTCAGATATATATATATATATATATATATATATATATATATATATATATATATATACAGTCCTATGAAAAAGTTTGGGCACCCCTATTAATCTTAATCATTTTTTGTTCTAAATATTTTGGTGTTTGCAACAGCCATTTCAGTTTGATATATCTAATAACTGATGGACACAGTAATATTTCAGGATTGAAATGAGGTTTATTGTACTAACAGAAAATGTGCAATATGCATTAAACCAAAATTTGACCGGTGCAAAAGTATGGGCACCCTTATCATTTTATTGATTTGAATTCCCCTAACTACTTTTTACTGACTTACTGAAGCACAAAATTGGTTTTGTAACCTCAGTGAGCTTTGAACTTCATAGCCAGATGTATCCAATCATAAGAAAAGGTATTTAAGGTGGCCAATTGCAAGTTGATCTCCTATTTGAATCTCCTCTGAAGAGTGGCATCATGGGCTACTCAAAACAACTCTCAAATGATCTGAAAACAAAGATTGTTCAACATAGTTGTTCAGGGGAAGGATACAAAAAGTTGTCTCAGAGATTTAACCTGTCAGTTTCCACTGTGAGGAACATAGTAAGGAAATGGAAGACCACAGGGACAGTTCTTGTTAAGCCCAGAAGTGGCAGGCCAAGAAAAATATCAGAAAGGCAGAGAAGAAGAATGGTGAGAACAGTCAAGGACAATCCACAGACCACCTCCAAAGAGCTGCAGCATCATCTTGCTGCAGATGGTGTCACTGTGCATCGGTCAACTATACAGCGCACTTTGCACAAATAGAAGCTGTATGGGAGAGTGATGAGAAAGAAGCCGTTTCTGCACGTACGCCACAAATAGAGTTGCCTGAGGTATGAAAAAGCACATTTGGACAAGGCAGCTTCATTTTGGAAACAAAAATTGAGTTGTTTGGTTATAAAAAAAGGCGTTATGCATGGCGTCCAAAAAGAAACAGCATTCCAAGAAAAACACATGCTACCCACTGTAAAATTTGGTGGAGGTTCCATCATGCTTTGGGGCTGTGTGGCCAATGCCGGCATCGGGAATCTTGTTAAAGTTGAGAGTCGCATGGATTCCACTCAGTATCAGCAGATTCTTGAGAATAATGTTCAAGAATCAGTGATGAAGTTGAAGTTACGCCGGGGATGGATATTTCAGCAAGACAATGATCCAAAACACCGCTCCAAATCCTCAGGCATTCATGCAGAGGAACAATTACAATGTTCTGGAATGGCCATCCCAGTCCCCAGACCTGAATATCATTGAACATCTGTGGGATGATTTGAAGCGGGCTGTCCATGCTCGGCGACCATCTAACTTAACTGAACTTGAATTGTTTGTCCAAAATACCTTTATCCAGGATCCAGGAACTGATTAAAAGCTACAGGAAGCGACTAGAGGCTGTTATCTTTGCAAAAGGAGGATCTACTAAATATTAATGTCACTTTTCTGTTGAGGGGCCCATACTTTTGCACCGGTCAAATTTTGGTTTAATGCATATTGCACATTTTCTGTTAGTACAATAAACCTCATTTCAATCCTGAAATATTACTGTGTCCATCAGTTATTAGATATATCAAACTGAAATGGCTGTTATAAACACCAAAATATTTAGAACTAAAAATGAATAAGATTAATAGGGGTGCCCAAACTTTTTCATAGGACTGTATATATATATATATATATATATATATATATATATATACAGGTAGTCCTCGACTTATGACGTTGATCCATTCTTACGCATCGTCGTAAACCGAATTTCGACGTAAGTCGGAAACATACCATACGACGCTGTGTAGGAACGGATCAACGTGATTTAGTGTGCAGCAGCTCAGAACCGAGGAAGACTGTACCATATACAGTACAGTGCAGTCTTCCTCGGTTCCAAGCCGCTGCACACTAAATCACAAGCTGTACAGGGAGAGCTCACAGCTTGCGTTTATGCGGGAGCTTACTTTTTCTCATAGGAATGCATTGGCCAGTGTACAGCATTCTGCCAATCAACGCTGGCCAGGAGGCGGTGTCTAATATTGGACCACGATGGAGACTGCTGTGGTCCAATCTTAGACTCTGCCTCCTCACAGACGAGCCTCCGGCAGAACCAGCGTTGTTTGGCCGAATGCTGTACACTAGCCAATCAACGCTGGTCAATTCCCTTGTAACAGCAAGCGGCCAGCTCTCTTCCGACGATCAAGGACAAGCCTGCTGCACAACCAGCATTGATTTGCCGCAGGCTCGTCCTTGCTAGTCGGGAATGCTGGCAGCTTTCTGTTACGAAGGAGCTTTACTTTTTAGCTCATCTCTAGTCGTAACCATGAAACGTCGTAACCCGAGACCGTCGTAAACCCGAGGACTACCTGTATAGTGATAGGACCAGGGGCACAGTGGTAGAAGGAGTATACATTTCTTCCAGGTTCCTGTCATATACGATCTAGCTCAGGTAAGCTGTGTTCCTTGCTGTAGGCTTTTGCCAAAACCCTGATATAAGTTTTGGCTGCCGGAGTAGGGAGTAATGGCTGTGTCTCTACTCCACTCAGCCACTCTAGGTTTTGGGATGTGTGGGGCTAATTCCTGATATCCTGAAATATGTATAAAAGGGCAGACAGCCCCCAGGTATATGGCTCTCTCTGCTCCTGGGAAACCACGTGAGTTAAAACTGCTGAGAGAGCTGGGAGTACTGCTCAGCTCTCTCTGGTTAGGATACCTGAGTTGTATGTAGTGGCCGGACGGCTATGATTTTATTTTGTATTATATTTGTTTTGATTGACTGGAAGAGCACTAATAAAACTGGTTGAGGCCAGTTGCACCATACTTGGCTGGACTGGACTTTTTTTGTTGTGCCAAAAGTGCTCGTCTATCTGAGGAGACCACGATCCCTGAGATAATCCCCTTACACAAGCTTGGGAGCCGGGTATACCTCTGTCTGATTACCTTCATATTCCCCCCATAAGGTTCTTGGGATTGGTAATCCATTGCAGTGGCACACATGCTCCTAGAAGACTGCTGAAGATTATGCAACAGTAAGTGAGACGGATTTTCAGTGTTATGTTAAGTTCTCCTTCACACAGTAGTATTTTTGTCAGTACAAATATAGAAAACCTTAACAACAGTGTGATACAGAATATATCACAGAACACAACAAAAGCCGATAAAAATTTGAGGTAAAATACACACTGGTGCAGCAGGTTATCGTTGTCAAATAAACTTTGCTACTTCTGACATGGAAATGTTGTTCATTTTACATGACATTTTCTCTGTTTATGTAACATTTCTGGTTTCGGCTTACAAATATTGACGCAAAATACTGCTGTGGGAAAACGGTGTAACTATTCGTTTATCATTTTATTATTACATGCTCTATTAGGGAATGTTAAATTAATCCAGGACAGTCTCTATTCATATAATAATGTGAGTAGTGGGTGGCTCTTGCACTGGGGGACCTAGAACAAGCCTGAATTACATGGATTGTCAATTGATTTTAATGAAAACTGAGTATTCCTGGTGGTGTTACACGTGTATTTAATTTCTATAAAATACAGGTAATAGTTTAAGCAGCTTTTTCATGCAGGTGGCCATTCTGTCATTAGCTACTGTCCAAAACTAAAAAAAACATCCCTTTGCCTTGTGAATCCAAGTACAGTAACTACCATAATGATCATATGTATGTAGTCACTGTTATCTGTGAGTTCACTGTAATCATACAAGCCACGTTTTGGTATATTTACATTCTAATATATATATATATATATATTATACATTATAATATATAGTGTATATGAGCACCAAAAACACTCAATATGTAAAGTAAAAAATAAAACTGTTGAAGTTAAATTTCTTGTAAAAAAAAAAAAAAATCTGAACATTTTTAAGGTGATGTTGATGGTATTTTAGAAAAGACATTTATAACTCAAATCCAAATAATGTACGTTTTACAGCACAGTGTCTCAGTGGTTAGCACTATTGCCTTGCAGTGCTGTTGTCCTGGGATCAAATCCAAACAAGGACAATATCGGCAATGAGCTTGTATATTCTCCCGGTGTTTGTGAGCCGTATGTGGGACAGTGATTGACAATGTCTGGAGCTATACAAGTTAGAGAAATAAATAAAATCATAGAAATGAAATAAAATCAACCCACCCCCACAGGCAAATATGTCATGGTCAACCAAATCAGATGTTGTTCTCTCTTGGTTAATTGTTGTCGGGATAACAACATAGCTCTTTGGAGTCAATGAGAGTGTTGTCTTTGCTCCAAAGAGGTAAGCAGCAATGCACTTATTGCTCCAAAGAGCCAATTTGTATATTGGTAATCTCAGCAATAGAGGCGCTGATTCAGATGAGGAAAGCGCTGTTTGTTTTAGGTGATCCTAATCTACCTATCTGTGGAGGTGGATTGATATGTTGGGTTCTGGTGATAGACTCCCTTTAAAGTTATATTCTTAAGACAAGCCCTTTATTAAGAAATGCTGACACATTGATCAGATGACTGCATCTGGACCCCTCACTCTATCTCAAGTTGATCAGCTGTTATTACCAGAGGAAGCCATGGCAAACTATTTGAAAACGCTAATTTTTATTGTGTAAAGTGGAAACTGCTACAGACCAAATATAGGATTACATAGAAGTCAAATATATTGTCTGTACTAATCATTGTTTATTTGCAGGAAGTACTGTATATGAGGTTGACAGGAAGAGTTGTATCAAACAAAAAAATATAGGGCAATTCTAGGTAGTGTTTATCAAAACCGACCACATTGGCCAACAGGCCAACTACCACATAGAAGACAACATTATTATAAAAAGTATAAATTTATTGAAAATACATAAATAAACAATAAATATGAATTCAGAGGCAATTGGTGCAACCAAAAATGGATGCAATGAAATACATACTAATAGGCTTCCATAAAGTAATATGTTATATAGTTAGTCAATGCAATATTTGATGAAAAGGAATACTCCATAGAAATGGGTATCATTTACTGTGTATGAATAGGTATATAGGGGAACTTTAAATCGCTAGCAATTGTTACTGAAAACCAACACATTTACACTCAATATTGCAGACATGGCTTCGTCCACTTAGGTGGTGAAACGCGCATCGGGGCGCGTACTGGTGCATGATATACATACAGGTAATGTTCAAAGTAGTTCATATGCTTCTTTTCATGTCTGCAATATTGAGTGTAAATGTGTTGGTTTTCAGTAACAATTGCTAGCGATTTAAAGTTCCCCTATATACCTATTCATACACAGTAAATGATACCCATTTCTATGGAGTATTCCTTTTCATTAAATATTGCATTGACTAACTATATAACATATTACTTTATGGAAGCCTATTAGTATGTATTTCATTGCATCCATTGTTGGTTGCACCAATTGCCTCTGAATTCATATTTATTGTTTATTTATGTATTTTCAATAAATTTATACTTTTTATAATAATGTTGTCTTCTATGTGGTAGTTGGCCTGTTGGCCAATGTGGTCAGGAAGAGTTGTATGTATGCTGAACTAGACATGCATGGGCCATCAATTCATCCCAAAGAATCCTCTTTAAGGCTAAGGCCCCACATTGCAAGCAGAAATGCAGTGTTTTTGTTGCAAATTTTGCTAGTTTTTTGAGCCAAAGTCAGGTGCGAACTTAGCAAAAAGGAAACATCTAAGTGCCTCCTATATATTTTCCATTCCTTTTCAGGTCATCCCTGACTTTGATGAAAAAAAACACAGCAAATTCTGCAACATAAATGTTAGCTTTAGCCTAATAATGATGTACTATGGATTTTATGGCAGAATTTATGACATTAATAAATGTTGTAACATACTTTATTAACACATTTTGGTTTCTTTCTGTGAAATTCTGCCCTGAAATCTATTCTTGTATTCCCCAGTTTCTCTATTGCCAGCTGAAATCTGTACTCTGCTTTTCATTAGGAGTGCAAATGGGCAGGGTTATGTATAATACAAGGAATTTATGGGTGGATGGGCTTGAGAGGCATCACAACAGACATATATATATATATATATATATATATATATATATATATATATATATATATATACAGTCCTATGAAAAAGTTTGGGCACCCCTATTAATCTTAATCATTTTTAGTTCTAAATATTTTGGTATTTGCAACAGCCATTTCAGTTTGATATATCTAATAACTGATGGACACAGTAATATTTCAGGATTGAAATGAGGTTTATTGTGCTAACAGAAAATGCGCAATATGCATTAAACCAAAATTTGACCGGTGCAAAAGTATGGGCACCTCAACAGAAAAGTGACATTAATATTTAGTAGATCCTCCTTTTGCAAAGATAACAGCCTCTAGTCGCTTCCTGTAGCTTTTAATCAGTTCCTGGATCCTGGATAAAGGTATTTTGGACAAACAATTCAAGTTCAGTTAAGTTAGATGGTCGCCGAGCATGGACAGCCCGCTTCAAATCATCCCACAGATGTTCAATGATATTCAGGTCTGGGGACTGGGATGGCCATTCCAGAACATTGTAATTGTTCCTCTGCATGAATGCCTGAGGATTTGGAGCGGTGTTTTGGATCATTGTCTTGCTGAAATATCCATCCCCGGCGTAACTTCAACTTCGTCACTGATTCTTGAACATTATTCTCAAGAATCTGCTGATACTGAGTGGAATCCATGCGACCCTCAACTTTAACAAGATTCCCGATGCCGGCATTGGCCACACAGCCCCAAAGCATGATGGAACCTCCACCAAATTTTACAGTGGGTAGCATGTGTTTTTCTTGGAATGCTGTTTCTTTTTGGACGCCATGCATAACACCTTTTTTTATAACCAAACAACTCAATTTTTGTTTCCAAAATGAAGCTGCCTTGTCCAAATGTGCTTTTTCATACCTCAGGCAACTCTATTTGTGGCGTACGTGCAGAAACGGCTTCTTTCTCATCACTCTCCCATACAGCTTCTATTTGTGCAAAGTGCGCTGTATAGTTGACCGATGCACAGTGACACCATCTGCAGCAAGATGATGCTGCAGCTCTTTGGAGGTGGTCTGTGGATTGTCCTTAACTGTTCTTACCATTCTTCTTCTTTGCCTTTCTGATATTTTTCTTGGCCTGCCACTTCTGGGCTTAACAAGAACTGTCCCTGTGGTCTTCCATTTCCTTACTATGTTCCTCACAGTGGAAACTGACAGGTTAAATCTCTGAGACAACGTTTTGTATCTTTCCCCTGAACAACTATGTTGAACAATCTTTGTTTTCAGATCATTTGAGAGCGGGCTGTCCATGTTCGGCGACCATCAAACTTAACTGAACTTGAATTGTTTTGTAGAAAGAAATGGTCCAAAATACCTTCATCCAGGATCCAGGAACTGATTAAAAGCTACAGGAAGCGACTAGAGGCTGTTATCTTTGCAAAAGGAGGATGTACTAAATATTAATGTCACTTTTCTGTTGAGGTGCCCATATTTTTGCACCGGTCAAATTTTGGTTTAATGCATATTGCGCATTTTCTGTTAGTACAATAAACCTCATTTCAATCCTGAAATATTACTGTGTCCATCAGTTATTAGATATATCAAACTGAAATGGCTGTTGCAAACACCAAAATATTTAGAACTAAAAATGATTAAGATTAATAGGGGTGCCCAAACTTTTTCATAGGACTGTATATATAGCATTACCTAGGGCAGTATTTCTGAAGCTATATGAAATATGATAGTATCAGCTTTCACATGACACCAAGATCATGTGCATTATTTACAGATATCACCAGATCACCAGTTGAAAACAGTCATGATTGGCATATTTATACGCAAATGCAATTGCTCCCAATCCTGATTGTGTTTACAAGTAATATCACCAGAAATAATCCAGGCGGAATAATCTGGTGCCGTATGATTATTGATAATCTTATCTTTCATATGGCACCAGAGCCACTGTTCTAAGTTTTAAAAAGTCCAATATATATCTGTTTGAAATGCTCCCCTTCCACTTCTCTGCTTTATACATGAACCCACCCACCTATCTTTCCATCTCACTTCCAGTATTCTTCAACAAGCTGATGGGTGAGCTTTGACTGTTTGCTGGACAGGACACTATGAAGTTTGATGGACAGGACACTGATGAACATCAGTAGATATAGACATTACCTTTGCCACAATAGAATATCTATTATGATTAATACACATATAACTTAAATGCAGCTGAAATAATATGCACAGTAAATGTATATTACATTACACATGTTTGGAGGGGAAAAACATATATGCAGCTAGGACAGACAATGGGCATACAGTAAACTCAATGTTATCTTTATGTTCACATTTGGACATAATTGACATGTTTGAGACTTTTTCAGCAAACTGCAGTTAGCTGATTTCACTGCCCAGCACCTAATAGCAGGAGATAACAGCTCTGAGATCAAGTGAGATCCCAAATATTCACCCTCCTCATCTTTAGAAAGCAGTGCATCATGCATTTGACTAAAGATGCTAGATAAGGAGAGCTACGTTGGCAATATTATCTAAACAATGGGGAGGAATAATCTATCATAGGTAAACATAACAGCATTTCTGAAACAATTTATTTAGGAAAACTCTCGAATTTACATAAACTAGCAATTTATATCCTTGAGATACGATTACCACTTTAATATTCAGAGGCCCAGTATTAGCTTCAGTGGGAGACAGTATCATTCCTAAGACACTGAAATGTATCACTACTAACCATTGTCTAAGGTCTCTATTTCTCATAATATTTCAAAGGAAATCAATATACATTGCTGTAACAATTGCTATATGTATATTTTGTGTTATTATATTTTTTGTTCCATGTGTCAACAAAATGACAGCACAGATAAACATGATGAGAAAGCCTGTGGCCCACTGTGCACAGTATTTGCTCATATTACCTGTGAAGTGCCATACTTGGCTAGAATAAAAAAACAAACCTTATATTTTTATATGATTTGAATAGCATGAAGTGTCTATTTTTATCATTGGGTTCTTCAGTGGAAAACTATGGGTGAATAAGAAATACAAATATTCATAAATTAATCATCACCTATATGCTTATAACAAACATGTTCTACTTTGCTGTTATCTTGCATCCCCAATAGTATTTATTCAAGAACTGTATTTTATAAGGAAACAAGAATGGATGACGGCAGGAGATAAAATATGTATTTGAAGAAAGACTCAAATGAGACTTGCAAGAAAAAGACATGTCGTTATACAACACATCAATCTAAGAAAATGGCTCCTGCATTACATCTTTTACAAGGGTTTATATCACCTCTGGCATTGTTTCTTTTAAGGAAAATGAAATGCTAGCATGTGTGAGGGAAAAGAAAAGGGTTCTATTAGAATAATCTCTCCATAAGGAGGTTTTAAGTCTAACCTACTTACTGACCCATGAAGGGTAAATGCTAAATTTTTGCAGCCACATATTAATGCTACCCACTGAAAAAGACAGATGAACTGCAGATTTTCTTTAAATTACTCCGGGATGGATAAGCAGGAAGTTTAATCTGAAAGGAAATCATCATCTTCATCATACACCTGCAGTTTAAGTGGTGTAGGTCCTGACAAGGGATTAAGGTTTAGCCAGAAATGATCTACATTGTTTCGCAGAATGATCTCATGAAATAACTATATGACATTTAATAGACACTATAACTGGAATTTAATAGTTGTGAGTATATGAATATAATATATTACAGATAAATACATAAATAAATAAATAAATAAAATAAATGAATGCATGTTCTGATTTCAACTCTATCTGCATCACAGGGATGGAGATAGAGCAGAATAGTATGGTGTAGCAGAGAGTTATCAGCTTCCTCCTTCATCATTCACCTTGTCTGCAGCTTGGCACCTGCTGTGCTGAAACACAGACTAGATGGGCCAGAAGAGTGCTTAGCACACACATTCAGCACTGCTTCATCACGCCAATACAATGCATTAGCCAGTGCTGATTGGCCAGAGTACGGAATTCGGCCAATCAGCGCTGGCTCTGCTGGAGGAGGCGGAGTCTAAGGTCAGACCTGAATGGAGACTGGTGTGGAGCGATCTTAGACTCCGCCTCCTCCAGCAGAGCCAGCGCTGATTGGCCGAATTCCGTACTCTGGCCAATCAGCGCTGGCCAATGCATTCTATTAGCCCGATGAAGTAGAGCTGAATGTGTGTGCTAAGCACACACATTCAGCACTGCTTCATCACGCCAATACAATGCATTAGCCAGTGCTGATTGGCCAGAGTACGGAATTCGGCCAATCAGCGCTGGCCAATGCATTCTATTAGCCCGATGAAGTAGAGCTGAATGTGTGTGCTTAGCACACACATTCAGCTCTACTTCATCAGGCTAATAGAATACATTGGCCAATCAGCGCTGGCCAATGCATTCTATTAGCTTGATGAAGCAGAGTGTGCACAAGGGTTCAAGCGCACCCTCGGCTCTGATGTAGCAGAGCTGAGGGTGCACAAGGGTTCAAGTGCACCCTCGGCTCTCCTACATCAGAGCCGAGGGTGCGCTTGAACCCTTGTGCACACTCTGCTTCATCAAGCTAATAGAATGCATTGGCCAGCACTGATTGGCCAGAGTACGGAATTCGGCCAATCAGCGCTGGCCAATGCATCCCTATGGGAAAAAGTTTATCTCACAAAAATCACAATTACACACCCGATAGAGCCCCAAAAAGTTATTTTTAATAACATTCCCCCCTAAATAAAGGTTATCCCTAGCTATCCCTGCCTGTACAGCTATCCCTGTCTCATAGTCACAAAGTTCACATTCTCATATGACCCGGATTTGAAATCCACTATTCGTCTAAAATGGAGGTCACCTGATTTCGGCAGCCAATGACTTTTTCCAATTTTTTTCAATGCCCCCGGTGTCGTAGTTCCTGTCCCACCTCCCCTGCGCTGTTATTGGTGCAAAAAAGGCGCCAGGGAAGGTGGGAGGGGAATCGAATTTTGGCGCACTTTACCACGCGGTGTTCGATTCGATTCGAACATGGCGAACACCCTGATATCCGATCGAACATGTGTTCGATAGAACACTGTTCGCTCATCTCTATTAATAATATGTGGCCAGCTAGCACTGTTTACCACTACAGGCTCGGATTGACCACTGGGATACAGGTGAATCTCCTAGTGGGCCCCATGTCCTTGGAGGGCCCTATCAAACCTCACTATTTTTAAATAACTTTTAAAACTTATTTAATAACCTAACTTACCTATCCCCACATCAGCTTGCAGCCTCCTCTTTTCTCTTCGGCCTCTAGGGGGCCACCATGCACTAAACATTATGGCAACGTAACCTGATGTGTGGCGTACAGGGCCCATTGAAGGCTGAATAAGGGTTGCGAGCAGGAGCAGTAAGTGAATGCAGCCAGGTTCTGGAGAAGTGGTCTCTTCACTATTCCCTCCATACAGTGCACAATTCACTGGTCCTCGCCATACAGTTGGGCCATTATATTGTATGGGGCAGTTATAGGGGCTAACATCTTGCAGGCGGTAGCATTGAAGTGTGGGGCATTGGGGGGGTATAGTAAAGGGTTTTTCCAGGCTTAATTTTTTTTTCCAGGCTTAATTTTTTTATGGTCTATTGTATTGTTTGTGAATAAATAAAGTATGCCTTTTGCAGTAAAATTGTAATAAAATAGTTAATTTAAATTTAATGTTAATGGTTAAAAGTAAGTTAAACTGAATGGTCGGGCTAACATCTTCACCTCACCAAATATGGTCCTCTTTGCAAAACGTTTGACACCCCTGTTTTAGAGGCTATGTCATGGCACCATAAACTTCTACTCCTTGCAAAAACAGCAGAAGCATGGGTGAGGGGATTGTACAGTCAGAAAGCAAGATTTCACAGAGATTGCGTAGATCATCTTTTTTAATTCATATAACATAGCTATGATAATCCATCACACAATATTCTCATGCTCACATCAAATGGAACTATGCATTATCTTTATTTAGTGACAAGGAAGAGTCAGACACACATGCTGAGACTTCCAATGTCAATGCACTGAACCTTCAAGATAAATATTCATAATAACCTTGGATGACTGCAGTAGTAGCTCATCTTCCCAATGGGTGGTATTAGTAGACTACAGATCAGATTAGACATTTATCAAGACCTAATAGGTTCTTTTGTACATTGAGGGATAACCAGAAAACAGCTGCTTTGTGTAGTGGAGATGATGTTAGAGTAAATATACATAAATAAAATACCCCAAAACAGAATTATTTATTGAGACAACACCAGCCTTTTAATATTTAATATGATTTGCGTCGTGTTGCTTTTTTGTGTTAAAATTAGGCTGGAAATTAATGTGGTTAAATCTGAGAATATCTGGTGACGTCTCTGTTCTGTTCTAGCAGACTATCTGATGTGTAAATGTCCCAACCTCTCCTTTGTAATTCAATTCACATCTGACACCTCGGAATCTCCTTTTTTAGACATCCTTTCATTGGGGTCATTAGAAATGCATGTGACATACTTCCTGTTGTACAAATAAAATAAAATGTCAGGGTGCACCCAGCCCTGCCTCCACCGCCGACGTTACCCCTTCAGCAGGTTTTATGTAGAAAAGAATAGTGGCAGACTGGCTAAATTAGTGCCTTCATCTTACTAAAAGGATGCAGATAGGTATCAGGGGAGGTCCTCTGATTTTTTTTTTTTTTTGGCCAATTCTTAGAGAACTGGCTATCAGTGTTTCTCACAGGACAAACCACAGCGAGCCTCCAGTCAAGTACACACACCCAATAGTTTTGGCTACATCTGTGGACATATCAATACTGGAGTATTGATGGTTATTACATAGGTCAAGTTGGATATTCTATTAATACAAATAATATATGATTGAGACTATGGAGCTCAGGGTAGCTTTTTTCATATAGGGCTGAAGCTATGTTTTGTAAAATCTCAATCACTGGAAGGTTAAGGGTCCATTCACATGGAGGAATTTGGCGCTGATTCTGGGGCGGAATCCACGTCAGAATCAGCGCTGAAAAAAAGCCTCCCATTGGCTTCAATGGGTTCCACATGGAAGTCTTTTTCAGCGGTGATTCTGACACGGATTCCGTGCCAGAATCAACACCAAATTCCTTTTGCGTGAATGGACCCTTTAAAGGGGTATTCCCAGGTACATAACTATTTTTAAATTTGTAGATAATTAAAAAATAAACATTTTTGAAAATATAAGTAATTAAATATTTTGCAGAATTTTTTAAAAAATTTCTATTTATCTAGTGGTCACAGACTTGTTGTCTTGATCGGTTGCCAGTGGATACGACCACGAATGCAGGAAATTTCTAAGGTCAGAAAATCTGTTACGGTTTCCTTATTGTGATTGGGATATCTTCTCATACATGTAGTGTCCCTGTCTGATAACCCAGCTACGATATGTAAATCATTTACTTATTTGTCATTTTTTTTTACTGATCTTACATTGATAACAATAATACATAGGCAGGGCATCCACCAAAACACTTTACAATACGAAAAACAGGAAAATTGTATGAATGACAAGAAAAAAAATTGCCAAAATTTAATCAGATGTTTGTGGAAAGGTTAAAACTAATGGCAGTAAAAGTGTTACTAAATTTTCAAACAACTTTTAGTTTTCTGTCAGCATTTGTGTCATGAATACATTTTGTAATATTTTATTTTGTAGTATACAAATTTTGGCTCCTTTTTGTGAAATCCTGCATTTCTGTATTCTATGCCTTGCTTTTTTATTGAGAGCTGTAGCTGATTTCACTAGGCGTACGCGGACTGGGTTCTTGTACGATGCAGGGAAACTAAGGCTGGTGGAAGGTCACATCAAACAGTTACTTCTCAGGCACTATAAAACAGAAACATGATTCTTATCTCCATGTGATGCCAAGCTTGCTGTTCTACCATTATTAGTTCCAGAGATATCATCAGTTCAAAACACAGTCTGGCTTGTGATATTTCTATGTAGCTGCTACCAATCCCAACTGTGTATTCCACTGATGACATCTCTGGCAATAACACTGATAGAACTACAACCTTAGTGTCATACGACACCAGAATCATGTTTCTATATTTTCTAATGCCCAAGACATTCCTATTTAAATTGACCCCCCCTTTATTTTCCTTATATCACACAGACCCATATACTGCACACATTGAGAAGCAGGCTACAACTCTCAATAGAGAAGCAAGGGAAAGAATAGAGAAGTAAAGGATTTCAGAGAAATCTGTTAAATAAATATAATCCGAAATGTATTAAGGACATAAATACTACCAGAAAATCTAAAGTTGTTCAAAGGTTTAGCTACACTTTAAAACAGGGGTCTCAAACTCAATTTACCTCGGGGCGGCTGGAGGTAGAGTCTGGGTGAGGCTGGGCTGCATCAGGTTTTCCCAATTTGTTTTTTCTAAAAGTCGCCATATTTTCTGACAGCTGTAACTTTTTTATACATTTGTGTACGGGGATGCATAGGGCGTCTTTTTTTGCGGGTGCAGGTGTACTTTTTAGTTCTACTATTTTTGGGAAATGCTATTGCTTTGATCAATTTTTATTCAAATTTTTATCAGAATCAAAACCGTGATTTTGACTATTTTTCCCGCTACGGTATTTACCATATAAGAAAAATATTTTTGTAGATTTGTAGAGCAGGCGATTTCGGACATGGGGATACCTAACATGTATGTGTTTCACAGTATTTAACTACTTTTATATGTGTTCTAGGGAAAGGGGGGGGTGATTTGAATTTTTAATACTTTTTATATTTTTTTATATATTTTTTTTTAACTTTTTTTTATTTTTTTTTGCATTTATTAGACCGCCTAGGGGTGTTAAACCCCAGGGGTCTGATCACTAATGCAATGCATTACAATGCTAATGCTTTGCAATGCATTGCTAAAAACCATCATTTCTTTTGCAGGCTGCATAGACCAGCCTGCAAAAGAAAGAGATTGCAGACAAGCCTGGGAGCCTTGTAAAGGCTCCAGCTGTCATGACAACGTGACGACGGCCCTGGAGCTTGCTCCAGGTGTCGGCGATAACCAGCAAAATGGTGGTGCCCATGCGCCGCCAGGAAAATGGCGCCTCCGGCGCTTTTGACCGTGGCGCCGGAGAGGTTAATGCCTCCGATCAGTCCCGGGACCGATCGGAGACATTAACGCCGATTGTCTACTGCTTAAAGCAGTAGACACCCGGCAGCTATGGCGGCGGCCCAGATGTAGGGATGTCCGCCGGGGGCCGCAAACTATTGTCCCGAGGGCCACAGTTGGCCCACGAGCCGCGAGTTTGAAACCCCTGCTTTAAAGCAAGAGATAAAAATAAGATGTGCTAATGTGCAAATTTGAAATGAGTTTTTCTGGGAATACTTTATGATAATCTACTGAAAAAAATTCCAGTCATAATTGATATTCTAATGCAATGGGCAACTTCACCTGCCACCCGAGGGTAGGGCCTTATGCAATGGCAAACCCGATGTTGACATATTGAGATGGTTTCCAAATTGACTTTTAATAGTCACAGTTTAACAAGTATGCAGCAACCATTAGGGCTCATTCACACTATGTAAACGGCAGCTTACTCTGAACGTAAAACACGTTCAGAATCAGCGGCGTATAAAGCAGTTCCCATTCATTTCTATGGGAGCCGGCATACGAGCGCTCCCCATAGAAATGAATGGGCTGCTTTTTTCACTACGAGCACTACCATTGAAGTGAATGGAATGTGCTCGTGTGTACGGATCGGCATGAGCAGAGCTAGCCGTACACGCGGGCACTTTCCATTCACTTCAATGGGAGTGCTTGTAGTGAAAAAAGCAGCCCATTCATTTCTATGGGGAGCGCTCGTATGCTGGCTCCCATAGAAATGAATGGGAACTGCTTTATACACCGCTGATTCTGAACGTGTTTTATGTTCAGAATAAGCTGCCGTTTACGTAGTGTGAATGAGCCCTTAACAATCAATCTGAAATGGCCCATATTGAAGCACTTGCAGCTGCCATTACATGAGATCATAACCTGAACCACTATGCCCTATATATAAATGTAAATCTTTATACTGTATTGCATATAACATTCAGCACCAGTTTCATCCATACTCATTCCAATATCTGTTTCCCTCCTTTCACATTTCTATTAACACAGTCAAATATGTGAAATAGATGTAATTGCGTCGACTTTCCGAATGTGATGAGATAATGTTCCTAAACTCAGTAATGCCATTTACTTCATGTATGCTTGTCACAGGGATTCAAAATCTCATTTATACCAAACCCATCATTTACAGATGATCTATTGAAAATACTAACAATTGTAAATGTGTGTCAAACCTCAGCTTTACACCGAGAGAATGAAAATTTCAGTTTTGTATTGAACTGTAAAAATCTATGTAAAAGTCATTACTGCTGTTATTTATTGGATTTGGCATAAAAAGAATATAAAATATGTTGAATAATTTCAAAATTAGGTATATAAAATAATATTGATTGTAAAGGCATGCATGCTTTCTGACTTCCACTTAATTCACCTTTAGTCCTGCGGTGTCTGTGAGCTTTACACTAATCTCTTTATTGCTTGATATTATTACTGTTTCTGCTTTATTATCACTTTTCTGTAATTTATGGAGAATGTTTGCATGCCAGGTGAATAAAACCAAATACATAAAAGAATTTAGTTACTTACACATTTCTGTGTGACGTTATGAAGCCATATATTAGAATATTATGCTCCTACTCTACTTCTTTATTACTAAATATTGGATTTTATTTTTAATAAAGCTGTTTATTCGATGTGTAAGTGTTTTGCCGTCGTATTGTAGAACTCCCTTTTGGGTGCTTTTACAGACCTATACACACTGCCAAGACCAATATCATTCTGGAAGAGATGCTCTGATCATATGCATTAACGGTGTATTCATGGAATGTATTCTTACTATTTATAATAGAGTTTCACCCCTTGTACCTCCACCTGTTGGGATAATTGTGGTTTCATCAGTGAGAGGCAATCAAATTGACCTGTAAGGGCTAGTTCACATGTAGTTTTTTGGTCTGAATTTTGAAAAGGAATCTGCGTCAAAATCTGGTTCAAAAAACCGCCTCACACTGAATTCAATGGGAGCTGATCATGGAAGATAAGATAAGATAATCCTTTAATAGTCCCACAGTGGGGAAATTTCAGCATGTTACAGCAGCATAGTAATACAGATACAGGATAATACACAGTAGTATATTACGGAAGTAGAGACACATAAGCTGAGAAGAGAAGATATACTAGGAGTCCATAGCAACTACGGAAGAGAAGAAGAAAGAAGGAAGACTTCATAATCATTAGTTTTCTGTAAGTGGATCTGGAGTGATCTTCGCTTGGTCTGATGTAGATTATACAGCCTGATCGTGGTTGGAAGGAAAGACTTGCGATAGCGCTCCTTCTCACACTTTGGGTGAAGCAGACGGTCACTTACAGTGCTGCCAAGTGCCATCAAGGTCTCATATATGTGGTGTATTTTTCATACAATTGTTTACCTTCAAATTGACCATTAATGTGAAATTGGAACTCAACTTCTCTATGAATAATACAAATAATACAATTTTTGAAAACCAATCATAATTATTGTAGTTTTCATTTGCTCCCTTTCACTGCACTATAGACTATTATTCACTTAAAAAGGGATATTCCACTATTGTCATTCATCCTTTATCAGCAGGACAGGGTATGGGAGTCTGAGTGTCTGCTGGCACCACCTGTCAACATAAGAACGGGGCTCTTCAAATGACCTATATGAATAGAGCAGCTATTCACATGCTTAGCCAATGTGCCATTCACTTCTATAGGACTTATGGAGATCGCCATTCCAAGAGCAGTGGTCAAGCATAAACACCATTGCTCTGTCTGAGCTTACTATGGTTTACACTGAATAAACAAGACGCTTTGTAGTATATATAATGATAGTGCCATAGGATTGGTCTCTTGTAGAACAGAAATCTTGCCATATGCTGATGGTAAAACTTTTTTCTACTAGAGATCTGTTTAAAGTTCATTTTACATCCAAAAGCAATATGTTCCCGGAAATGGTCCTCAATAAGACTAACGTAAGTGGTCAATAAAACAATGCTAGCAAAGCAATGATTGATTTCTGTCTTGTAACACACCTTCTGTCTAAACCACAATATGGAAAAAGGTGTATACGTATCATCATAGTGGTGATTTATACTTAATGGGATTGTACAATCTAAGCAATTTGTTAAACATCGCTTCTGATCAGTACTACTATACATAGTTATATGTAGCTATACTGCTCGATTCAATCTGACCCATTTTAGTCACATCAATTGACAATCATTATGTGGAAATTACTTTTACATTGAGGATAAAAACTGCCATCATAACTACCTTAGGCTAAAGCTTCATGTTGCGGAAATGCAGCTTTTTTGTTGCAGATTTTGTAGCGGTTTTTTAAGCCAAAGACAGGAGTGGATTGAGCAGAAGGTACAAGTATAAGAAGTTCCTATATATTTCCCATTCCTTTTGTAGCCATTCTTGGCTTTGGCTCAAAAAACCACAACAAAAAAAGCTGCATTTCCGCAACGTGGGGCCTCAGCCTTATAAAGTCACTAGGGAGACCACCTCTAAGACCCCTATTTCATAAAATAAAGAGATGCAGTGCTGATTTACCGCCACATCCCATCCATATTTTTTCTATGCATAATGTTGTCCTAGTTGCCTGTGGCATCACCTTAAGTCAAAAAGACTAGTTAAAATGCTTGCACAGTCAGTAGCCAGGAATGCTGCCATCTTGGTAGAACTTTGAAGGGGATGCAGCACTAAACCAATGGGCCTCCTTGATTCCCTTATCCCAGCTAAACACCATCACTTTATAAGATAGAAATATCGTTTTTCTATAAGAGAGAAATACCATCTTTCTTAATATTTTATTACTCTATTTTTTATTACCTTTACTCTATCTACTCTTATATCCAGTAATATGCCTTTTCCCAGTGATTTAGGCTATTGTCTTTTTCAGTCAATTGTTTTTGATCCACTTATTAACTTTTTTTTAGGATGCAGCCAGACACTGTAATGTTGGTTGAGGGTAAATGGTATGCTGGTACTAGTGGGGTGTACGTATACAGTTACGGGACAGCCTGCCTGATCTGAAAGTATGGGCTGTATGCCAGCATTGTGTATCCACCCCCTCATGGATTGTAGGTATTTGAGTGGTTACAATATCAGTTTTTGCCATCTTATATAATTTGGGTCTCTCTGCATCCTACAGTGAACCATTGCAGGTAAATGTGGCCTTGTTTCAGTGATAGATCATCATATTAAAAGTGGCCTCCCAGTGAAATGTTAATGAATGATATACATAACATTCTCAGACTAAAAACAACTTAATCTTTGCAGGATGATAACATGGAAATTCAGGTTAATGCAGGTGATTATGTTGTGCCACTTATTTAGCGACTTGACCCCTTCACTGTGTCACCCTGGCCACCGACTGCACAAATGTGGGCACAGATTGCTGCTGAAACAAGGAACCGGATGTAGCACTAACTCAACACTGCGGATGCTTCATTTTCAGTACTGATGGGTGTCACAGAGGTCAGACTTTACCAAGGGGAACTGGCAGTTGCTATACCTCTTCAACCAAAATCAGCGGTTTGAGCTACTTGTCGGCAGGAAGCAGTGAGTGCTTCACACATTTGCTTTCGTAGGTAGGGGCATCAGAGGTTGAACCACCACCGATCACACACTGATATAAAGCATCAAAGGAAAACAGTATATACAAAATGTAGTCCAAAAACCTTTTTTACCTATAGGATTAAATAATCCAATGGAAACTTATTTGCATTCGTACAAATATTATATATATATATATATATATATATATATATATATATATATATATATATAATATTTCCTGACACACCAACATTTATATTTTCAGAACTCTTACAAGTAGTTATAGGCTGACTTTTACCAGCTAAGCACTAATACAATCCAGTCATCATTTATAAATTCTATTTGGATTAGTGCTAGATGTAATAAATTGCTAATATGTTTTTATCCGGTTGTTTATTTTAGAATATTTTTACATGTATTATTTGAAAAGAACATAAAACGACGACTGGGAAGTCTGAGAAATACTTTTAGTATGGCATGACAAAAGATGAAATGGTTAGGTTTAACAATTCAATTCAGAAAATAAATTCTGCACACTTACCAAAATGATTACAAATGCATTTATAAGCTATTTTCTAGAACATCAAAACTGAAATAACTACACAACAGTTCTAACATTAGTTTACCCTCTCTCACCATCACATCTTGCTCTCCAGGTCTATAATGCATTTTTAACTCTCAGGTGTTTGCTCAAAGACTCTCGAACACAATCTAAATTCTACTGTCAAGCAACGCAATTATTTTTACTAATCCATTGAGGACGGTGCAAGCGGAAACATTTGAACCGAGCCAGTACAATTATCTTATGGCTCATTCATGCAGATGCAAGTGGCATTATGTAAATATCTCCTAACACTTTCTTCTATACATGAGTGCTTTGTGTTAATTTTCTTGGAGCGTCAAATAATTTTTTGTTACCAGTCAATTCTGCAAGGCAAAAGAAGCAATAAGATCAAATATAAACGTAGCAAAGAGTGAGGTTTTTTGGTTTTTTTAAAGGATGATAATACAGATAGGGACAATCTCTTAAGCACTTTACAAGTTGTTGTAACATGTGTAACATATCAAATGTTCAGTTGTTACATGTGCTTTAATAAAATACATTAATATTATGGAAATATTTTTTCTTAAATGTAGTATGCTTACTCTGGCACTCTGGTGCACGAAGCATGAAAATGTTGCAAATTTTTGCGCAAGGATTTGAGCAAAAATTGTGACCTCTCTTTTATGCTGTCCTCACCCTTTAGCTAAAAGGGCTAGCGACAACAACAAATTTAGGACTACTCATACCAGTTTACTGAGGTCCACGTCATCCATGAACTGGCATAGACTCCAGTACACGTGCACAACTATGTCGGATGATACACGGCCCGCTCTTCATCATAAATGAGATGCATTCTCTGACAGTGTGAACGAAATGCTGGTCTTGATCAATAGCATCCCCCCCCATTGTGTGTATTTGCATGTGAGTATATTTAGATTCCTGCACTCTGACGTCAGAAAATGCACATTATCATATATGACCATCAATGGGAATTAAAGGTGTTGTCCAGGATTGGGAAAAGGTACTATTGTCCATAGTATGAAGTACATCACTATTAAATTGAGTGGGGATAAGTTAAAATATCAGACTTAGTCTATGGATAAGAGTGGCTCAGTTTATGGAAAAAAAATCATTAATACTGGGGAACAAATTTAATGTCTGAAACAAGATTGGTACATGCAGTCGGTTATAGAGTATCATTGAGCTGTATAAGTCTCTACTTATTTAGGAATTATACGGCACAGCGGTATTTATATAGGTAACATATGGCACTGTTGCTGCACAGTATATTTTTGAAATGTATGGTGGGATCTGTGTTGTATAAAATTGTTATGGCAACTACCGATATATGGTACTGTTTTTTGGGTAACACATGACACATTATTTATATAATGACAGACACTTAAAACTATTATCTAGGTATTTGTATGCTATATGGCAGTATTACTAGGGTATACAGTACATACAGTAGTGTCTAGAAGGGATGTAAGAGGTGAGCGGTACAGCTGAGTATATAGCATAGTTGTATACTGTAAATCCTGACTTGATTCATTGATATATAGGTAGAGTTAAAGTAATTAATAACCAATTAAGAACAATAGGGTTAAGCTAGACTACATTCACATGACAGTGATTAATGGCCGTTTGACGGCTTCTTAAACAGACGTCACACGGTAGACTGTAGTTCAATATCAGTGAATGGTGGCTATTCACATGAGCGTAATTTTAATAGTCTGTTGTAATGGACCATCAAAATATAGGTCATGTCTTATTTTTATTTATTTTCATGGATTCCTCCACAGACTGAAATGTATAGGGGATGTGTGAACAAGGTGCCCCACAGGTGCAAGATGGCCATGAAAAGTGGATGTTTTTGTCATTTTTTACCTCCGCCGTGTGACTCCAGCCTTTAGGCTACATTCAGATGACATCCATTTTTCTCAGCCGTCTTGCACCCAAGGGGTGCCCGTTTTCATAGATCCTAAATACCTTACAGTATATGGAGGGATCTATGAAAATGGATAAAAATAGAACATAACCTATATTTTGAAGGTCTGTTAAAACAGACCATCAAAATAACGGTCCTAGCCCCCAATCACTGACATTGAATTTAATTCTGTGCATGACTTTTGTTAAAAAAAGAATATCACATGGCCATTATTCAATGTTGTATGAATGCAGCCTTACTAAAACGCTCTAAGGGTGCATTCACACTGAGTAAACGCTAGCTTATTCTGAACGTAAAACACGTTCAGAATAAGCGGCGTCTAAAGCAGCTCCATTCATTTCTATGGGAGCGGGGATACGAGCGCTCCCCATAGAAATGAATGGTCTGCTTCTTTCACTCCGTGCAGTCCCATTGAAGTGAATGGGGAGTGCCGGCGTATACGGCAAGCTCTGCTCATGCCGGAGCGTACACGCCGGCACTCCCCATTCACTTCAATGGGACTGCACGGAGTGAAAGAAGCAGCCCATTCATTTCTATGGGGAGCGCTCGTATCCCCGCTCCCATAGAAATGAATGGAGCTGCTTTAGACGCCGCTTATTCTGAACGTGTTTTACGTTCAGAATAAGCTAGCGTTTACTCAGTGTGAATTCACCCTAAAGCTAAGGCCCCACATTGCTGTAAGGGATTATTTACATGACTTTTTGCAACTTCTGTCACACATCCATTTTGATAACACATTGAATTCAATGTGTCCATTCACATGTCTGTCCATTTTTCAAAAAATCTGACATGCACTTTGTTTATCCGCTTTCACAGACACACAATAGACTCAATAGAAAATCCATTTTTAAGTGATGCAAAATGGATTGATGTCTGTTTTACGTCCGTTAAAAATGAAAGATTGGGTAGGGGTTAAAAAAGAAAGACCAATGAAATTCATCCTTTTTTTTCACTTATTTGTTGAACTATTCCCAAAGAACCATTTGCTCTAGTCAAACTTTCCATGCATGATCCTGCTTGTCATCACCATATTTATTATTATTATTATTATTATTTATTATGCTTACTTGTATAGCGCCATCATATTCTGCAGCTCTTTACAGTCACTGTTCCATATAGCGCTCACCCTGTTCTTTAATTGTACAGTAACCATGCCAAAGGCAAATCAACATCACTGAAAGCTGTAGCTTTTTTATTTATGTCTCATAGCCTTTTATATATAGTTCAAGACCAAAGTATACAAAATGCTTGAAAGAGGACCTTTATATCCTCAAACCTCTTGTGTCAAATAACTTTAGTCGTTTGCTTCTCTGCTGAATCCATTTATGTGTTGAACTGCTCCTGTTGCAGAGATATTGGTGCCATGACTATACTGTCAAGTGGGTGGTCTGTGAGCAGTAAAGAATGACCCTTTAAAGTAAAAGACAGTACATGTATACCATCAGCTATATGATCTCCACAGGCCAGCAGCCACTCACTTGATATAAACAGCCAAGCTGTCAGTATTCGGCGCCAATATCTCCGCAGGAGTAGCCACCGGAACAGTATATTCTTAGATTCAGTGGAGGAGTCTAAGGTCCTTTACACTTAAGAAGTTTGAGAACACAAGTCCTTTTTAAATCTTGGGCAACATGGTGGCTCAGTGGTTAGCATTGCAGCGCTGGAGTCCTGGGTTCGAATCCTGCCAGGAAAAACAAGGAAGGAGCAGGGGTTTTGTATGTTCTCCCCGTGTTTGCGTGGATTTTCTCCCATTTTACAAAGACATACTGATAGGAGAAAATAAAAATATACATTGTGATCCCTATATGGGGCTCATAATCTACATAAAAAGTCCTTTTTAAATAAAGTTAACCCTTGGGGTTATGCTGAGGGGGTCAATACTTGTGATCAGAGTACACCTTTCATGCTCTTAGATGTGCCATTACTTAGCCATAGGCAGGCTCTAATATATTGCACTGGTGATCAGACTCCCCTGGGTTCAAAACACTGCAAAGGTTTTATTTTTATTTTTGTTTTTTACAAAAATGATAAAAGTTCTTAGAAAACTTAAACTTTTAAATCACCCCTCTTTCCTTAGATGAGGAAGTAAAATAAAATAAAATCAAAATGATCAAAAACACTAGGTGAAAAATTAGACATCCTCGTAACTGAAAAAGCAAAAATTATATAAATATTTATCCATTACTGTGAATGCCATAATGGTAAAGAAGAGTCTGAACTGCATTTTTTTTAAAGTGAGAAGCTATTAAAAACCTACAAAATAGATACCTTGTATAGCTCTGAACAAGGGCATTTTAGAAAGTTATGAGGGTCAGAATCTGGTAACTAAAAGCAGTTTCTTTATTTTTCAAAGTTTTTTTTATTAATGTTTAGCCACAAAAGAAATAAAATATAAAGGTATATGGAGGGGGCGCCAATAGTCACAGTGTGAATTTCTGTTAATAAGCTATACTGATCTGCATTCACCTTTCACTGGGTATGGTGAGTTGAAATCAACCCCTTCTCTGTAAATTGTGGAACAAGAGTTACTTCTCCAACCACAATATGGTAAATCTGCAATAAAATAGGTTTTGTTTTATTTTTTTTCAATAATTGGTTATTAAATAGTTACTAATATATATAAATATATATAATGTCACAAAAGCAGTTTCCAAAGATAAAAAGGCATCAGTATCCAAAAAAGTATGACCTTTCATTCACATCTGTGTTTGGTATTCTGTTCAGGGAGTCCGGATGGGGAACCCCCGAACGGAATACCGAACACAACTGCAAGCGGTGTGCCAGTGAAAGTAAATGGACTCCATAGACTATAATGGGGTCCGTGTGCTTGCCACACGCTGCCCGCACAAATCAAGTGGACAGGAAAGTAGATTGTTGAACTACTTTCCATTTATTAAGGTATTAAAATGTAACAAAAATTATATTAATTTGGTATGACAGTAGTTGTATTGACACACAGAATCTAGGTAACGTCATTTTGGTGGCACAGTGAACGCTGTAAACATATAAGAAAATGGAGCAAATGTTGTTTTTTTTAACTCAACTCCATTCTGATTTTTTTTCCAGCTAGCCATTACATTGCAAGTAATATTACAAAGTGGATAATTGTGAAGTACAATTTATCCTGCAAAAAAAAAAAAAATCCTTTATACAGCTTGTGAAACAGTTATAGAGTTTAGACTTTTGGAAGGTAGGGAGTAAAAAACTTAAAAACACAAAGACAAAAAAAGTTAACAGGTTATAAAACTTGTGCTTCACCCCTTCCTATGGGTAGCTTTAGCTTTCTCCAAGCAGAGAATAGGCTGTAGTAGATCAGTTTTCAGTACAACTATATGAGTACAATAAAAATATAACACTGCATTTCAGCACTATAGTATGCACGCCTCATCTTGAGGAAAACCTAGGACTGAATTTACGATTATTAGAGATGAGCGAACACTGTTCGGAACAGCCGTTCCGAACAGCACGCTCCCAGCACGCTCCCATAGAAATGAATGGAAGCGGCCGGCACGCGGGGGGGTTAAGCGACCGGCCGCCGGCAAAGCGTACGTGCCAGGTGCTTCTATTCATTTCTATGGGAGCGTGCTGTTCGGATCGGCTGGTCCGAACAGTGTTCGCTCATCTCTAACGATTATCCAATCTTTTCAATCCTTATGTCACCACAGGGTCTAATAGGTAGAAAATTTGAATCTAACTAAAAAATAATAGCAATAATAAATGAATGAAAATTAATGGCAAAAAAGAATGCAGAATATGGTATCCCCAAAAAACTTTGTAAGTGATTTTATTGTGGAAAATCTTGTTATCATTAATATTCAGGTGATTATCCTAATTATAATCCTTTATTATATGTTACTTTAAGAAGGCAGGGATGAAAATATAAGATATGTTGCATCCATAATGGGTTAAAGGGACTTAACTTGAAAAATCATGGCTTTCTTTAAAAATCTGGAGCAATCTTGTCGATGGATTGTATTTGATACAAACTTGAATAAGATTGAGCTGAAATGCCACACACTGGCATGGGCAAGTGTTGTTTCTTGAAGACAGTAGTCCCATTTTTTTAATCTCATACAATTGCTTTAAATCATCTCGAGGAGAAAGTTAGATCCTTTAAAATAAACATATAGTATTGCAGTTCTTAATCTAGAGCTAAAGCTAAAATCATTTACATGTTAGCCTAATTGATTTTATCACTTCTCAGTTCAGAAGGTATATGCTCCTTTAAGAGGAAGACTACAACCGATACTGCTCTCGACATCTTTGAATTTTATTTGGAATGGTTGTATTTTGCCACAGCTTCAAACAAGATTCTCTTCTTTTATCCTCGTTCTTGCTGTACCTCTATTACAGATAGCAATTTAAAAAAAAATAAAAATTAAAGGTTTGGATCAGAAATAAGCCTCTTTTATGCAATCTTAACATCACACCTCAAATAGGCTGGAGGAAAATTTTCATTTTTTTCCCCCCTCCCAGCTAAAAAAAAGTGTATTACTAAATAAAGTGACAAAACATCTTGGAAACTAACATAAACGTGCAATTTTAATGCCTCCTAATCACACAAATCAATACAAGATTTTCGTACTTGTGCATGACCTTCCTCAAATTATCCCTCCATTTTGGCTGATTCAGAAAGAGTGTGGGCTATTTGATAAAACACTAAGTGTGTGAAATGAGAGGCCTCATCACTTTTGCCAGACTCCTTTTGACAGCATGATGATAGAAGCATCACATCCCTGGAAGAGAAAATGCAAACTGACAAGAGATGAGCCTTTAGATGTTGAATATAATCTTGAATTGTGCTTGAAGTGCCTTATTATCTTGTCTTTTGATGTCTGAAGGGGTGGTTCATTGTTAGGGAAAAAAAATAGAGAACAGTCGCACATCTTTACCGTCTTTAGAGGGGAAAAAACTGTTTGGCCTTTAACAACTGCTTTTCCGTCTAATGTCCATTTCTTTCTGACAATAAATATGTCAGGCCATCAGTAAGTGACAAACAATTTGCTTTACATGCCAGGCTTTTATGGCTTGTGGTAGCTCATGTGGAAGCTTATTTCTAAAAAGCATTTTAAATTAGCACCATTACAAATGTTAAGCTAGATGGGATCCTTATGTAGATGTTGGCGTGCTTTTTATTATTGTTCTTTCCAGCTGAGTGTGTTTCCGTTTTTTTGACGAAAATTATGTTTTGTCACCAGAAAGACCTTTCAATATGGTCTTGGCATGAGCATGAAGACAAGCACACTAAGTGCAAGTGTTATTAATTTGCTATTAATTGTGACACAGCCTCTACGCGCCACTGTCATGTTCTATGCCAGTACCTGTTAAAATGTGCATCTTAAGATGTTGTAAGCTCATTTGCAGACAAGATATGGGGAAAGTCGTCACCAGGCTGTTTTGTAGACATCGGAATTTTAGAAAATTATTATTTGGAATTTTAAAAATAGAAACAAGTATAAATCTCGCTTGACAGATTGTTTGTGTATTAGTTTAACTTTAAAAACATGGAATAATCTTAAACCATGTCAACCCCAAATAGTTGAGATTAATTTCAAAATCTGTTCCTCCCGTCTGCCTGCTCTAGGCTAGGTATGAATTAACCAAAGGAGAGTCTGAGCAACTACCGTCTGCACCATCTGAGCAACTACAAAATGAGATCTAATCACCAAAATACTTGAAAACATATATTACATATTTCAGGGCTAGCATACTCACCCTTTTTTTTATGGGCCCGTACGCACAACCGTGAATTTCAAAGTCTCGTGTGAAGGCCGACAGTCCAGGCCACAAAATATAGAAAAGGTCCTATTCTTTTTTTTTTTTTTTTTAATATAGATTGTGAGCCCCATATAGGGATCACAATGTAATTTTTTTCCCTATTAGTATGTTTTTGTAGTATGGGAGGAAATCCGTGCAAACACAGGGAGAACATACAAACTTCTCACAGATGTTGTTCCTGGCAGGATTTAAACCCAGGACTCCAGCGCTGCAAGACTACAGTGCTAACCACTGGGCCTCCATGTTGCCCCTCGAAAAGGTCCTATTCCTGTCCCATTTTGTGTTCCTTGCTTCTGTGGCTCCAATTAATGTAATGAAAGGGCCTCGGAAGCATGGCCCATGCCCAGGCGGCACACGGGTGACATCCGCATGTGCTTTTAATTCATGACAGACCACTTGTATACGGTCATCTGCAACCGGCCTATCTTCTAACCAGTTGGTTATGGAGTCCAATTTCTCATGAATCTAATTCAACACAATATCAAAAAATGCTAACAAAAACCTAGACAGGCTGAAATTAACACCTGCCCATCGATATACAGACGAACACAATTTAGTTAGCATATATATGTAACAACTGATCACAAAGTAATGTTTTTAAAGAGGACCTTTCATGGTCCGGGGCACAGGCAGTTCTATATACTGATGGAAAGCCGACAGTGCGCTGAATTCACCGCACTGTCGGCTTTCCCGATCTGTGCCCCAGGTAAAGCGCTATCGGTACCGTAGATCTTTACAGTCAGAAGGGTGTTCCTGACAGTTTGTCAAGAACGCCCTTCTCCACAGCAGCGCCTATCGCGCTGTTCAGTGTGAGCGAGGAGGAACGCCCCCTCCCTCTGCTCACAGTGCTCATCCATAGACGAGTATTATCAGGAGGAGAGGGGGCGTTCCTCCACGCTCACACAGTACAGCGCAATAGGCACTGCTTTGAAGAAGGACGTACATGACCGACTGTCAGGAACACCCTTCTGACTGTAAAGATCTATGGTACCGATAGCTCTTTACCTGAGGCACAGATCGGGAAAGCCGACAGTGTGCTGAATTCAGCGCACTGTCGGCTTTCCAGCAGTATATAGAACTGCTTGTGCCCAGACCCATGAAAGGTCCTCTTTAAAGAAGCTGCTTAGTGTGTGATACACATATCTGGAAATGTTCAACCAAGAAGACAAATAAGAAAGCACACATCTGTTAACTGCATAGTGCAATATTGCCGTTTTAATAAAAGTCATTATATGATTTGCTAATTAATCATATGATATAGGGGCATTAATAATACATTTATATGTATGCAGTCTTTCTAAAAGGGAACACTTGCCGTCTAGTGACTAAAGGTAGATAAACATATCAGTCTAAAATTAATCAAAATGATTATTCCTCGGAGGAAACTTAACAACAAATAATTGTTTTCACTGAATGATGGCAGACTATCATCTAACAGCTGTATAACCATTAACCCACCTCATAACATAAAGAGCTACTAGTCTCCATTAGAAGATCACAATCTACTATTTGGTCACCACAAATCGGAATAACACAGTTAGGGCCCCTTCACACAGAGTATACGCTCGCTGATTCTGAACGTATAACACGTTCCGTATCAGCGGCGTTAAAACAGCTCTCATTGCTTTCTATGGGATCCGGCATAAGTGCGCTCCCCATAGAAATAAATGGGCTGCTTTTTCCCTATTGCTTTCAATGTGATACACGTGATACATGTGTTACACGTTCAGAATCAGCAAGCGTATACTCTGTGTGAATGGGGCCCTTACATGTTAAATTTAAAAATATGGATCAATTTTTAAAAAAATGTTGGTGTCCTATGTAAGGGCAGCATATTATCCCCACCGATCCTTACTCCCAGTGGGCAAACAAAAAAATCACAACAATGTTATGCCACTTGGTTATTAGTAAAATAGTAAAAATATACTGCTGACACATAATTTATAAGTCAAAAGAATTTATTAGACTATAATGAGTAAAAGGTTGGGGGAGGTGGTAGGTACATTCCCCTCATTAATACACCAGGCTCAAACTATGCCCGGCACTAAAAGTGGTGTCACTCTAGCCACCTTCTAAGACTACTTTATTGACATACATTGTTACACATTTAGGGGGCATTCTCACTACCATTGGTGACCGTCAGCAGTGTCCGTAGCTATTGTCCGTTACAAAATTTAAGCAACGGACACTAGTTGAACCATCAGAAATCTGTTAAAATTTCCTTTCATTTCAATTAGATTTTATCTTGTGTCCGTTAGTGTCTGTTTGTGTCTGTTTACACCCAAGTCCGTTTTTTTTCCACCGGCCAAAAAAATCATGCAGGACTTTTCTGTCCATTAAAAAAAAAAAAAAAAAAAACTGTGTCCGTTATTTTTTTAACATTGAAGTCTATGGGCAACGGACTTATAACGGACAGTAACTAATAGCCATCAGTTACTGTCCATTTGTGTCTGTTATGACAGGTGTCTGTTTTTTGTTCTTTTTTTAAACAGACACCATCATAATGGAATCCAGCGGTAGTGTAAGCCCTGCTAACTTATCACACAGTAAGGGAGCTTTCACACCTAGTTTACGCTCCGCTCATTCAGACCCGTAAACACATGTCAAAGTGACTGCTGTAAAATACAATCCCATAGACTTACAATGTGTGCCGGTTGAAATCAATGGGTTTGTGTTTTACAGCGGTCACTCTGACACGTGTTTACGCGTCTGAATGAGCGGAGCGTAAACTCCGTGTGAAGGCCCCTAATATACTATCATAGAATCAAGATGTCTTAAAAAAATTAATGGGTCTCAAACCTGTCCAAACAGTAAGCCATACCCATGATACACTTCAGTGAATGCACAAATGCTTAATAATACAGGCATTATTGTGGGGTGAAATGTGTATTCCTCCAGGGCTTCTACTAGTCAGATGGCACATTTTTGGGCTCTTTTGGGTACTAATAGTATAGTGACATGACAAAACCCTAAAAACTGTGTGGTCTCCCAAACAGCAAGACAGAACTGACTCCAAATGATATCAATGAGGTTTAGTGTGGATGTTTTTTTTGTTTTTTTTTTTTTTTTTTGGGGGGGGGGGTTATAATGAGAATTTTAGCCGTTACATAGAGCAACATGTTTAACTCACAGTCAGTTCTATTTCACTACAAAAGTAATAAAGCCAGCCAAGTTCTAAAATATAGTTTTTTTGCTTCTAGCTACATTTAAGGCAAAATCACTTGATGTTGCTGGAGAATAATTTGCGCTCCTACACTTCTCAGTAAGTTCAGGTCATTTGAGTTTATTTAAGAGTTGAATAGCAACAGTATTCCAAAAATAAAAATAAAAAATAAATGAAAAAATGAAAACTCTTAACATAAGTGCTCTAAAATCTGTACACAATGATTATTGGACAATGCAACCTCCTTGCTGTCATTTCTATCATTCCGGGTGTTGGAGCTGGAACATAGACGTTGTGCTTTACCTTTCGCTTACTTTCATAGAAAAGAACGCTACTAACTATTTACCAGTTGATACAAAACCATTTTGGCTTTTCAAACAATAAGAATTACTGGAGATGCAATAGTCACATTGGCATTCTGTCACACTTTTGGCGGCACTGTCCATTAATCATACACTTTTGGGGAGCAATTGATTCTCTCCTAAATACAGTTTTGTCAGCAAACCTGGAGCTACCCGAGGAAATCACAGCTCTAGCTCTTAGACAGCCCTTGAGCCAATTGCACTTCACGCCATAATCCACAACTGTGCTTGTAAACACTTCCGTTTCTTCTTAGGCCTCTGTTCTGCTGACCATCTTACACATAGGCTTGTTTCCTAGGTCTCATAACTTAACACTCCCTACCTTCTCCTCCTTCAATAGCTATGCTTCCTATCAATGCTATCCCTGTTTGTTTTTGTTGTTCTTTAACTATTTAGAGACAGGGCCTGATTCAGGTGGAGACATATTTCGGGTTTTTCCGTCCATGCGGTTTGTGGACTATGACATTTTTTTCCCTTTCGGTTATTCAGATAATGTTGGGGTCTTTTTTCAGTGATAAATAGGGCTTTATTTTTATGTTGTTTTTAATGTTCCACTTTTTTTTACTTATTTTAATATCAGAGAAAATATTTTAAAAAATGAGTGTGAATGTGTATTATGCACATTTGTCATATTTCTATTATAAGGCTGAGTTCACACAAAGTTTTTTGGTCAGGAATTTGAGGCGGAATCCTCCAAAAAATGCCTCACCATACAATCCTATGTAACCTGCTGTTCTTTTTTTTTTTTCCGCTAGTGGAAAAAAAGAAGTGACGTCCATTGTTCAGGCGTTTTCCGCCTGAAAAAAATCAATGAAAGTCAATAGAAGACAAAAAGTGCCTCAAAAAACGCCAGGCAGATTTTCCGCCTCCCATTGACTGGCATTGATTTTTTCAGGCGGAAAACACTTCAAAAAAACGCTTCCAAAATTGCCTCACAAAACGCCTCAGGAATTTTCCTGAGCTGATTTTTCCTGACCAAATTCCTGACCAAGAAACTCAGTGTGAACTCAGCCTAAGGCAGATGGAGTTTTTTGGTCTAGAATTTGACGCAGAGGCAGATTCTGGACCAAAAAAACAGTAGCTGCGACTGGATGCTGGTGAAGTGCACTGACATCCAGTCGCGGTACTCCACTCCGGATCAGGCCCAAATGAATAGGCCTAGTCGGGAGAGAGTGTCTTCAGGCAGACGTCCAAGGCTGAACTGGCCGCAGCATCCGCCTGAAGAATGAGCATGTCGTTTCTTATTTCCGAGAGCTGGAACAAACCGCTCACGGAAAAAAGAACTGACCAGCTCCCATTAATTTCAATGGAAGCCAGGGTTTTTATGCCAGGATTTTGAGGCGGATTCTGCCTCAAAAGCCTGACCAAAAAACTCTGTGTGAACTCAGCCAAATAGCGCAAAGTGCTACTGAAAAAAAACAATAAATAGTTTTTCCCGATCTGCATGCCTAATTCTAATACAGTAATGACACTTAATGTTGTGTTGCTGTGAGTGAGGTTAGACCATGTGATGTGGCAGTGGTGTAGGGTTTTTTCTACTTTTTTTGTCTTTTTATTTTTTTACACATTGTGTCCTCCCTGTCTTCAATATAGGACATTGATGTAGTAACAGCAGACCCCTGCTTGTGTAGCTGCACTACTTCATGCAGCTGCTTAACACTTCAAGGATGTATATATATATGTCCTTACACAGTTAAGAGTGGACCGCCCAGATCTATATAAACAAAGGGCGGGTTCAAAAGCAGTTAATAAAATCTGATTTGACAAAAAATAAATCAGAACTTAATCTGACTATCTTACATGAGCTACTGCATTAGCTACTGTAAAAATAGACATACAGTTTGGTGACTCTTAAAGATAAAAAGAACAGTATGGAAAACAATAGGTGTACAATGACTTATGTGAATCCACAATCAAATTCTCCAGTCATAGTAATTTCAACTCATACAAATTCATAAAACAATGTCATATTGGCATTAATATTAGCACAGTACATATGCTTCATCATTCAAGTAAAAGTTTTTGATATAGCACGCATACAGTACTTTAAGAAGTAGTTGAACAGTACACCATAGTGTTATATTATAGGGTACTGTGTCTGCGCATTGCACAAATGAAGCCAGGACAGTGCACTTCACAGCACACATACCCAAATGTAAGGTGAAGCAAGGTGCACTGCCCTTTATATGTGCAGTGTGTATGTGCCTGAAGATGATGAGATGAGACCTGGACTTATTTCTAGCAAGTTATGTAATTCATTTCATATAAATTAAAGAAAAAGCTGTTTGGGAACCCTAAAACAGAGCTGTACAAAGGTGTGCTGGTGGTTTGGTGGCTCCAAATGTGGTTATCACTGTAAATTACTTATCCCATGCACACATGGTAGAAAAAATCTGCAGTTGAAAAGCTGCAATTTCAAAATCTGATGCTTTTCAATTGCTGTCGTTTCAGCAACATTTTTTTGCTGGGCTTCACTACGTGGAGCCTTAGCATAACACTGTATTATTTCTCCTTCATTGTGTTCCTATTGTCATAGTTCAGGTGACAGGAGAAGGCAGGGGGGGTAGAGGGGGTGCAGCGGGGGCAGTCGCAGCAGGGTCCAGGAGCCTTAGGATAAGTTCACACGGAGTAACATGCCGCGTGATGTGGCACGTATACGGCGTGTGAGAGTTTGCACGCCGTATATGCTCCCATTGATTTCAATGGGAGTTCGGATTGTATACGCCGCGTTATTTTGCGCCCGCAAAATCACGGCCTCAAAATAACACGGCGTATACAATCTGAACTCCCATTGAAATCAATGGGAGCGTATATGGTGTGCAAACTCTCACACGCCGTATACGTGCCACATCACGCGGCATGTTACTCTGTGTGAACTTACCCTTAGGGGGCCCTAAGCACTGGCATAAGTATTGAGATTGCAGTTTCCACCTGGGCCATAAGCCAAGGAGACCCACAGATTACCCTAACCACAATAAGGTTGATTAAACTTCTTAGCACTCGTAACTATCACTATCAAGATTTGGCTGTAGGGATGAGGTAGGGGGCTCCAGACAAAAGATTGTTCCAGGGCCCACAAGACTTTAGCTACGCCACTGGGAGAAGGATAGAGAAATAGAACGAACTCCTTTAGGAAAATTCCAAAGAAAATAAAATAACTTTTTGTATTTTTTAATCTTTGGATGGTAATTTGAAACAAAATAAAATCAGAGATAAGAGGAGGATGTCAGGAGCAAGGCTGGAGCCTCCACAGCGCTATGCGAAGGCTGCCAACCCTCTCCTGTTTGCACTCCCATGTCCCCCACTTCTGGGGCTCGGGAGGCAGGCCAGAACCTCCGCAACATTGTGCAGGGGTTGCCAGTCTCCTCCTGAGCCAGATGGGGGACTTCCGGTTTCGGCCTAGTGGCGGGTCATAGCATATTTAAGGAGGGCTCTGGCTCCGGATCGCCACTGGCTATTCAGTGTTTCCTCTAGTGTAACTGATAGTAATCGTTCTCCTGTATCTCACTTCCTGTGCTCTGACCCTTTGTCTTGAGCTCTGACCCTGTCTTTGCCTTCTGATGTGTGTACTGTGCCTGCTCCTGTTTATGACCCCGGCTTGTCTCTAGACCTCTGCTTCCTGAACACCATTTTGTACTTCTCCACCGCTCCTGTTACCAACTTGGCCTGCCTGACGTTCCATTTGGATTACCCACTGTACTGCATTGCCCACTTGCTGACGACCCAGAGTGTATGACTATACTGCCACTTGATGACCACTCACCTTGGCCTTCTGGGTCCTTAGACCTACAACGCTACCCGAAACATCTGCTGGTAAGAGATCTCAGTGTCTGGTTTACCATGATTTGTGGTGTGCTGTGTGTTTGGCGTTTCCCAACCCGTACCGCTCTACTCAGCAGTACAGTCAAGTCCATCCCCTCCATCTGGGGCTCTATTGAACACCATTGTGGGGTTGGAGTGGGTGCGGCCCGGAGTTGTTGGATACACAGCGCCACGTTAACCATTTTGATCAGTGTATCTAATACCGGTTCTCACTTTGGCTCAGAACTGCATTTACAATCCTAACAGCAGAAAAGTGCTGCTAGAATGTAAGTTTTTGCCTGTCCTTTATGGTTTACTTTTTAGTGTCTTTTTTGTTGTTATATGGGACGCCATTTTTGGCACAAATTTTTTTTCAAGTTTCACAACAGGGTAAAATTTATACTCCAATGATATTTTGGAGTTTGTATTCCTAATGTGTCTTTGACTTTGTGTAAGTATTACAGTGATCATTGTTGATAACTGTACTAGCACTTCTGTTTCTGTCAAGATATAATTAGAATAAGTAACATCCTTCAGAGGCTACTAAATGTGCTATCTCTAAGATGCCACTTACATATACTTGTCAAATAATCCTTTCCATCACTTCTCTAAAAGATCCCTATAAATTAATAATGCAGTGGGGAAGACGTTACTCAGATAACTCAATATATTCAGTACTGCTTCCTCATTAAAATATAAAATATTAGCTTGGTTATGACAGGTTTTACTCCTATAAAGATCTGGAGATTGTCATAAAGTTTAACGCATTGGGATTTATATTCATCAAATACATTTAACCACAATCCCTCACTAAATTATCATACATTTTTGATGGTCACATGATAGCGTGGATGTGTTACATGTAGCTAAGTGAAACAACCCTATACAGCTTAGGAAGGTTTCTCCGTGCACAGTACATGACATTTCTTATCCTATTCTTGTAATTATTAAACTGCAAGAAAACAATGTCCACGACCCGGGTGACACAAACTGATCATTTTCATATGGATTACATTCAAGACTCCCTTCCAAACAGCCCCATTGGATGGAATGTTACATTGGTTGTGCAAAAGAGCAGTTACCTCCATCTCTATTGGAAGGCTCCTAGCTCTATTGGAAGGCTCTTAGCTATTTCAAGCAGCCCAATAGAGTAGACTAGTGCAGCATCTCATTTGTATAACCACTGCTCTGTTCACACATGGGTTCAAGGCTCATGATCGTAGGAGGCTCAGCAGTCAGAAACCCACTGATCTAAAACCTATCCACTAACCTGTGATAAGGGGATAAGTTGGAAGCTTGGCACAACTGCTTTTAGTTATTTTACAGGAGAAGCTGTTATGTGTGTATATGAGGAGTAATACTATTTACTACTACTACTACTATTTATGGTTATTATGTAACTTCTATTCTGCAGTTCCTAGTAGTTTCCCACTCTGCATGCTATATTTGTATTTTTCTGTAAATTGGTGTGAAGAGACTAGCTGTCATACACTGCACAGAGTGAGAAAGCGTGGTTTTTCCTGCAGTGCTTTTCACATATAGTCTGCAGAGGTTTCCTCTGTGGATGTTGTGCTTCCATTATATCTATAGGCAGACCGCTAGCGTTTCCATAGGTAAAATTCACATGCTGTGATTTTCAAACCCACCACAGTTTTAGAAATCGCAGCATTTTCGCTGTGCGTATTCTTCTGCAATGTGTGGATGGGACTCATATACAGGTAGTCCTCGGGTTACGACGTTTCATGGATACGACTAGAGATGAGCTAAAAAATAAAGCTCCCTTGTAACAGAAAGCTGCCAGCAAAGACGAGCCTGCAGCAAATCAACGCTGGTTCTGCAGCAGGCTCATCCTTGCTAGTCGGGAGAGCTGGCAGCTTGCTGTTGCAAGGGAGCTTACTTTTTCTCATAGGATTGAATTGACCAGCGTTGATTGGCCAGTGTACAGCATTCGGCCAATCAACGCTGGTTCTGCCGGAGGCTCGTCTTTGAGGAGGCGGAGTCTAAGATCGGACCACAGCAGTCTCCATTGTGGTCCGATATTAGACTCCGGCTCCTGGCCAGCGTTGATTGGCCGAATGTTGTACACTGGCCAATCAATGCTGGTCAATGTATTCCTATGAGAAAAAGTAAGCTCCCACATAAATGCAAGCTGCCAGCTCTCCCTGTACAGTACATGATTTATTGTGCAGCGGCCCGGAAGACTGTACTGTACTGTACTGTATATGGTACAGTCTTCCTCTGAGCCGCTGCACACTAAATCACGTTGATCCGTTCCTACACGGCGGCGTATGGTATGTTTCCGACTTACGTCAAAATTCACTTTACGACGCTGCGTAAGAACGGATCAACGTCGTAAGTCGAGGACTACCTGTATTGTAAAATGCCCTAAGCTTGTCTTTTCTTCAGTATATCTACTGCACTTCCTAATCACTTTTCCTCCTCCCTCTCCATAGACTTCTATAGGCATGTGAATTGCAGTATATGTTGAGACAGACAGCAGTGATATCAGTGTGAAAGGCAGTTGATGGAAAAGGAGTAAAAAAACAGTCTGATGAGAGCAGGACGAGGCAGTGCTGACACAACAGCGCCTATATAAGTCCTAAATATTTACAAACATTTTTAAGAATCTGTATGAAGTTTTTGTCAGGCATGCTAATACTTTCACACAGCAAACTGTATTTGCGCTAGTTGTCTAATAAAATCCCCATAAGTGGCCTACTAATGATTTATACATAATACAAAATGGCCTAAATGTTTGGCTACAATGGGCGATTGTTATTGCCTGTTTACTAATGTCACATTTTGACCATTAACCAAATGAATTATATTAATATACCGCAATATCATAAGGACCAACAAAACCCTTTATGGGTTCCCACTAGAGATGAGCGAGTACTGTTCGGATCAGCCGATCCGAACAGCACGCTCGCATAGAAATGAATGGACGTAGCCGGCACGCGGGGGGTTAAGCGGCCGGCCGCCGTCAAAGCGGAAGTACCAGGTGCATCCATTCATTTCTATGGAGCGTGCTGTTCGGATCCAAACAGTACTCGCTCATCTCTAGTTCCCACATGAAGACTGTGGAGACTGAATTGACCTCTACCAGTGTCAAATATTGTATGTGGCCACAACAGTTAGGTCTGCTAGAAGAGATGACTCCATTGTAACCGAGACTGAAGGTGATGGAATTTAATAGACATGATAACCTCATGTGGCGCAGAAGGGGGTATCAGGCAGGAAAGTGACTACTATCATTTTAAAATAAGATAAGATAATCCATTAATAGTCCCACAATGGGGAAATTTATTACATAGCACTTTTGTGTTTTCTACATTATCCAATCCACTTTGCAGGTACAGTAAAATGTGGCATTTTTTTGCTGTAGCCAAAATGCTGCATTTTTGCAATGTGGGACCCCGGCCTTAAGAAGTTTCTCAATCTTTTACAGATAACTTTGTGCCCTCACCATATAATAAAAGAGCAAATATAAAATAAATGATATAATATATATGTTACAGGCAAAGTATGAAATCTGGCAATATATAGAATACCTAGGCATTCTATATAATGCCTAAAACTAGCAGGCAATGTCTGATATGAATCGTCATTTCACACATTGCCTAGGCATTCTATAAAATGCCTGACGAGAATCCGGCAAAGTGTGAAATAGATAAGAGATTGTGATAGGGAAGGCTACAGTGATCTATGCGGAGTAGACTGGGAAGCTTGCAGTGAGCATATGCTTTGCTGCTGTGAGCGCTGGGACACTCCCTCACTCAGTCTCCACAGGTGTTTCTAGATAGAGTGCAATAATTCAATTTAGAATCCCCCTACTTAAATTGTCCTCTTCTGTAGTTTGACTCATCCTACTATTAACCCATTAGCATCTGAATTATCAAGTGAAACTGTAATTCATCTGTAAGCAGTATACTGTACACCTTGTTTTGCTAGATGAACACGATCCCGTGTGGTGGCCACTGAGTTATCATTGGTACCCTATGTAAATTCGGGATTGTTGCTCGATCTGCTGTGCACCTTTTAGTGCATCATCGCTTTATATGTGTTTTTAATTAGAATCTAATAAAGTTGGATTTTATCTTTATATCTGAAAAATTGCCATTCATGTTATTGTATTAATTGGACCACTCGTTAGAATCTCTGTCAGTCATGATCTCTCTGTTCCGCTTCCTGACCATGAAATTCCTCTCCGGTCAGTTGCAATCGCTCAGTGCAGTGGCAGCGGCCAAGGATTTGTCAAATGTATGTGTATAACAATTAGTGCCAAAATTTGCAATGTCTTTACATGAAAAATATCATGACATGTAATTTGAAATGTCATTCGAGCCTACCATGTTGCAACAAGTAGGTTCATTTGAATTTCTTCTTTTTTTCTGGGGGGAGGAGTTTCATTTCCCTTAACCACTTCAGTACTGGGCCAATTTGTGGTCCAGGACCAGACACATTTTTGGTTTTTTTTGTATGTGCGGTTTAGAGGGCTGTAACATTTTTCTCGTATCTCTCATTCAACTAATTTTTACGTCTTTTTTTGGGGACACATAGGGTTTTATTTTTTTGTCGTTTTTATTTTTGAATGTGCTTTAATTTTTTTATATCCGGGAAAATATGAACATAATAGGAGGGAAATTGTGTCTGGTTTTCACTTTATTATAATTTTTTTTTTTATTTAATAACACAAAGTGCTACTGAAAAACTTTATAAAATTGTTTTTCTTCTCCATTACGGTAATTTTTATTTTGTATGGTGTCGCTGGGGGTGAGGCTATAACCTTTAATAATGGATTTTTATTAGCATTTTTTTAAATTATTTTATTTTCATTTTTTTAACTTTTTTATTATATTTTATTTTTATTTCAGATTGTGTCCTCATAAGGTGATAAGAGACCTTTGGGGACATCTGATCACTTTTTTTTTGTTGTTAGGGAGGCTGATTTCCCCTGTAACTGAGGCTGGTACATTTAGCCCCAGTTGTAGGAGGAATCCAGCCTCCTGCACACTGTATACACAGCTTACTGAGCTGATCTGAATTCTGTAGGACCCAGTAGCTCTTGTAAGACACTGAGCCCGGCAGATCACGTGACCGATCAAGAAGGCAGGGAAGGGAATAAACCTTCCCTGCCATCTCTCTTGGAGCTCCGGCTGAAGTTACAGCTGGCTCCCAGCTTCAGCAGCTGCACGATCTCCGTGCAGCTGCTGTGTTCTGTCTCCGTGCAGCTGCTGTGTTCTGATTGGACGTACCAGTACGTCCTGTCAGAACTAGGCAACCACTTCCCGGACGTTTATGGGCGGTCCAGAAGTGGTTAAGAAAGGCAACAATTTGGCCTTTAATAAAGTTTTTGGTTTTGTCCAACTTTAATTGTCATTTTATGGCAACGATTTGACCTTTAATCCATTTTTGGTTTTGTCCAACTGTCATTGTCATTTGAAGAAATGTTTTGGGAAATGGCATGCTGATTCGATTTCGCTTTTTCATACTTTGCCTAAATAGCGTTAGGCATTTTATAAAATGTCTAGGCAAAGTACGTAACGATTCTCTCATTTCATACATTGCCAAAAAACGCCAGGCATTCTATAGAATACCTGCATTTCGTACTTTGCCTGTAACATTTACAATGGAATGTAGTTTTATCTTAAAATATACTTGTAAATTACGCCAATATGATTGTCAGTAAGGGGTAAATCACTAGAAAAGTGTAAATCAATAGACTAATTTATAGGGATATGTATTGAAGAAATGTTTAAAAAAAAAATTAATTCAATTTTAAAAAACAAAGAGGGTAAATGCACGACAATATGAAAAGTCTCAGGGAAAAGGGTATAGTAATAGCCTCTCCTATAGAAGGTTCCTAGTACATAAAAAGGCGAATGCATTAACACATATCAAAGCCCTAAAACATGTAAGTACATAAAAGTAACACAACAGACATATAAAGGCCCATATCAGTGTAATATAGTCTTAAGAGAGTCATTAAGACCTGAGGAAGTGAGAATGGTCATCTTATAAATCCAAAATATCTCCCTTTTTCTTAACCCCAGAAGCAAATGGCCAAAAACTGCCTCTGGGGAAAGGTGAGTACACTTTTTTTATGTTTCACCTTCCCTGGCCTTCTGGCCATAGACTGTAATTCCTGGGCAACCTCTTTAAGGACACAGCTCCATTTTTCAAAAACTGTAACGTGTCACTTTATATGGCAATAGCTTTAAGACACTTTAACTTACCCAAATAATTTTGAGAATGCTTTTGTAACACATTGTGCTTCATGTTAGTGGTTAACATTGATTCATATTTTTTGCATATATTTATTTAAAAAAAAAAATAAAAAAAAAGAATTTTTATGGAAATTTAAAAAAAAAAACACAATTTTCAAAATGCAAACTGCTCTGCTTTTCAAACTGATCCATTCATACCATCCAAATACATGAGTAAATATTATTTATCATATTTCTGCGTGACATCATCTTTTAATCGTCTTTCAATTTATCTTGGACATTAGAAGGCTTACAAGTGTGATTTTTCCAGATTTACAAGAAAAATTAAGGGGATTTTAAAGGCACTCCATTTTCAAAACTGAACCCCTCAAACAATTAAATATAGCATTTGGGAAGTATGTTAACACTTCAAGCCTTTCAAAAGAATTAAAACAATATGAAAGTGAAATTTAGACATTTAATTTTTTTCAAGAATACATTCATTTAGTTCTAAAATTTATACATTCACAAGGGGTTAAAGGAGAAAATGCATCTCATAGTTTGTTGTGCAATTTCTCTCGAGCATGGAAATCCCCCACATGTGGGTGTAAAGTGCTGTCTGGGCACAAAGCAGATAGTTGTTGGAATAGCTTTCAGGTGTCATAACTCATTTGCAAAGCCCCTAAAGTAGCAGTACAGTGGTACCCCTCCAAAAAAGTGACCCCATTTTGGAAACTACATCCTTCAAGGAATTTATCAAGGAATATAGTGAGCACTTTGCCCTCACTGCTGTTTCATAGATTTTATTAACATTGAGACATGGGAATGAAAAATTACTAAAATGTCATCTTATCCCCAAAATTTTCATTTTCACAAGATGTTAAAGGAGAAAAGTATGCCACCAAATCAGAAAAATGTCAAACTGAAAAGTATCAAATTCATTTAGCATAATAACTCTTTTCATTTTTGCTCAAAAATTTTTCTTCAAATATGTAGAACGGTGATGGGCACTGGGTTTGTTCTCAGTTACATCAATTTGTTTATATGGGAGTTTAAAAAACATCTAATCTATTATTCCCATACCTGGTAACAACATATTGTGTACTATAAAAGATACACTGATAACTTGATATTTAGCTGGGATGGTACATACATATCATTTACAGAATTTGTTTCATACCTAAATCTGAATGATTGGAGTATCCCTTTATGTGAAACCTCCACTGAAGCTGGATCTGGCCCTAATGGCTGAACGAGAGGATATATTCACTAGAACTTTCTTTAAAAACGGTAGACTGTAGGGGGCCACACGGTGGCTCAGTGGTTAGCACTGCAGCATTGCAGCACTGGAGTCCTGGTGTTCAAATCCCGCCAAGGGCATAAAAGCCATCTGCAAGGAGTTTGTATGTTCTCCCCGTGTTTGCATGGATTTCCATCCCATATTCCAAAAAGACATGATGATAGGGAAAAATGTACATTATGAGGGCTCACAAAAAAACCCAGTAGATTGTAATAGTCTACTAGATTGTAAAAGTTTACACCTAAAAAAATAAAAGAATAATGTCCCATTCAAAGGAATAAGAGAAACTGTACCAAGAATAGTAATTTTGTGACCCAAAGCAAAGTATTAATTAAACGGTATAAAGAAAACACTAAACTAGAGGAATAATCTAAGCAGCCTATTTTCAGGCTGGTGCCATCTCACATAGAGATTGTTTGACATCCATACAGGCGAAAGAGTGGAAAATATGTCAACAAATTATTTAAAATTGTTTCATTACTTTCAACTCTTCTCATAACCCAATTTGATCCATACAGTCTAGACATTGGTTGTACAGAGTCGATGGGTGTGTGAGAGTGTGGCGTATGCCCCATGAAGCCATGGATCCTGCATGACAAAAGCGACATGTCCAGGTGGGAGGTGGCTCCGTCATAGTCCGGGCTATGTTCACATGGTCGCAATTGGGCCTCATTATCCGGGTGCAGGGATCAATGACCTATGCTCGAAATGTGTAACTTATGGCAGACCATCTGCACCCCTTTCTGGTGTTGAAGTTCCCTGATGGGGATGTTGTGTACCAACAGGACAATGCAACATGTCATCATTCGTTGGTGGCATGGGACTGGCTTAATGAACACACCAGTGACCTCACGACCCTTGAATGGCCTGTCAACTCACCCGACCACTACCCCATAGAGCATTTACGGGATGCTGTGGATACCAGTATCCGCTCCATGGACCCAGAGCCAACTACGCAGGACAAATTATTGGCTGCAGTGCAGACTGCGTGGATCAATATCCATCCAGAACTCTTCCAACACTTTGTGGAGTCCATGCCTCGTCATCTTCATGCAATTATCAGGGCTCAGAAAGGGGCAACCTGCTATTAACAGTCCATCCAGTACCTTCCCATGACTTATGTGTATAAATTTCCATATGTTATTCACTGATACATTTGATTGTGTTTGGATTCACAATAAAGGACCATATTCTGAGTTAATCTTTTCCTTGCTAATTTGATTCTTGACCTGTACATTTGGTGGTTCTTGATGTTTTGGATATTCCAACCATGTCTGATGATTTGCAGCAACACTTCCAGATACATCTGTGATATGCGCTTTTGATCTTGTGACTTATTACAACATATCAAGGTGAGAGGCTACCTTTATGTTCATATTTCTTACCCCGATACAGGTTCATGCTATCTATGTGCTGCTCGGTGCTGATTTTTGTAAATATTTCGATAAATATTGTCTGTTTCATTTCGGTAAATATTGTCTGTAGCTGAGATTTAAGCCAGTCACATTCAGTCACATGAACAAGCTCCAGATGTCTATATCAACTCTCCACCTCCCTTGCACTTTAATAGCAGCTCAGAATGTTGTGCCAGAATAAAAAAAAATTGTTGCTAGATGACCAAAAAAAATGAATAAAAAATATTTTACACACTGATGGAAAACACATATTAAAAACAGAGTGTTTTGTCATTTTTAACAACCATTTCTGTCATTCCTTGTGTGCATGAGGCCTAATTCTAGTGATCAGTGGGGTTGGATGGCAATAAACTCCATAGCAAGCCCTGGAAGCGTCAAAACAAAGGTGCTATGCATAACTTGGCAAGATACTGAAAATGAAATATTTCTAAGCTAGGGTGGCAACAAGATGAACATTCAGACACAAGTAGGTATACCCTGTGTTTTCATAAGCTGAGATACCCATTTAAGAAGACATATTTACAAAAATATTCAAACATAATTCTAAAACGTATCTACAGTAAAAATAAAACAAGCAAATCCAAGTAGTCTAATTTAAAAATAATCATAGGGGTCTGTTCAAACTGAGTTTTTTGCAGGTGGATTTTGACGTGGAATCTGCCTCAAAATCCGCCTGCAAAAATGGCTCCCATTGACTTCAATGGGAGCTCCTTGCTTTTTTTCCTGCTAGCTAGTAGCAGAAAAAAAGAAGCGGTATGACCTATCTTACCGTGGATTCCACGACTCGAGACACACTCCTGTTTAAACCCATTCATTCGGGCCTAATCAGAAGTGCGATGCCATGATGGAATGTCAATGCTGCATCGGCATCCCGTCGCAGCTAGCCGCGTGCAATGATCACAAGGCGGAAAAGGTTTCCACCACCTTTTCCTCCATGTGACCATACCCTTACCATTTTGTGTTTACTGCTCTTATGCACACCTATTTTTTTCCATGGATTCAGACAAGAAACAAACTGTGTTTATGGCAACCAACCACATCTGAAAATGTTTAATAGGTATGGAGAATTAATACACCTTCACGCTTTTTGATACCGGTTTTGGAGCCAAATCCAGAATAAAAAGCATCATCCGTCATCTATACACTTTACAATCCACAGCTGGTTTTGGCTTCAGAAACTGAATCAACAAATCCTGTGCATGTACCCTTAACCTAGCTAATATTATCGATAGAGGAAGTGGAAAGAGCTAAACACTTAGGGTCGTGGAATACAAGATCACCATTACTGTGCTTATGTTTCATAGTAAAGCACATTTGTCTGGAATTCAAATGTTTAAATAGAAAAGTCGGGAAAGGTCAATATGATAATGCAGAAAAATACAAAAAGCAGTTGGAAAATATACAGAACTCAGAAACAAAATAAAAGGGACATTCTTTGTGAGCTCTAGTAAAAAATCTACAATCTAACCAACATTTTAATCAAACAGCTTAAACTCTGTTTGGTCTAAGGCTACGGTCACACTAGAATTGTGTGACCATTTAGGGATTCCGTCCCCCATCCCCAGAGGAGGACTTTTCTTCCTGCATTGTTCAGGTGGAAACCTGGGGGACCCCGTTATAGTCTATGGGGTCCATGGTTTTCCACAGGTAATCACTTTTTAAGCAGATTGGGTTTCTGTTTTTTGAGTCATCACACAGACCCAAGGAACGGAAACCTCAATGCTAGTGTGAAACTAGCGTAAGAAATAACAGTATACACTGCTTTACCAATAAAATGTAACTGCCCTGAAAATTACATTTAGAAGTTAACATCATCCATTTTTTGAGTCATCGATACTATTCAATGTGCCTAAACAATAGATGTCAATCCTACAAAAAAAGATGATTCAGGCTAAAGGGACCAATAATCAAAAAAAAACACCAGAAGACAGAAACATGATGTGATAAGTACAGGTATGAGTAAATAACAAAACATGGATAAAAGTCTTCAATACACAGTGAACATAATGATGAAATATGGTTGAATTTATCTATATAAATAGTTGTATGTTAAACTGGTAGATACCTTTTGACTGCCCTTAAAGCATAACTAAACATTAGATTTTCCGGCAGTGTTTGTGTCATTAATACATTTTGTAATATACTTTACTAATACATTTTGGATCTTTTCTGTGAAATCCTGTATTTTTTCATTCTTTCCCTTGTTTCTGTATTGAGAGCTGTTCCTGCCTCTCATTGAATGTTTATGTGTATGGCATTATGGGGATGTGTAAGAAGTAGAGAGGATAGGCGAGGGCAATTTAAACAGTTATATCTGAGACATTCTAAAACATACAAATATGCCATATGTACTGTAGGAGGAGATTCATATGCCGTGATCACAGTGCTATCTACATTATTTCCGGAGATATCACTGGTTGCAAACACAGTTGGGACTGAACATTTATATCATATATATTATACAGCTGCCTATAAAAATCCTAATCCCAACTATATTTTCAACTAGTAATAAATTAGATACCACTAAATCTCCCCTTTCATATAACACAAAAAGAAAGTTTGTACGTTTCCTAATGTCTGAGATATAACTGTTTGAAATAACCCTCCAAAGGGAAAGAGTGAAAAAATGTTAATAAAGTATATCACAAAGTATGTTAATGACACAAATACTGCCAGAAAATCAAAAGTTGTCCAATAGTTTAGTTACCCTTTAAACTCCATTGTCAGGGCAAGGGAGACATGGAGGACCCACTGCAGCTGGGTGGTTTTTCCTGACTATTTAGTGATCCATCATGTGACTAAGAGAGGTATACTCTCGAAACGCGTCAGCTAGCGCTGGATCTATACTATCATTGTACTATACCATCCTGTGTCTGTGACTACTATTTTTTATTTATAATGATGTTTTGCAACTAATAAAGGAAGAAAAAGATTTTTTTAATCAAGGAGACGCTGGATTGCTGTTTTTTATTGCACTGCCATCATGTACATTAGGTGGCCTGGTGGTCTGTTGTTGCTTTTTTTTTTTCTTTTTTAAATAGGCTAACTGCTGGAGCAACCCCAGCAGGTAATGGGCCCTAATACCGATTCCCATTTGTGTGTATCCTATTATGCTGCTCTAGCCCACTGGAGGGAAGGAGGGAAAGTGAAGGTGGCCGTGAACAGGAGCAAGCATCGGTAAATAAGGCTGTGGACCCATGGCATGATTATTTGTTGAGTGAACCCCAACTTATACTGTATATTGTATAATGATCGGAGGCCAAGAGGAGATGCGCAAACACAAAACAACATATTACTCACCCCTCCTGTGCTCCAGTGTGACTCCCTGCTGTCTTCAGGACTCTGTAATAACGACACAGAGTTGACGTGGGTCAGGGCGACGCATAATGACATTAGCGCAACCACATCTGTGCCTTCGTTGAAGTGGACTGAAAAAAGTAGGGAATTGCACTGGAGTGCAGGAGAAGTAAGTACTGAACCCCTTTTTGCAAGATTTGCAACGAATACTGTTGGGGCCACCTTCAGACATACTACTATGTGAAGAGGCCAATATGGGACATTATATTGTATGCAGGGGCCACTATGGGACTTTATACTGTGTGAAGGGTCTACTATGGACATTATACTATGTGTAAGGGCCACTTTGGGACATTCTACTGTGTGGAGGAGCCGCTATGGGACATTATACTGTCTGGAAACCACTTTGGGACATTATAGTGTGGGATGTTATACTGTGCAGGGGCCAGGAAAGGAGGCACTATGCCGTGGGAGGGACACAAGTCAAAAGTTTGTTATGGGGCCCAGTTTTTGCTCGTTATGCCCCTGCCATTCACTGTGTAGTAACAGTGATTACTGCAGCACAGATACTATTGATCTGAATGGGATCTGGGATCACTATTATGAAAGTACACACCGCTTCACCTTTCTAAGGTCTTCATTTGCAGTCATCATAGTTCGGGAATGAAACAGATTTGCAGTATTAGCCAGATGACTTTATAAATACGTCTTTGATACCATGTCATAACCGCTAGGTTTCTGGACACCGTTAGGCGTTTTACCACTTCAGTATCAAGTTTTAAGTATTCGTAAACGAAGTTCATGTAATGAGGACATGGTCACTGTCACTCAGTTGGCCACCTGGAACCCTTAGTGAGTAATGAGATATTGCCTTTTAGTAAGTCATCATCAAACAAATCCCGCTTCTAATAAAGTTATCTTCACTAGAGGCTGCAGATGATAACTCACTTTTCTCCATTCCCTTGGAGGGCTTAAGTAATCACAAATCTCCCGTGAAGAAATTCTACTTATGTTTTTCTTCTTCATGTCTTCTTCCTTTTAACGTGAGGACGTCTGATGTATTATTTATCTCTAGACGTGCACCAGCAAGATCCCAATCAACTGAAAGCTCTGGTTTTCAGACAAATTATCGGTTTATTATCTTCTTTTTAAGAAATCAACTTGAAAACCTGCTGAAACCTTTAGCATTTTTGGATAGCAAGGATGTGTTTTTTTCCAGTGCTCAACCCTGTTAATTAGGAAAAGACTCATATCTCCATGTGCATAGCAGCTATTTCAAAGTAGAGTGCGCGGTGTTCATCTAGGTACTTATCATCAGTGACACAAGGCGTATAAGCATTGCATTACAAATCAATAGCAACACTGTGAGCCAGCTTGATTAAATGGAGGTTTCCTATCAATTGGATTACTAATTATTGTGTAAAATTTCCAGGCATTTACCTTGAACTTCATGTACATTAGATTCAACCATTCTATACAAAGTAACCATTTTGAAGACACAGGATGAGAATTCATTTAAGCAAAGCAGCAAAAAAGACAGAGTACAAAACTTTGCAAAATGCACTTGACAGTGAATTAATGTTTGTGAATATTTACTCAAAGGAAAGGAGGTGCTTTGTAACTTATACCGCCACAGTATTCTGCCAGTAGAGATCAAGATCCCACTTGGAAAAAGGTGGTTACGAACTCTCACAAAAGATAGATTTGTTGTCACTATTGATAGGTTAACCCCTTAAGGACCAGGCCATTTTTTGGTTTCGCATTTTCGTTTTTCCCTCCTCACATTTCAAGAGCCATAACTTTTTCATTTTTCAGTTCACAGAGTCACATGATAGCTTATTGTTTGCGGGACAAATTGTACTTTGTAATGGCACCATTCAATATGCTGTGCAATGTACTGGGAAGCTGGAAAAAAATTCAGAATGAGGCGCAATTGGAGAAAAAATGCATTTGTGCCATTTTCTTATGGGTTTAATTTTTACAGCATTCACTGTTTGGTACAAATGACATGTTACCTGTGTTCTACATGTCAGTACAAACGCGGTGATACCAAATTTATATAGTATTTGAAATTTTTTGATACTTTTAAAAAAATGATAAACTTTGCAAAATAGAAAAAAAAATTTGTGTCATCATGTTCTAACACCTGTAACTTTTTCATATTTCCATGTATGGAGCTGGTTGTGGTGTCTTTTTATGCGGGACAAGATGACGTTTCTATTGATACCATTTGGGGAAAGATCCGATGGTTTGATCACTTTTTATTCAATTTTTTATAGGAGGCAAAGTGTTGAAAAAAACGCTTTTTGGCTGTTTTTATTTTTTTTGCCGCTACGCCGTTCGCAGTACGGGATAAATGTTTTAATATTCTAATAGTTCAGGCATTTTGGAGCGCAGGGATACCTAATATGTTTATGTTTAACTTTCTTTAATTACTTTTATAGCTGATCTAGGGAAAGGGGGGTGATTTGAACTTTTATATTTTTTTTATTTTTTTAATACTTTTAAAAACTTTTTTTTTTTCTTCTGTTACATTTATGATCAGACCCCTTAGGTACCTTGAAACCTAGGGAGTCTGATCGCTCATACTATTCACTGCAATACTACAGTACTGCAGTGAATAGCAGAATCCCAGCAGTCGGGTCTGCCCAGGACCGATGCCTGGCAGAGTGAATTCAGAGCCGGAAGATGCCGCGGGGACGCTGCACGGTGAAGACTTCTCAGAGGATCCAGCCCGACCCTCACTCGTGGACTTGGTAAGTATAATTTGATCAAATGTTGCCTACCCCTGAAACAAGCATTTTCCCCCCATAGACTATAATAGGGTTCGATATTCGATTTGAGTAGTCGAATATTGAGGGGCTACTCGAAACGAATATCAAATCTCGAACATTTTACTGTTCGCTCATCTCTAGTTAAATTGCTGTAATTGTGGCATTGCACGGTGATCAGCTGAATACCTACTATTTCCTTGTATATTCATAGGGCTTCTTTTATGCTTGTAAAATAGAATAAAATATTGTAGACATGCTTTTTTTCCCTAGTGTTTTGAAGTTAATAGGAGAAACTGCCCATGCACCGGAATGGAACTGGTGTAGATATCCATATTTCCAGTGCTATTGACTGAAGAGAAGCCATCAATGGGAGTGATGGAAACATTAAGTGAAAGCATATGATTGGCTGCAATTCTATACAGCTGTTTTCCTAACCTTCTTCATGGATATATGTGTTTTTCAATATGAGCATCTTTGGAAAAACATCCTTTATTTGTCTATGTGGGGACCACCCAGTGGTTGTGATGTGTACTGCATTCTGGCAATTGTTTTACTAGCATTTTAGGATGTTGTATTAAATTTGCTTTGTAAGAGCTAAAACTGGATATAATACAAATTGATTAAGGACATATCTGGATATGTCCAGCCAAGAGGACAGGAGAAAGGACAGATCTGTATCAATACGTGTTCTGCCAGAGGGAAGGTAAAGGACACATTAGAACATTCCATATTACATACATGAGAAAGGTGGAAAGCAAATCAAATGAGCAATATTAGTATATCATGCGACAACATATTATGTTACAAGTTTGGCCATCTGTGTCTCTATTAGGAAAAGCCTTAATGGCATAACTAAAGTCTTGCAATCTTTAACCAGGGGCCCTGTACTCCGTCCTTACAGCATTATCTTGACATCAGCAGTTATTGATGCCTCAGCAGTTTTCTAGAGACTTTAATACAGTCTTTAAGAACACAGTAAGTGAGCAGCACAGTGCCCAGAAAGTAAATAATACTGGGAGCAGCGCGCTCCAGCAAAACGGCTGGTCTGAGCAATAACTGGTTCCCTGCCAAGCTCAAATTGATGTTGTAACTAATGATATATCTTTACTGTTACAGGGATAGGGGGTGATTTGAATTTTATTTCTTTTTAAAAAAATTTAAAATTAATTTAACTTTTTTTTTTTTACTGTAACTTTAGACCTTAGGGGATCTTGGACCCCAGGGTGTCTGATTGCTAATGCATTGCATTAAATGGAGTCTATCATTAGATCTTGGCCATTTGAGATAATCATTTGCCTGAATAGCCTTAAAAAATCATTTTTTTCAAAGACCCCGGTTTTTATGATTTACCGGTAAAACAGATATGCTAATGAGTTCCTCCGTGCACCCTGGGCATTCCGTGCACCCCCCAGCATCATACCTTCCTCACGCCCACCTCTATTGCTTGTGCTCTAAGTCGTCGTCCTCCTCCCTGCGATTAACCACCTCCAGTGTCTGTATTCACAGCGGTAGGGACGAGAAATCTCGGATATGCGCTGTAGCATGCCCAAGTGTAAGATTGGAGTAAGCTCCAGCTCCTTGTTTTTGTACCCGACCAGCTCCAGAGCTGTTCATTTCCAGCAAAGAGTCCCAGGAACCTCCCATTTTGCTGTGTTGCATAGGCAGGCGATTTTCTCAAGGTCCAACAGAAGCAGTAGGGTCAGCGCTCCCTACGGAGCTACTGCGCATGCCCTATTCTCGGCAGTAGGGAATTGAAATCTCGGGCAAGCGCAGTAGCTCCAAAGGGAGTGCAGACTTGGTGGCTCTGCCACCATTCATCTACCGTACTATTACAGCAGATGTTGGAAAGGGGTTAATATTTCAATGTACGAAGATGTGTAAGGTGTGTTTTTTGGGGGGAATATCTGCCATTTTAATCACTTTTGATTACATTTTTTGGTCAGGTGAAACAGCAAAAAAATTGGGATTTAGCCATTTTGATTTTATTTTACTGTGGCCTTCACCATACAGGATAAATATTTTTAGATTTTATTGGACATTTTCAGACATAGTGTTAGGGAATTGCTATTATGTTAGGGAATTACTAGGACAGCAATTCCCCAGTAGCTGTTGAAAAGCCTGGGGCGGGACACAAGAGACAGTGAGCCCTAAGCTGAAGCCCCCAACTGTCCCTTCCTATTGCCAGGCCCTATCCATATGTAATAAGCAGCAACCACAAAGACGTTCCCTTCCTGTATATGTGATACACAAAACGCAGATAAGACGGCCAACAACAAATTGAGGTCAACTAGCCATGGATCAGTAACAGTCGAGCGATGCAGTGCCAAATCGGAGTCCAAAGAATAGTCAGTAGGGAAAGCCAGAGGTCAAGGATAAGATTGCAAGCAAGAGTAGTGACAGCAAAAAGCAAGTATGCACACGGCAATAGCAAGCACTGGTGTGAATGAGAACCAAGGCTAAATAGGGAAGAAGAACCCGCCCTGAAGTTAATAGGTAGACAGGCTGTCAATCACAGGAATTAACCACTTCAAGAACAGAGGCAAACAAGGGCAGAAGACGGGTGTGGTGGAAAATCAATTAACAAGGTGAAGGAATAGGACAGTTTTCAGACAATGCAACCAAAAACTCTAAGCAAGTTATCAAACTGTGCACACCTCCTGCGCGGCACAGCAGAGCAGAGGTCGGCGCAGAGACTAGAACAGGCAGAGATGTTACACCTAGTGATATGAATATCTTTATTTTAATTTATGGGAGGTCATTTGAATTTGTATTTTTTGTTGAATGTTTTTAAACTTGTCAGATATTTTTCACTTTATTTGCCCCTCCCCCCCATCACATTATCACAGTCTTGGCTATTGTACATTGACAAAAGTAGGGCTCTATAGTAGCATAGCACTGATAGGCCTTGGAATCTTCAGAAGACTCCTGGTTGCTGTGGCAACAAAATGGCTCCCACATTCTCACCACACAGGAGTCATTCTGACCTGTAAAATAAAAGTGAAAGTAAAACACCCTCTCAGATGTCCTGGTTGTGTTTGACCACACCATCTTAGAATAGCTATTGCTTTCTCCTAGTCTTATCAGTGAACTAGCCTCCCCAAACATGCGCCATGACATGTAGAATGACTAATGAAATAAAACTAAGTCCTTGGACATGCACCATAGATCGGACTTTGTGATTCTTCTGATATGCATATGTGTGCGACGGAATAGGCTCATGCGTACGAGTAGATGTTCACTTTGGTGGCTTCAGTGACTCCCTGACATCTGCACATGTACAAGATAGGATAGGCTCATGTGTGAGTTGATATGTTTACTTCAGGACCACTAACGCACCCGTGCATATAGTAAACTTCTATTGGTTGGATATGATCATTGGCTCCAGTTGGAGTTTGGACTTGTTTGTTATATGATAACTGTTTATGATTGGTAGATTGTCTTACACAACATTCGGTGTATATTGGACGAGGTTATATACACATCTGACTTTCACATAGCTCTGATAACCCTGAAGATTTAGTATTTTTAAATATCTACATCTGAGATACAGGGGATAATATATAATTGGAAGTACTGCAAACTTACCTGGTATCAATACTGATACAGTGAACTGTCACAGCTGTAACCATATTACATATCGATTATGCTAAGATACCTCACATGCAATGAGATTTTAATAGATCATTTTTATAGGGACGAGTTAACTGGTCACTAACTTTTCAGACAACTTAGTCTTAGTCCATAAAATGTTATTCTTGACCACTTTAATGCAGTTTAATTAAACATGTTGCTGCTGTTTGTCTGAAGCGTTGTAAAGTTCGTTCCACTAGATGCCTCTTCTAGCTAATTTACAGTTGACTGCTTTGTTACCAGGGAAATATGTTTCTAGCAGCAAGATGGAAGGACAGTGAGGTGAAGGGGTAGAGGGTTCTCTCTTTACAAAATGAATGTAGACGGGAGGGGCTGATTTTCCTCACAGCCTTACACACCTCGGCAAAATGCAAGGACTAAAGATTCTGCAGTACTGTATCTCACAGTTCACGATGTAAGAAAGTCTACTTGTATGTAATACTGGCTGTTTGTGTGGTTACAAATGAGATATTATTCATAGACAGCATATAGCTTTCCTGACTGTGCTCATAGATGGCGCTATTCCTGTGTTATGTCTGCATGATATATGTTAGATTAGAGTGTAGTGGGTACTGCATATATCTGCCCTATATTTGAAGTTCAGAGTTCCTGGCTCTCCTATATGAGTCACTTGGGCTTTTCTCAGCTGCTTGTTTGCTCTTGTACAGTTACTCCTGGCAGAATTGCATGTAAACAAACCAAACTAGTTATAACAGACTTTTACTTATTGCACACACCCATAGCCTCAAAGCAGAATGCAAAATGTGCACCACATATGAAGGCTTACACTGTCATAGAACAGACTGTCAAGGAAGACCCTACATATATTTCAACTTTTAAAGAAAACTGAGGTACCCTTTATATTAGTTTATTTATATCATGTATTTATTACATGTGTCCATACGAATTAGGCTATTTTCATTCACTATGGTGCATCATAAACTTGATAGTTTGATTATATTGCCTTATGAACTATTCATGAATTCAAGAGTTATTGATATAATTTTATATTTTTTATTCTTAGTTTATTTTGCATTTATCATGTTTTGAATTATACATTAATTAAGATCTAGTAATTATGTATTTATTTGTTGACAAATCTAATTATATTGTTCCAAAACAACCTCCACCTCCCCTTTTATGCTTTTAATGCATTATTGTTCTGATTATTTTATCAATAAATTACTATAATATATTACTTGTTGTGTCATACATGAATTTGGAGATATCACTTTTCAACCAATTAAAAATTGTAGTCTAATAACTGGCATAGATTTCTTATAAAACCCACACTGGAAAACTGACCTGAGTTATAATAAAAACGTTGGGCTGAGGCATCTATGCCCAAATCTACCTTGTTCTTCACTGAATTTAACCCACATTTCTCGAAAGTGCCCAGTGCATAATGGGGGGATGTGGTGCATTTTTGGTGCTGGAAAGGGTTTTGCACCAAAGATGTGCCCAATTACCACACATCTACACCAGAAAACTGATGTATATGTGTTGATGAATTCCCTCCATTGTGTCTCTTGGTTGTATAAAGAGATAAGTAAAACCTTGATAAGTTATGTTCTACAAATAGAATAGAATTTTGTACGATTTATGGGAAAGATATAGTTGTACATAGTATACAGTGTGCTTCAACTTTCACTTATTTACTTAAAGAAAATGTGCCCCTGTAGACCATAGGTTGTTTTAGGTATTGCATACATTGAATTGGGCTACACTTCAATGCAAAAACACCCCATAGGCAAGAGTGGTGCTGTTTCTGCGCGGAAATAAAAACTTTTTCTCCTAGTCTACCCTACAGAATTAGGGAATAAATGATATAGTTTACTCTTCTGTTGCTTGTCTGTAGAGAGGAGGGGGGCTTTACAGGTTCACATTTCCTATTGTCTACCTCTACAGATTCCATAGAAGAGGTTGAACCTGCCTTTTTTGTATATATACCCTCAGATCACCAACAGACTAAAGCTGCCATTTCAGCTAACAATCATTTCTGAAAATCCGGTGAATATCCTTTTTGTCTGCCAAAAGGAGATTGGATATTTTAGATGTTTTTGACCAAAAGCAGATCAGGAAATACCTGCAGATTCACTGTACTTTCACTTCTTAAAAACTAAACTTCTTGTCCTGCTAGGGAAACATTAGCGGTTAATTCCATCACCAATTGGACAGTCACATTATGTCCATCCAAGACTTAAAGGGATTCTACCATTAAAATCAAATTTTTTGTCGGTCACACATAGGAATAGCCTTAAGAAAGGCTATTTTTCCTCCTACCTTTACATGTCTTCTCCGCGCCGCTGTTCCGTAGAAATCCCGTTTTTTGTCGGTATGCAAATGAGTTATCTTGCAGCACTGGGGGCTGTCCCCAGCACTCAAACAGCACTGGGGGCATCCCCAATGCTGCGAGAGAACTCTCCAGCGCAGCCTCCATCTTCTTCAGGATCGGCCTCTTCACGCATCTTCTTCCGGCGCTGGGGTCAAACTGGGCCTCGGGCAGAGCCGACTGCGCATGCCCACAAACCATAAGAAAATGGCCGCTTACTTACTGTGTAAGTAAGACGCGTGAAGAGGCCGATCCTGAAGAAGATGGAGGCGGTGCTGGAGAGTTCTCTCGCAGCTTTAGGGACTCCCCCAGTGCTGTTTGAGCGCTGTGGACAGCCCCCAATGCTGTGAGAGAACTCATTTGCATACCGACGAAAACCGGGATTTCTACGGAACGGCGGCGCGGAGAAGACATCTAAAGGTAGGAGAAGAATAGCCTTTCTTAAGGCAGACAAAAAAAAATCGATTTTAATGGTAGACTCCCTTTAATGTGTATGGTCAGCTTAAAGCTAGCCAGATGTATTCATTTTTGGAGGACTCTTCTGACCATCAACATTAACAACTAAACTGCCTGATCAGGAGCACATTTACGCAAAAAAACTCAAAAACCTAAAACAATTCAGTAGTCTGTGCAAATTGGCTGATGATCAGTCAAAAGACAAAAATCAGTGGTCAGCCATTTCAGCCATCAAAGGTTCAATATGTATGACCAGCCTTCACCACCACTAACTAAACCAAGTAATAGCACAGTCACATTTGTAAGAAAAAAAATCTGTAATTTCAATGGTGTGGTTTTATCTAGGTAAATAGTGCAGGGGGTAAAATATAAGATATCCGTAATTGACATTTCATGAACACAAATCAATAGGGGAAAAAAATAATCACCATATTGGTAAATGATGGGGCAATCATATGTGGATGGGAACGGCAAATAACTCAGCTGACTATCTCCCTTAAAGATTTAACCTAAATAACATACAGGCATGAAGCAATTTTTCTCTGTTCCATCTCACTTGAACCTGATATAGAACTACACTACAGATTGAGGCTGCAAACAAGCACAAATCTGCCTGGCCTATCATTTACAGAGAAGTATCTCCATGATTTGATTTTATTATAACAAGAATCCACTCAAGAGTCATGTTTCAAGCAGATCTCAGAGATACAGCATAAAGAAAAAAGGAAACTTAGGGCACATGAAGAAAAAATGACATTTATAAGTGCTGATTTCTTCCAGTCAGAGTGCTGCCGCTGACGTTGAAAATCAATAAGGCCGAATGAATGAGACTGCCAGTAGCTCAGCGAGAGATTACATATTTGGATAGAAACATGAATGGTAAACAGCACAGGGTTTTAAGGCAGGATCACATGCAATGAAATGGTAAATGGTGTGTATAATAGACTAGCAATCTACCCGTTCATGGGCGTCCACAGGAATGCCAGGATTTGTTTAGGATCATATGCACTGTTTATAACTGTGTATAAAATTGATGCATGCAATATCATTTATATGCAAACTGTAGGAAAATGGAAAAGGAGAATACTAAGCGCAGACTTAATGTATCTGATATAAACATAAAATATCAAAGAGAAAAAAAACACAAAGATAGAAAATGTTATTTTTTAAAATGTATAACATTTCCACTGCAACGAAAATAAAAGTTGTAGGGTCCGTGTACCTACAGTATAGAAATAATACTGCAATACTGTTACGAAAATAGTTCACCAATATCACTACATACGTATCAGCTCAGTAAATCAGTTATGTATACAAAGTAGTACATGTCCGGTATCACAGGCTAGACGGATACAACCATCTTTGCTCCTGCTCATGTGCACATTTGTTTTATGCACCTGAAACTATGATTTTTTTCATCTGAACTATTATAATAATCATATCATATATTATAGATGGGGTAACTATTTTAAGTGTCCTTAGGGATAGTGACAGAAGCTACTCTCTATTTATAAGTGAATGCCAATGCCCAGTGATGTAAGGCATGTTAGTAGTACATATGTGGAAATAACATGCTTCAGTGTTAGCGGTCAGAATTAATGATATTCTGATGCAGTCAATAATCTAAGCTCCCGCTATTCCTCTGTGTCCCCCCCATGCTTTCCACTGCAGCTTTGATTGTTTATATTGGCTGCTTTCTTTAAACTCCCAATGAGATCCCCAAAAAGTTGCCTCATATAGTTCAGATTAAGGAAAGAATTCTAACAAATTACAGGCAATGATCTGGGAAAGGTCACAATCTAAGACTAAGACTAATCTAAGTAAGGAAGTGACAATCTGTCTCAGTATACAGTAGAGGAGTATATAAAATATATATAATGTACAAACATTCCCAATAATGGATCCTTGGCCATATGCCACTTTGTAGTGTCCTACACCTCAGGTTTGAGATACCCTCTTCATATTGTTGCTTATGCACAGCACACATAAGGTCATGCGCCAGGTCAGATGCTATGCATATGCGTTTCATTTCCTTTTACTCCCGTGTACATCTCCAGAAGGGTTTCTTCAAAATTATCTGTTCTCCAGCATGTCTTGGCCCCATGCTGTTCACAGATTTTACTTTCAGGTGCAGTTTATGTATTATTATGTCCAAATGTGCCATTAGTAGCTCAAAATAGCAGTTGTGACCAAAACCTGCGCATTACCTAGCTACAAGACATATTTTCTGCAAATTTTGTGCAAACCCATAAAAAATGAATGTACAATAACCTTTTCATGGATACAACAAAACAAAACACAATAAGTGTTGAATAACGTTATCAAAATGTAGAAATGCTACATAATATATTGCTATTAGAGAGGGCAGACGGTGAAAACACATACAGTATACATGTATAGCATGAGTTTTATATCTGGCCATGTGTGTGTATGTATGTAAATAGCAGATTATGCATAGTCTGCATGCATATGTATATATAAAATGTGTTTGCTTATACTGTACACTGCACACTATACATCTTTGTATGTATATATGCTTACACTGAAGTATGTGTGTTTATGTACATGTATATATATATGTGTATATAAATAGATACATAGATATATGCTTATACTGGACTGAGGTAGGTGTGTGTATGTTTGTAAATGACATATATATGTATATATAAAATGTGTGTTTGCTTATACTGTACACTGCACACTATACGTCTTTATATGTATATATGCTTACACTTAAGTATATATGTTTATGTACATGTATATATGTGTGTGTGTGTGTGTATAAATAGATAAATAGATATATGCTTTTACTGGACTGAGGTAGGTGTATGTTTGGAAGTATTTATTTGGATGTGTGCATACACTATAAGTGTGAGCATAACATATGCAGATTAATGTGTGGTTAATACATGTGGATTTGTGTTATATACATATATAGTTGTATACCGTACATATGTTTGTGTATTACTTCCCTCTGCTGCTATAGCAACTTGCATGTACATATCAAGTCTCATACAACATACATAGGAAATGTCATGAACCTGAACCAGCAGAAAGTAATTGACTTTGCACTACTAAAAGTAGCAACGCAACAGTTAATTTGATGATACAAGGGTCTAGAATAGGAATCGTAGTTCTCCTATGTGTTATTATGTTATTCTATGTATAGTGCTTATATGGTTTGTAACAGAAATCTCTGCTCCAGGGAAGCTTACAATCTAATTTTCCTACTACACACACAGTCACATAGGCTACAACCCATTTTATTGTGTTTGTTCATTGCCTAATATGCCAGTAGTGCATTTGGTCACAATAGGAGGAGACCCATGCAAACGTGACATGTTGCACAGACATATATACTCTATGGTTCAACTTATGGCTTCAAGGCTACAAGATAGCAATGACAACCATTGTCCTACTCTAAGCATTTTCCCTAACAGAAATTAAACAGGTAAGTTTTTATTAAGGGGATATATTCACTCATGTGATGTTAATATCAGGAAATATTACATAATACATACATTGTCATTAGAATACATTTTCTGTTTAGTCTATATCTATATAATAAAAAAAATTCCTGAAAAATGTATTTCTTGCCTTTACATACCTCCTGAAATTCACTGTTGAGAAAACTACGCTGACACATGCAAAACCTTTCTCCCTTTAGGATATTTGCAGTCATCGTAAATTTGTATATTCTTCACTAGAAACTTACTGTTTCAATGGCGATATCATCTTTGTGTATTTCTAATAAATAACACTTTTTAACATTTTAGCATAGAACGTGATGAAATTCAGCCCCTAAGTTTCCTACTTTGGAAGCCCAGATGGTGGCCAGAGACCCCTTTGTGATAAAAGAACTGCCTGCTGTGATGGACTAGACTTCATAGTATGGACAAAACTACCAGCAAGGCCTGGCAATTGTCCCAATTAAGGTCCTACCTTTACTAGAACTTAAATCCTCTACATTACGTACTTTAACTCTTTGTTAGCCAAGGGACTGTTATAAGGCAGAAGCTGAGAAAGGTAGAACTGAAATAGCGCAAATCTCATATTTTTAGGAACTGCAGTGGGGGATCTATTTGTTTTCTGGATCTTTAGATACAGCAATGTCCTGTAGGAAAGGATTTAAGGATCCTTATACTGGCGATTATAGTTTGTAACAAAGTATTCATTTAACATGACAACCTATATTATTATAATGTGCTTGCAAATATCACTACATATGTACGTACAAAAATATAGAAATATACTGTAAAATAATTAAATGGGCGACATTGTCCATCTCGTAACTTGTATGTCACCAAATATTTAACATCTGACATCAACATTCTTGTTATAAAAATCCTGTTCAAGACATGGGAGTATATTTTAGATACAAAGTTGTAATATTATCCTTTAGATATTGGATCAGTACTGTACTAGCTGGTACAAGGTTACCACATATCAAGAATGGAGAAGATGGATAGACAGATGATAGATAGATAGATAGATAGATAGATAGATAGATAGGAGATAATTAGATAGATAGATAGATAGATAGATAGATAGATAAGAGATAGATAGATAGATAGATAGATAGATAGATAGATAGATAGATAGATAGATAGATTATTTTGGAATATTCCTATATCATGTTGTGAGGTTGAGAAGTTTTCCTGTATGTGGTAGTGTCCTGACCACATGTAGGGACTGTCACTGACATTATCCTAAAAGGGTTTTTCACAGTAAACCTAAAAAATCTTTCACATGAATAGATACATTCAGCTCTAATTCTAATTTGACATATTTTAGTTGCTAAACTGAGGTCATAGTTTGATGAGATGACATGAACATATGCAGGAGTGAATGGACTGAGCACCCAGTCATCATCGCTATATACTCAATACTCATCACTCCTAGTATAGGGTATACAGGATATGTTCACAATAAAACAAAAAAATTATTCAGCGAGAAAAAAAAGTCCAACTTTAATGGCATAATATGAAGCCCCTACACGTTACAATATATACAGCACATTAGTTAGTGATTATATGTTGTGTATATCCATACTTTATTCATTGACAACACTGACGACTTTCCCTATAACACCTGTTCTCTATCTATCTATCTATCTATCTATCTATCTATCTATCTATATCTATCTACTATCTATCTAACTAGCTAGCTAGCTATCATCTAACTGTCATCTATCTATCTATTTATCATCTATCTATGTGTCTATTTATTTGATATTTATCTATTCATGATGTATCTATCTATGGACACACACATGCACACATACTGTATATAAAGTTCTGGGTAGTAGACTTTTAGTCAATAATCCTAGACCACAAAGTGCATGGTGGATCCGCCATTTGGACAGCATCAATCTACTTTTTACTGCTGTCATGTAGTAAACTACTTGTTGTGTCCGTTCAGGTCTTGTATGATACAACTGAATAAACCTTATATATCTTGCTTATAGGGATTACATAGAACCATGTAACTAATTCCTTGTTTTAAATCCATCTATTCTTCACTTTCTACAGTTATGTACCATATAGTTATCATATACAATACACTACACACATTACTTTTCCTACAATCACATAAACATACACTGCATACATTTACCCATAAAAAGAACAGATCAATCAAGACAGGGGCTAAAAACCATGTCATACATAAAATAATATCTAAAAGTCAGACTATTAGGATATGCACTTCCTATATTAGACTAAGGTACAGTATTTTCATTTGAGATATGGGGTACTTTACTTTGATATGGGTTCCTCATAGGAACAGGTACAGACATTGACTATTGTACTTTGTGCAATGCCTAGCAAATAAGAATCTATACATAGAAACAAAAATTTCACAAACAGATCTAATTTCTATTTTATAGATAGTCTGAGATAAATATTTATTTCCTAAAATAGAGATTTATTATTTCTATCCTCCCTAAGAAAGTATGAAGGCTACAAACACACTGACACCCTACAGAATACAAAATCTGTCCAAAGTTGGAATCTTACACTTTGCCTGACAAATAAAGGACTGTGTGCGCAAATACATTGCAAAAAACACTAAAGTTTTTCTTTTAGAATTGGCAAGATAACAGATTGTTTTTCAATTTTTTTCTACTTTAGGACCGATTTTTTACATACAGGAAAAAAATATTTTTATAGTATTATTTCTAACTTGATTCTTATTATTAAAATTTTTTTTAAAAAAAATACCTTTTATTTTTTAGTTTTGATGATGACGTTTATAGGCCTAAAGCATATTGCAGAAGTCTGAAGACTATCTGCTTTAACTTTAAAAAAAAATCAATCTGAAGCAGAAATAAATGAACAGAAAATGCCTCTTGATTACCTCATCTCAACCCGAAAATGAGACCTTGAAGCCTGATATATCTTGAGTGAGCGATATCATTCACCCTAGCCTTTTCTCCTCTTTGTAATTGGAGATCACAGGTGCTGGAGTGGACTTCCACTATGCTATCCATTTGAATGACAAATGCCTGTGAAAAAGTGGAATACACAGCACGCTGCTCTACCATGCTGCCTGCACTAGCAGCATTACATGCTTATTTACAAGCACATCATTACACCGGGGGCTTTCACCAATCTTATCTTTATCATTCACAATTTAGGCCCTGCCAGTTTTGTCTCAAACTTGCAAACAAAATTCACACTTGTCTAAATCAGAAGTCCCAATACAAAAATCGTCTCACATCAGCTCTGACAAGACCATGAAAATAAGTTCAAGGCTGAAACAATTAAAAAAAAGAATGACAAAAAAAAAATCCTAGAAATATTACGTGAGTGAAAATAATGGCGTAAAGCCTTCGGATGGCTAGTAGATGTGTTTCATGCAGTGAAGGCCGCGCTGGCCTGGAATGGGTTAATCAGAGACTAGCTGCTCTTACTTCATATAAGACCATAGCGGTAAGCCTTTAGGAGAATACCTTTTTAACATATGAAAAAGGACACGAATTGAGTAGAATAGGCAAAGAAGCAAAATAAGAAGTGGGGACAGCGGCGTCTTGGACAGCATGGTACAAGTGAAATTAAATACCTAGACAGACTTACCGAAGAGCTTGCTGGGAGTGTCCTCACCATCATTTGATTCCACAGGAGCAAGCAGGGGCTCGTTCAGCTCACTGTCTGAAGTAGCTGCCTTGTCCTCACCTCTCGACTCTGCATTCATCTCACTCCGCAGCAGCAGCAAGGGCTTACTGACTTTTCCGGCTATCATTGGATCCTAGTGATGGGGGGGGAAATAAAGAGTGAGCGAAATAAGGAACTAAAGTGGATGCTACCGTGTTAGTGCACTCACTCCAACACCTTCCCCCTCTCCGGCTCTCCTTTACACACACATACACACACACCGTCTCTCTTATCTCCCCAGCTGCTCCTGTTGTTATTGCTGGCTGCAGTCAAGTGAAGAGCTATTACAGATCCAATGAGTTTTCCATTACACCCCACCCTATTAAAGCTCAACTATCATGTGAAAGATTCAGAATGCTTTCGGGAGAGCGAACTTCTTTGAAAGCATGCTTACAATCATCTTTGTAAATGCATGATATGCTGGGTTGGCTTCTCAGTTGACTGTACTGCAACAAGGCACCCCTGGCTGTATGAAGAGATCCCCTCGCATATTGCACCAGAGCGTAATTATACACATTGGGGAAGTACCTGCCTCCCTCCTGTCATTCTCTCTGCCCCCTTCTGCCCCTTACTCTGCCTCAGACTTATGGAGATGCCTTGTCATTACAAGGTGATTACCCTGGCATTAACATAGTGCACCTAATTAGACATGATCCCAAATTAATCACAATCAATCTCATTACATTAGGGAGATCCTGGGCTTTGGGAAATGTTAGTGACGGCTGGGAATAAGTATAAACTTTATGTTATTGTCTACTCCTGGGAAGTGCTGAAGGGGACAGCAGTCTATAGAAAGCAGTGCAGCCTATTGAAACGGACAGCAGCCTATTGAAAGGGTCAGCTCTCTACTAAAGGGTCAGATGAGTATTGTGCTACATACACAGTTCACAATGACAGTCTTTGCATCTTCACAACATACACACATTGCAGGCAAAGCTTCAAAGAGAGATTACAATTAAAACTCTGCTATGCTTAGACTTGATGCTATGTGCTAAGAAATGGGAAAAAGCATGCAGCAAATACAGGTCCTCCTAGTCTGGAAAGTTCAAGTGCAAGATCATACTAGTCATTTTTATTTCAGGACAATAAAGGAGCTCCCAATCTGCACATAATCCAGTTTCCTCCAGCTCTAAAACAACTACAGAAAAACTTTACGGCAAAAAACAAACCCTTAATAAAATTCAATATATTATCATATTGTATCCAGTTACCTATCATTAAAAGGTCCGATCAGAGAAATAAATTGAGTGTCCATACTTACAAAACAATTGTTCTTATTGCTGCAGCATTAAGGCCCCAAAAGGTAGGAATAAAATGTACTTGCTGGCGATTGGATCTGTTCTCCTCATCTCAGTCAGAGGCCATTGTGAGGTCATAGGATCTTCTACAATTTCTCTATTCCCTGTGCATAATTCTACAGATTTTTTTATTTTTTTTTTGGTGTGTGACGGATCTCAAGACACTAATAAAATAGCCAAATAGGGAAGAAGGTACAAATGACCCTGTGGTGTTATCTGTCAGCTATTTATTGCTAAGTTCATGCCTAAATGACTCTAATGTAGAGAACAGGTGACCAGCGTGCTAGGAGGTGGGCTAGGATGCTCCTAATACCCCATCATCACATTGGTCGATGCGTGCCTGTGGGTTCTTTAATGTATTCATGTCTGAAAACTGAATTTGATATGACACATGATAATCTATGAAAATGTTAATCAATACAAATAGTTTAAGCTGTCATCAAATGCACTTCTTTAGTCAATACTCATATTGCTGCAAACAATGTCACTGTCACCGAGGCTTAATTTGCACAGCACTTAAATATTGGAGTCTGTGCATCAGTGCACTCCTCTTGAAATACTGTAGGTAAACACATTTTCTCCCTATTTAAGGCTAGAGCACTCAGCATGCATTTAGCTGAGTCGAATCCTACCGTTTGAATACCTTGATAGGTCCACTGGAGGGCAAAATTAATACTTAATTGAATCTCACAGTCATCAAAATAATCAATACTTTTTTATTATTTATTCTTTACAGTCTGTTGACTGTTTCAAACCTCAGAGGGGATGGTGGAAAGGATTCATGGCTTTGAAACACTGTCATTTAACAAGGTAATTTTCAGCGGAGCATTAGGGGTTGTGAAACATATAATAAAACAAAAATGGTGGCTTATAATAGGAAGAAAGAAAAGAATTATATTTCTGCCATCTAATAAAACAAGATAAATAAAAAAAAAAATAAAAAAAAAAAGCTGGTGTGGAGAGAAAGGAAAATAAAAAGGGGGGAGGGAGGCTGAAGGGAGAAGGAGAACGAGGATAGGTAGGAGCTGGGTTTTGAAAGGTTTTATCATATCAAGAGCAGAGCTGAGCTTTCATAATGCTGACATTTCTCATCCTGACAATCCTAAACAAGTGAAAAGGATGGGATCGCTGATATCATCTTTCATCACATCCTCCAGCTTAAGAACCAACATGACAGGTCCTCTTCCCTATACACTGTTAATTACTAAATAAAACACTCCTGTGCTAGGAAGGGTGGCAGCGCATAACCCATACCAAGGGTCTACACAAGCCACAAAGTGGGTCTTAAAAAATTTGTTTTTGGTAGGAGATCAAAGGGGTCAGCAGATAATAAAGAGGATACAATAACGCAACGTGCAAGCTAAAGCCTCTGGAGACCAATTTAAGATAGGTCCTTACACAAATGTACAGAAGACTAAGGCTTTCATGATTGGGAGATGTCACACAGAAAAGACGCCTGCCTTTACAGCGTATTACTGGTTTTAAGATGAGGAAATACATAACGTGAGCCTCAGACTTAATTCATAGGTTAATTCAGCTGCTGGCAATCCTCAGGGACAAAGGAAAGAGGAACTGACCATGTATGTCTCTATAAAGCAGAAAGACAGTAATGGAGGAGAAATATCAGTGAGTGTTAGTGCAACTCGGGATTGCTCTAAACAATATCGCTTCATGTGCAATAAAAGAAATAAAAACTAATAAAAAGATATAGGGAGATTAACAGATATGGAGCTGAGAGGGTTAAAGGAAACACTATGGTAGCATTTCCAGAAAATGCATAGATTTCAACATGGTTATATTTAATGTTAACTTGCTATAATACTGTCCTAACACATCAGAGCTCTGCTTCATTTAGCTGCAGGGTCTAATTGGAGACTGACTGCTGCTCTGCCTCTCTTCCGTGCTTTATACTGCAGCTCTGCTTAACCAGATTGTCTGCTGTGTATCAGCACAAGCCAAGAAGAAGCTCTCCACAGTGAGAACAATTAGAATTTCAATTAGACTATGTATCCTGTTCACCTCATGAGACCAAGGCCTTTGATGCCTAAAAATTCACATAAAAATTTTGTATTTTCAACACAAATTTTTCTAAGGGTTGATATGTTTTGTTGGATACATTTGTTTATACTGTAGAATAAGAACTTTCAAATGTTGTCAAAACTGAAACTTTTTAGTTTTAAGTTATATAGATACAATGGACAAAAATAGTATGAAATTTTCCTATTTCTGTCATTTGCAATTCAGTGTATTAAACTTGATAAGACCTACTTCATATACATTCACACAAACCAATAATCCTCTCATTTTCCTGTATATAACAATACTGAATGTGCACTTTATTTAACCTACATAATCACTGTACAAAGGTTTCTATTTCTAATGATAATAATTATTTTTAATTCCCATCACTACAGTAGGATCAGACTGACGAAAAGACTACCTAATCTTTTTAGTGTCACTGTCCATGTACAATGCCACCAACCACTTCCTGCTCTGCACCATTTCTGTATGACATAGAGTAGATGCTTAAAGATGGCACCAGCTCAGGAGCTGTTTAAAAGTTTCTACGGTAGACATGGAGGCACTACCTGTGATTAGAAACATCTCTGAAACATTTAAAGGGGTTGTCCCATCTCAAGGATCCTATCTATACTGGTAGCTTATGTAAATTGAAGCCTTTTCCTAAATATATTGCTTTAGAAATGCTGCTTTGTTTACCTGGTATGTAAATTTATTCCACCCATTGTTTACACAGCGTTACTATAACCACAGACCTATAGGATGAGTGATGTCACTTACTCACTGCTCTTGCCGGCAGAACAATCCGTACAGCTAAATGCACTTTGCTGATAAAGCCAAGTCTGTTATCTCTCTATGTAAACACACAGATAACACGGAGTTCGTTCTGTACAAGCATCTGCATATTATCTGATATGCATAAGTGTTGTGTGTCCCAATCAGCAAGAGGGAGGAGCGGGAGAGAAATACAGGAAGCGAAAAAGCAGACACTGCAGGCAGACAGCTGAAAAACTGAGATGGGAGAATCCCTTTAATCCCCCCAATGTCATAGTCAAATGTGACCATGACACCTAAGGAGTGGCATTCATTTTCACTTTTGGTTACCTGTACCAAAAGGCTGCCAGTAAGATAGTGGGATCTATTCTGATGCTATGGCAGCCATGATTGCCATAGCAATATTACTATTGAGGCCTGTCTGTGACCTCAATAGACTGCAAAATATCAGTATTGCAGTCAATGATATAAGTAACCAACTGATATAAAATATGGTCTAAGCTAAATCAAAAGTTTGTTTTGGTTTTTTTTTAAAAAAGTGAAAAATCTGCAAAGTTGAAATGTTTTACAAAGTATATATAAATATATAAAAATTTAGATCACCTCCCCCTTTCCCTAGATTACATATGAAAGTCAGGGGCGGATCCAGGGCCGGGCGAGCCGGGCAACCGCCCAGGGCCCCGCGGCGCGGCCGGGACCTAACAAAATGGTCCCAGTCGGCATGTCCCGATTCCAACTGAGCTCAGCGTTAAAGCAGGAGCTGACAGCTCCTGCTTTAAACGCCTATGTATTCAGCTCATCGGCGGTAGGATGCCGATGAGCTGACAACATAGGCGCTTAAAGCAGGAGCTGTCACAGCTCAGCTCCTGCTTTAACGCTGAGCTCCGGCATTTGTAGCCATGATGTGATGAGATGAGATAGATTTTTTACAAAGGCACCATTAGTGAAATCGTGAAATGCACCATTCAAACCATGCCCACCTTACAAGTCAGTTTTGATATAAGGTTGCATTAGGTGCAAATTAATGTATGGAGCAAATACTTAATAATTTACATGCAACCAATAAAAATAACGTAATATAAGAATATTCTGGCACAACTGTTTGTAAGCTAGGCAACCCCTTTAAGCCAAGGCCCCCCAAAAAACTGCAACAAAAAAAAACGCTATAGAAATGACAGTGGTAGAAATGCATCTCATTCTTTTTTCTGCAGCATTTGTCACAGAAAGTGTGTTTTCCTCTGTCGACTTCCTTCTTCTATTATAGCTATACAAAAAACTTCTGCGTTTCGGTAGGTATTGTGTTTTTGAAATTGCAGCATTTCCACTGCAGATTTTTTTCTTCAATGTGTAGACGGGATTAGCCAAAATCTCATCTACTTTGCAGGTAATGTAATACGCCGTGCTTTATGCTGCTGCTATTTCCCAACATGGGTCTCCAGCCATAGGGTAATTTCACACACAAATTTTGGGGGGCAAAACGTCACTCTTTTTCTTATAAGTTTTGTAGCATGTATTTAGAGCCAAAGCTGGAAGAAGATGCAGAAGCAATGCAAAAAAATTACATTCCTCCTACCGATTGTATCCATTTCTGGCCAAAACTGCAATGATGTTAAAAAAAGGTCATATATGAAACCATCCATAGGCTTAAACCACACACTGCAGAAAAGTTTTTTTGCAGCATTTTTTTAAGCTAAAGCCAAGAGTGAATTTAGCAGATGGAAGAAGTATAAGCTCTTTATTTTTCGTATTCCTTTGGAATCCACTCAAAAAAAAATCAGCAAAATATGAAAAAAATACAAAAAATGCATCTTTGATGCAAAGTTTGGCCTCAGACTCAAGCTAAGGCCAATTATTGCGGAAATGCAGCAGAAAAAAATATGCTGCTTTTAGAAAATCAGCAAAATGAAAGAGATTTTGGCTAATCCCATCCACTCATCGCAGAAAAAAAATGTTGCGGAAAAGCTACACGTCAATTTCACATGTGAAATTGCTCACATTTACTCTGTAGGAATAATAAGGGAAACAAAATGCAGAGAAACAAAAATGCTATGAGAAATGCTGAAGATAAAAATGTGGTGCAATTTTGCTGCCTTTTTTTTTGTAGCATTTTTTAGCTGCATTCTACAATGTGAGGCCCTAAGACCTGGACTCGTTGTTGAGAAAACGCTAAATTTTGGCCGTGGTGGAAATGCTGTGAAAAACAATACTGAGTTTTACAGTAGCGGCAAAGTGGATGGAATTCTGACTAATCCTATTAATACATTGTGGAAAAAGCTGTTTTCAAAACTCTGCAGACTTATGACTTGCTCTGTTGAAGTTGTGGGTGGGAAATGTATGCTGGGTGCAAATTGCTGTTTACTGGTCCTACATTACTTTATGGATGATGAAGGACATTAGCGTAGAGGAGGAGGAAAACCATATGGAGATGATATTGGATGATAATAACAATGACAATGTGCTTGGTCTGTATGTGGCCTGACTACAAATAAGATCGTGGGAAAAAGGGATAGAATGGTCCTGCCCACTTGGTGCCACTGCCAATTATATTTTACCAAATGAGCTGATGGCACCATTTCATGTGAGTACAGATAGACCTAATTCCTACATGTATGCCTGCACACCCATGGCTCATTATTTCCTTGCAGATTTTACACCTTCATGACATCAATTTGCCATTTAATAATACACAAAAAAATCCTGATAGGAGAGACAATTGCATGCAGCTGCTGCTGCCACAACCAGCAGCATTGGATACATGTCAGCTAGTGCCACCACTACTCAACCTTGCCTTTAGTTTACCCCAAGTAGACTTTTGGGTGTTGGGGCTGTTGAGTAGAATTCGTACTATTGCAGTTACCATCACCCTCTTCCTCTGACGTTACCTTGACTCAGTTTCCAGGTGTTACCTGTAATAGAATCATCATAAGATTTGGTAATGTCATCATCTTCCCCACTTTTTTGTCTCATCATGGCATCATTAGCATCCAACTCATCAAGGCTGTTAAGACAAGAAGTAGTGTTGCTGTTTCCATCAACATTCTTATTATTAGTACTCGCACACGTTTCCTCCTCCTTTTTTCTGTCCCCTGCCCTTTTTTCAAGTCATTGTACTATATACTGTTTAATTATAATAATGGCTGGCAACAATTCTTACAAAAAAGAAACAAATATTTAAAGAAAAATATCACTAAAAGGGTCACCTGGTCAGTGAGAATTATTAGATTAGAACTGCATCTATTAGCCTATATTTACAGTATTTGCAGTACTTGCAAAGTCACTGAGATCCTGGCTAATCCCATCCACACATTGCATAAAAAAATCAGCTGTGATTTCAAAAATGTCCACATTTTTGAAAATCATAGCATGCCAATTATATCAGCAAAAACGCTGGCAACTTCCCTATAGGATTAATAAGGGAAGACAATCGTATAAGGAAAAACTCAGCAAAAACTCAATCATAAAGACTACAGAAAAAAGGCGCACTGCAGTTTTTTTTCACAGCATTTTTTAGGGCTGTAGTCTAACAGAGATTTTTTAGATTTGCAGGCTGTGTCACACTGTTTACTGGTTGAGAAAATAGCATTCATATGTGCATACTATAAAAACTGTCTGCAAGGCTGGAGCCCCATGTGCTGTAAACGTCTAGTGAATCACATCTACACATTGCAGAACAAAGTGCGCAGTGGAAACGCTGTGATTTCCAAAACCGTTGCAGCATGCCAATTATACCTACGGAAACTTTAGCAGTTTCCCTATAGGTATAATGGAAGCAGAAAGCCCGCAAAGGACTTTCTGTGAAAAGTGCTGCAGGTAAAAACGGAATGTGTTGCCCCGCAGTCAGTGGCATAACTACCGTGGTAGCAGCAGTAGCAGCTGCCACAGGGCCCGGGCCATTAGGGGGCCCGGTGACAGCCGCTACCGCTGCGGTTTTTTTTAAATAGGCTGTTACGGGCCCTATTCACTTGCCGATCCTGGCTGGGCCGGGATCGGCAAGTGACACCGCGGGCCCCACAGGGGCTATCATTATACTCGGGGGTCTTTGCAGACCCCCAAGTATAATGACCGGTGGATCGGGAGAGGTAATAAACATAAAAAACTGTTACTTACCTCTCCGCGATCCTGCCAGGCCTCCGTCCTACTGTTGTCTGACGTCTCTGACGTCACATGAACCCGGCATGCTTCCCGGGTCATGTGACGTCCGACGTCATTAACGAAGGACGCGAGCGGAGGTCAGCACAGGAGGACAGCACAGCACAGGAGCCGGGGAACAGGTAAGAAGCAACAGTGGGGGGGGGTTTAATGTTTTTATTCCCCGGGTCTCCGATTATTATACTCTGGGGTCTGAAAAGACCCCAGAGTATAATAATTGTTTATGGGTGTCCACAGAGGGACACTATTGGGGTTAATACTGTGTGCAGGGGCCACTATTGGGGTTAATACTGTGTGCAGGGGCCACTATTGGGGTTAATACTGTGTGCAGGGGCCACTATTGGGGTTAATACTGTGTGCAGGAGACACTATTGGGGTTAATACTGTGTGCAGGGGCCAGTAAGGGACATAATAGAGTGCGGAGGAGGGGGTCGGTCGAGGTCTTCGGCGTCAGTTGGGATGGGGGGGGCCATGTCAAAACTTCGCCACGAGGCAGCGCCATTCCTAGTTACGCCACTGCCCGCAGTACTTATTTGCTGGGGCCCATTAAGTGGGGGCCCTAGCTTAAAACGGCTTTTTTTCTTAAGGATTGTAAGTGCCTTTGTTGAAAATGTCACTGAAAATACACTACGATAACAATCTGGTAACATCACTTTGGCACAGGTATAGCTAAAAAATGTCTAGTTTTCTTACATTGTTCTTCCACTAGCTGCGCTCGTGATTGCTTCATCCTACGATTACATGTAGGATTATTTTTGTTTGTGTTTCTTTTTCTCCTATAATGATATCTGTCTTAACCTCTTAGGGCAATAAATTGGCCTTGTCTGTATGTACATTGTAGAAGTCTGAGAGATAATCAATGTAATCAATGTGATCAGTCTGTCATTGTCAGCCTAAATTGCTGGTTATTTATTAGCATTCCATTTCTTCCTTGGCTTGACGCGCTTAACTGCAGGCTTTCATGTGTTATTTTGGGGTGAAAATTGCATTACAAAATGTTGTCATGATAAATGAAAACATATATCTAATGCGGGATCTCAAGATAAAAAACATTTATGATATTGTAGCTGTGATTTTTATTTTGATCTAGTTGTAAACAATCTTGGGGTTGGGATTTTTTTGTCATTGTTGTTTACTGTTACATTTTATAAAATACTCTTACATATTGGAGAATTCCATTACAGAGTCTTAATAAAATAGTGACCTTTCTTTCTGGTAGGTGAATGATATCATCAAGATTTAAAAGAAATGAAGGTACCCCATCTTCTCACATCCAACCCAATGGACTGTTGGCAAAAGCTCTTTGTTAATGAAGCAGGGGAACTGTAATGTGCCACGGACCCTAAAATACACCTAATGTAAGGAAAAACACCACCAAAAAAGCACTGTTTTAAAGTATTTTCCATTATGTTCATTATATCTCTTAAAAAAAGGAGGTGGAACCCATCCCTTGTGTCACTAGGTTTCAGCAAAACCAGGCATTGATCTATAGGGAGCTACCTTCCATTAGGTGGCACTGGGGCAAGTTCCCTATTTCCACCAAGGAGGACTTCATTCATCATCTACACCAAAAGGGAAAGGAATATGTACTGTTGTTACATCTAACTTGTTCTCATATGCAGTGATGGAGTAGAACATGTGCATTTCATCTGCACGTCTAGGACACACAGGATAGTTGTGGCTATAGATAAAGTTAGCATACTTTGGTTGGCTTTGCAAGGATTAAAGGAAAAGGTTAATATTAGGGGAAATATTATGCTTCCCATTAGCCAATACCTGTCCAATGCATGATGGAAAGGGCGGGAAAGGAATTCCTCAGCACCAAGACTGGTGGCAGACTTCTTACATTTTGAACTTGGCCCAGGAATAGAACAAACAGCTAGAAGCTTCAGATTTGAGTGAAGTGATAGGATTTGATAAAAAAAATAAATAAAATAACACTAATATATGTGAAGAAAAATTAGGATGACACAGCTGTGCTCATAATGCGTCAGTGCACTAGGATTTTTGTTTTTTTTTTTTGCTCACCCGATAAACAGTGTGATGCAGCCAGCTAATCTGAAAAATCTCAGTTATATATGTATATATACACTCACCGGCCACTTTATTAGGTACACCATGCTAGTAACGGGTTGGACCCCCTTTTGCCTTCAGAACTGCCTCAATTCTTCGTGGCATAGATTCAACAAGGTGCTGGAAGCATTCCTCAGAGATTTTGGTCCATATTGACATGATGGTATCACACAGTTGCCGCAGATTTGTCGGCTGCACATCCATGATGCGAATCTCCCGTTCCACCACATCCCAAAGATGCTCTATTGGATTGAGATCTGGTGACTGTGGAGGCCATTGGAGTACAGTGAACTCATTGTCATGTTCAAGAAACCAGTCTGAGATGATTCCAGCTTTATGACATGGCGCATTATCCTGCTGAAAGTAGCCATCAGATGTTGGGTACATTGTGGTCATAAAGGGATGGACATGGTCAGCAACAATACTCAGGTAGGCTTTGGCGTTGCAATGATGCTAAATTGGTACCAAGGGGCCCAAAGAGTGCCAAGAAAATATTCCCCACACCATGACACCACCACCACCAGCCTGAACTGTTGATACAAGGCAGGATGGATCCATGCTTTCATGTTGTTGACGCCAAATTCTGACCCTACCATCCGAATGTCGCAGCAGAAATCGAGACTCATCAGACCAGGCAACGTTTTTCCAATCTTCAATTGTCCAATTTCGATGAGCTTGTGCAAATTGTAGCCTCAGTTTCCTGTTCTTAGCTGAAAGGAGTGGCACCCGGTGTGGTCTTTTGCTGCTGTAGCCCATCTGCCTCAAAGTTCGACGTACTGTGCGTTCAGAGATGCTCTTCTGGCTACCTTGGTTGTAACGGGTGGCTATTTGAGTCACTGTTGCCTTTCTATCAGCTCGAACCAGTCTGGCCATTCTCCTCTGACCTCTGGCATCAACAACGCATTTCCGCCCACAGAACTGTCGCTCACTGGATGTTTTTTCTTTTTCGGACCATTCTCTGTAAACCCTAGAGATGGTTGTGCGTGAAAATCCCAGTAGATCAGCAGTTTCTGAAATACTCAGACCAGCCCTTCTGGCACCAACAACCATGCCACGTTCAAAGGCACTCAAATCACCTTTCTTCCCCATACTGATGCTCGGTTTGAACTGCAGGAGATTGTCTTGACCATGTCTACATGCCTAAATGCACTGAGTTGCCGCCATGTGATTGGCTGATTAGAAATTAAGTGTTAACGAGCAGTTGGACAGGTGTACCTAATAAAGTGGCCGGTGAGTGTATATATACATATATATATATATATATATATATATATATATATGTAGTATCATAATTGTTGCTAATCACTAGTATAATTAAGCAAAGTGCAGTAAAATCTGAAGAAAGGGTATTCTTCTCCTAAAAAACAAATAGATTTTTTCAGCTCACCCCATCAATTGTCCAATATCGGTGTGCACGGAAGCTAGTGGACTCAACCGGCTGTAGATACTCCACAAAAAGAAAAAAATCCAGCACTTCCCGATGATTAAAATTCTTTCCAATCTTTATTTTCAATCCATTAAAAGATCATATGGCAACCACATTAGGGTATAAATGCGTTCGGCTACGCGTTTCGGGACACGTCTTGGCAAGAGGAAGGGACAAGATGTGTCCCGAAACGTGTAGCCGAACGCATTTATACCCTAATGTGGTTGCCATATGATGTTTTAATGGATTGAAAATAAAGATTGGAAAGAATTTTAATCATCGGGAAGTGCTGGATTTTTTTCTTTTTGTGGAGTATTCTTCTCCTACCTTTACATGTCTTCTCCACGTTGCTGTTCGGTAGAAATCCCAGTTTTCTACGGTATGCAAATGCGTTATCTCGCAGCACTGGTGGCGGTCCCCAGCACTCAAACAGCACTGGGGTCGCCCCCAATGCTGCAAGAGAAATCTCCAGCAATGCTCCCATCTTCGTCTGGAACGGCCTCTCTCCGCGTCTTCCTCATACCGAAGAGAAACGGGATTTCTACCGAATGGCGGCACAGAGAAGACATCTAAAGGTAGGAGAAGAATAGCCTTTCTTACAGCTATTCCTACATGTTAGCGAGAAAATATAGCACTTTAATGATAGAATCCCTTTAAATGTTCCTCCTCCTGCTCTGTTGCTGTTAATCATGTCTTCTTAACTGTCACAGATCCCATTCTTAATAGTTATATGTCATCTGCTAAGACAGATATTCCTCATAGACCAACATGTCCTCTTCCTTTTCTTGATAAGTTGGAAGAAAACAGCTAGTGTTTTTTTATATACTGTAAATGATGTAGAAGTGGAAGACATGAGTCTAGGTGTAGGTAATAGTAGAAGGGTGTGTGCTACTGCTAGTCATAGTGGTAGGGGCACTAGAAGAAAATCTGTTAGAATTGTTAGGGCATAGAGGAATCCCATTGCCATGATGAATCACAAGAATGTGGAGAAGATGATGACATTACTGAATTCAATGATGTTTCTATTACAGTTAACATCTGGCAACCGGGTCAGGGTGACAGGATGACATCAGAGGAAGGGGGTGGTGGCAGTTGCAATAATAATTATTCTGTCGGATGTGCAGCTGCAACATCCAAAACATCTGCCTGGGGTAGATCTAAGGCAAGCTCAGGTGGTGGCACTGGCACATATTTCCATTGCTGCTGGTTCTGGTGACAGCAGCTATGTGCAGTTATCTCCTGTATGGGATTGTTTTTTACATTACCAAATGACATGAAAGCAAATTATAAACTATTGGCATGCAGGCACACATGTAGGAACTAGCTCTCTCCATACTCACATGAAGTGGTGTCACCAGCTCATTTGACAAAATGGAGTTGGCAGTAGACCTTTTTTTCCTTCTCCCCATGATCTTCTTTGTAGGTAGACTACATCCACACCTAGCACAAGGCCATTGTTGTTGTTATTATTATCATCTTCATCTGCTTCTCCTCTATGCCAATGTCAGTGTTCATCCATAAAGGTATGCGTGTCCAGTAAACAGTAATCTGTCCCCAGTCATCCGGCTGGTCTGCAACTTTAACTCACACCTGGCCAAGTTATTGCCAGTGCAGTGGCTGCCTTGCCTCTTAGTGGAATCAACTGGGTTTTGATGGAGAATACCTAGCCGCTACTATTTCTCTAGGAAAGCCAAAGCCACATGAGGAAAGGTGCACGCCTCCATTAACACATGGAGCAGCAATTGTGGGCAGAGACAATACATAGCTTTCATGGCTATGGCTCAATGTTTTAACATCAAGTGGAACCCATCAATATCCTCCAGTTTTTCCACTTTGGACCTTTGCCAGCCAACTTCACCAGGGCAATAATTGCTTACACTCCCTCTCCCTCATTTCATGGTTGTAAGGTGTAGCACATGCTGGAGCACCATGGATAGGTGCCTTTCCCAAAAAATCTTTTGGATTGGTAACGCAGTACACGGATAAACTAAGAGTTTATATCCACTGCTTACCATCTGTTTTTCCATAGAAATACATGTCATTTTCATTTTGAAATAAATTTTGCCGTTTTTCTTAGCGAGCTATAACTTTAATAAATAGGTTCCTAGGAGTCAAGTCAATGTTATGCATTATGCTTTAAAGCTATTTAATCTGTGGTTTGCTACAAACTTGTTTGACCCAAAACAAATCTTTGTCCCGAACCATCCAAAATGAAATTAATCTTAAGAGGTTCGCTCATCTCTAATTGGGAGTAGTAGTCGCTGTTTTCATGGGAACAAGAATCTCAACTAGATTCTCCAACACTCCTCCTAGGACGATGCAGTGCTGCTGCAGCATTCAGGGGTGTCTGATGGTGGTGGTATTGTTTGCCCTGGGGCACATTCTAATGGTAGTAAGCTTTCCTGAGACTGATGGCGGTTTAAGTGCAGGAATGACACTCAAGAGACAAGGTTGAAAACAAGGTAACTCTGGGAGTTCCACCTGGTATGCCCTTTTTGGCAGGAGATTAAGTTGCTCACTGGTGCGCTATTTATTCAAGGTGTACCCTTGGACCCTCTAGTTTATTTGCTTAACTTTCTAGGCACTTGGGGGGAAAAAAAATCTACGCTGGTTTTATATCTCTATACAGCTGCCAAAACCATTATTATTTTTCACTGGAATAATGTGCATCCCCCTCCTACTACTGGTGGCCCATATGAGGGAGGTCTGAAGTCTATAATTTTTGACTGCCACCATAACCTCTTCCCAACATCCATGCTTTATACTGTACAGCAGACACCCAGTGCTTTTGCACACGATCAATGACCACACTGACTGCAGGCATTAACCCCTCTGGTGCCTCAATCAAAGCTGACCAAGGTGCAATTTTACCAGGGTGCAAAAGACAAAAACAAGAGCAGCACCGAGCTGTATATGGTGTAGTAAGGTTAGATAAGATGATGTACAATTGCAATGTGCCAAATTGCTCTCACCTGGTCGAGTTGTGAAGAATTCACAACTACTGATAAAGCCAAGGTTGTCCACGGTGATGGTATCGAGCGCCGAACATATCAGCCAATCACAGAGCAGAAAGGAATGTAGCTCACAACGAGGCTTGGAACGCAAAACCGGACAACGTGTAGTGCATGCTTCTTGTCACAGAATTTGTTGCTGCTGCTATGTTAGAGGAGTGAGTGCTGCATGTTCATGTACACTTGAAAAAGGGCATTGTTGCCCAAAACGTGTTGTGTCTTTTGAACTTGTTTATGGTCCTTTGGCAATTCTATTTTACCAGGGATCATCGGTACCCGGAGCAAGCTCTGGGGCCGGCGTCCCATTGTCATGAGAGACGGGAGCCTTGTGAAGGCTCCCAGGCCTGTCATTTAATAGCTTATAGCAGGCTAATCTATGTAGCCTGCAATAGAATTGCTGTTTTATTGCAATGCATTAGCATTGTAATGCATTGCATTAGTGATGAGACCCCAATGAGTTCAAGACCCCTAGGGTGTCTGATAAATGCGTAATTTAAAAAAAAAAAGTAAATATATATATATATATATATATATATATATATATATATATATATATTAGAGATGAGCGAACACTGTTCGGATCAGCCGATCCGAACAGCACGCACCCATAGAAATGAATGGAAGCACCTGTGACGCCGGCCGGCTGCCGGCAAAGTCAGCGTCACAGGTGCTTCCATTCATTTCTATGGGTGCATGCTGTTCGGATCGGCTGATCCGAACAGTGTTCGCTCATCTCTAATATATATATATATATATATATATATATATATATATATATATATATATAATAAAAAATAATAAAAGTTCTAATCACCCCCCCTTTCCCCTAGAACACATATAAAAGTACTTATATACTATGAAACACGTACACATTAGGTATTCCTGGGTCCGAAAATGCCTGTTCTACAAATCTATAGGAATATTTTTCCAGTACGGTAAACGCCGTAGTGAGAAAAAAAAAAAATCGAAAGTGCCAAACCGCCGTTTTTTTCACTGTTCTGCCTCTGATAAAAATTTGTATTAAATAAAAAGTGATTAAAGCAATAGCAATTTCCCAAAATCGTATAACTAAAAAGTACACCTGGTCCCGCAAAAAAAGACGCCCTATGCATCCCTGTACTAGGAAGTATAAAAACGTTACAGGTGTCAGAATATGGCAACTTTCAGAAAAAAAAATGTTTGGGCACAGTTTTGGATTGTTGTTAAGGGCTTAAAATGTTAATAAAACCATATAAATTTGGTATCCCCAGAATCATACCGAAACATAGAATACAGGTGACTTGTCATTTTGGTTGCACTGTGAATGCCGTAAAAATGAAGCCCGTAAGAATGTCACACAAATGAACTTTTTCTTCAAATCCACCCCATTCAGAATTTTTTTCCAGCTTCCCAGTGCATTGTGCATAATAATTAATGATAGCATCATGAAGAAAAATTTGTCCTGCAAACCCTATATGGAAAACTAAAAGAGTTATGGGGTTTGGAAGTGGGGTAGTCAAAAACTAAAATCGAAAAAATGCCTGCGTCAGGAAGGGGTTAAGCTACATTTATGGAGGCATTCCAGGCTGTTTGGTCCCACTGGGATACTTACTGTACCATGAGTGGTTTCTAAAACCTTCCCTCTCTCTCATTCCCTTGTCTGTTTTTCCCCCAGCACCCCCTCTTCCTCTCTAGGGTTTTGGTCTAGCTGTATTAGTCACACCTTGATACCCTGCTTACTGTTCTCTCTTTCTTGTTGAAAAATCTATAAAAATTACAGTTGAAAAAAAAAAAGAAAAAGAAAACCAGGTAACTCAGGGATAAATCCAAACAACTTCCATATACTAAAGGTACAGATCTTAGGAGTTTTCCACAGTTAAGTTGGTAAATGGATTTTCCAGATGGGAGTCTGTGTCTCCCTTGCTGGAGTGCTATATCCACTAAATCCACAGTGACTGCAATGTCCTGGCTGCAGGGTGCAGATCCAAAAGCATGCTATGTCAAATCTCAGTCCACAGCCAGGGTCATAGATATGATGTCCATACACCCTTACAAAAACAATAAAGCTCTCACGACAGAAATGTCAAATAACTGCAAAACTTGGCATACCGTTATATCTCAAAAAGATATGTAAAGGATTCCAGGTGTAGTCTGATTAGACACTGGGTTCTACTCCAAGAGAACGAAAAAGATTTTCTTCTGCTGTCAAAACAGGCTACTTTTGGGTAGTGTACCTCTTGTTGAGAAATCACTGCTAGACATGCCTCTATGATGTGCTTATTTTGCTCAGATGACAGAGTTTAAGAGGGACTGAGAGAACCAGGGCACATATACATGGTAAACATGCTCGGGGTGACCCAGTCAGACCACCAGTATGAGAGGATCATTTGATCTGCCACCGTTTTCAGTTTCACTATCCAGACACAGGTGGCACCTTCATTACACACCTCTGTCTCTGCCTGGAACAATTCCAGATACTTAACAGAAAGTTACGTCTTCACAGTTGATTGCATGGACCTACGTCTTGGGAAAACAAAGATATATCCCTATGTGACCACTAATCCTGGATCCAGTGCTCCTGCCCTAACAAGGGCAGTCCCACAATCCCCCTAGACAAACCCTATTGATTCTCCAACCGACACGTTTCAACCCTAATCAGGTGCTCATGAGGGAATTTTTAGAGAAAAGAGTGGTCTGGTCAACAATAGCTTGCTTCCAAGGTTCAACCCCAGTATACAGGGGAGTCCATGTAGATGTAGCAATGGCTAGACCTAACTGATTGGTCTAACCCTACACATAGTATCCTGCGATCCACTGTGAAGACATAACTTTCTGTCCCCATTGACCACTATTTACCGACTAACTGTTAAGAAGGTTCTGATTTTATTCACATCATATTATATTTGCACTGATTTTGTTGACCCTTTCATAAGATAATTTTTAAAGGTATTTTTTTAAAAGTTACTTTTTAGCTATCAGCTAGGACAGGATTCTTTTTCATTTCCTTATCAAAATTACTTTCACAAATACTTGATTTGATTCCAACAATTTTATGTTGGTGCATTATTTTTTGCCAATGAGCGCAATTGTCTGCCACAGATGTCTCTTGCACATAATCTTCATAAATGAGCGTGGATAAATCCTATCTCCTGACTAAAGAACAACACTCTGACTGTCCCACTCAGCGACTAGCTCAGTGTCCATACTTCACCTACATACTCTGTAGGTGAAGCTCTATGAGAGCTACTATACTCCTTCCTAATGCACAGCATGGCAGAGACTAATGCCACACCCCCGCTTACAGGGAAGTAGGAAGAGGAGTGAACTAGGAGCAGAGAGAAGCAGGCAGAATGAAGCAGAATGCAATAAAATGCAAATGCAATAAAATATCTCTCTCACCAGAGTTTTATTCACATCTATACTTCACTCCTGCTATGACCTACTGAGAAACTGGCATAAAAAGTGTTAAAAAATGAATCTTACTATTTCTTGTAGCAGCTTGTTTCCTTGAGCCTGCTTCTCACTCACTCCTTCATCCCCTTCCCCTCCCCTAGACCTCAATGTAATCTGATCTGTGAGTGAGCTAAACCCATCTTCACAGTGAAGACAGATCTTTAAGTGAAATGAGCAGTTAACCAGGCAGGAGAGGAGCTGATAGCGGATTGAAGCATTTTCTTCTAATAAGATATATATATATTTTTCTTTTCACCTGAACTGTTCATTTGCAAAAAAAAAATTAACTATACTTACTATTTTAATTGTAGTGAATTGGATGGATAGATGGTTTCTTCCCTCCACCCATGACCACGTAGCGGGTCGGAGGCAAAAAACGCTGCAGTTTTGGAAATCAAAGCATGTCACTGTGCATATTTTTCCAGAAAGGGGGAATGGGGTTCGCTAGGGACATTAAAACACTGTGTTTTTTTTCTGCGGCACTTCTGCTATGGCAACACTGCAGCGTTTACATGCCTTAAAGACAGTACTTTATGATCTACAAAGACTAAGGTTTATTAAACGCTACACCGGGCTGACGAGATGCATAACATCGAAACGGCCGTCCTTGGTTGAGAGACTATACCTGGTAATAATTCCAGCATCATTGCAAAACAAAGGCCTCTTGGAAGGTTGAGCATGATGTTAACGGGAGCACCCTTTATTGGGCTATCTCACTGAGATTCTGTCTTCCTAATTACATCAGGGAAGACAGGCTTGCACATTCCAGTGAGCGCCCTCTATTGGTTTGCAACACTGAGGCACCTGACTTCCTAATTACATCATGGAAGACAGATTTGCATATTCTTCCCATGGTCCCTTGCAAAGTGGCGTGCTAAAAGCTTAATAAGTCTCCACACACCTATATGGTGGTCTCTCCCCAAGGAGTGACGATATCCCCTTAACCCTGTCTAAGCCTCTCACCCCTACCAGGTTAGTCTTCTGTACACCGGGCTGACGAGATGCAATAACATTGAAACGGCCGTCCTTAGTTGAGAGACTCTACCTGGTAATAATCCCAGCATCATTGTAAAACAAAGGTCTCTTGGAAGGTCGAGCATGATGTTAAAGAAAGCAGTCTTTATTGGGCTATCTCACTGAGATTCTGTCTTCCTAATTACATCAGGGAAGACAGGCTTGCACATTCCAGTGAGCTCCCTCTATTGGTTTGCAACACTGAGGCACCTGACTTCCTAATTACATCAGGGAAGACAGATTTGCATATTCTTCCCATGGTCCCTTGCAAAGTGTAGTGCTAAAGGCTTAATAAGTCTCCACACACCTATATGGTGGTCTCTCCCCAAGGAGTGACAATATCCCCTAAACCCCTTTTGTAATGTTGTCAAGTGATCAAAAATTTGCCATGTTGAATATTAATTCAGATTAACAATACTTTCATTATTCATTTTTATACAGTTGGCCACAATCTTCATATTATGTTTTAACCAGTTGTAAGACAAACAAATACCATCATAATCATATAATAATATTGTGCATACTAAGGGGAGTGTAAAGCCAGAGCCACCTGCTGAAAATATACAGTAATGCTGACATGCAGTCATGTCCTAAATGTCTTATATCTTCTTAGTTATCAAGTAAGATGTCATTCATCACTGTACCTGTTGGCCTGGTTGATCTCATCTTCACTTGACTTTACTGTTAAAAGCTTTTGTTATCATGTATAGTCTAGACATGTCATTGATAAAATGTATTCTACATCGACAATAGCCTCCATCTTTACTTAATGTCATGCGGGACTGTAGCCTTTCTTTGTACAGAATAATACAATCCATCAGATCTATAGAATCCCGAAATCTATGACATTCCATACAAAAAAAGATCCCAGGTACGTGAACATTGCCTTAGGGAAGAAACTGACCACAGAGTCACCTCTACTGCTTAAAATAAAAAAAATATATCTGATGTACAGTAAAGGTAGGTCATGTCTTTCTAGCTCTCAAAAATTCTGATTAAAATTGTTAAATCCCAATTAATACATATATAAATTTTTATCATGGTTTTTCGTAGAGGAATGTGGCCCACAGGGGAGTTTTCTTTAAAGCAGGATTTTTTGTTTTTACTCCAAAGAAGATTCCCAGACTAGGTTTCAGGTTCTCAGATAGTGTTTGTATGTGCGTGGAGTCTCCTCTGAGTAAGTATGAGTTGCTGTAAGCCTAGCAAGGTGCTAGCAAGCAATTCTAACAAGAAGCATGCAATGGTACGTTGGTACTCCGGCTCAGGTCCATTGGCTCAGCATTCTTCAGTTCATAATGCGCATGCCAAGGTGGCTCAGTGGTTAGCGTTGCAGCACTGGAGTCCTGGGTTCAAATCCTGCCAAGGGCAAAAAAAACGTCTGCAAGGAGTTTGTATGTTCTCCCCGTGTTTGCTTGGATTTCCATCCCATATTCCAAAGACATAATAATAAATGTACATTTTGAGCCCTATGTGGGGCTCACAATCTACATAAAAATAATAATAATAATAATAATGCGCATGCCAAGGAAGTCAAGAGGAAGAGGAGCAGGAGGAAAAGCACATTAATGCTGAAGGGAGTACTGATTGTGACCAGCACAGGACCTCTGATGATGCAGGTACAGTCCTATGAAAAAGTTTGGGCACCCCTATGAATCTTAATCATTTTTAGTTCTAAATATTTTGGTGTTTGCAACAGCCATTTCAGTTTGATATATCTAATAACTGATGGACACAGTAATATTTCAGGATTGAAATGAGGTTTATTGTACTAACAGAAAATGCGCAATATGCATTAAACCAAAATTTGACATTAATATTTAGTACATCCTCCTTTTGCAAAGATAACAGCCTCTAGTCGCTTCCTGTAGCTTTTAATCAGTTCCTGGATCCTGGATGAAGGTATTTTGGACCATTTCTTTCTACAAAACAATTCAAGTTCAGTTAAGTTTGATGGTCGCCGAACATGGACAGCCCGCTCTCAAATGATCTGAAAACAAAGATTGTTCAACATAGTTGTTCAGGGGAAGGATACAAAACGTTGTCTCAGAGATTTAACCTGTCAGTTTCCACTGTGAGGAACATAGTAAGGAAATGGAAGACCACAGGGACAGTTCTTGTTAAGCCCAGAAGTGGCAGGCCAAGAAAAATATCAGAAAGGCAGAGAAGAAGAATGGTGAGAACAGTCAAGGACAATCCACAGACCACCTCCAAAGAGCTGCAGCATCATCTTGCTGCAGATGGTGTCACTGTGCATCGGTCAACTATACAGCGCACTTTGCACAAATAGAAGCTGTATGGGAGAGTGATGAGAAAGAAGCCGTTTCTGCACGTACGCCACAAATAGAGTTGCCTGAGGTATGAAAAAGCACATTTGGACAAGGCAGCTTCATTTTGGAAACAAAAATTGAGTTGTTTGGTTATAAAAAAAAGGCGTTATGCATGGCGTCCAAAAAGAAACAGCATTCCAAGAAAAACACATGCTACCCACTGTAAAATTTGGTGGAGGTTCCATCATGCTTTGGGGCTGTGTGGCCAATGCCGGCACCGGGAATCTTGTTAAAGTTGAGAGTCGCATGGATTCCACTCAGTATCAGCAGATTCTTGAGAATAATGTTCAAGAATCAGTGACGAAGTTGAAGTTACGCCGGGGATGGATATTTCAGCAAGACAATGATCCAAAACACCGCTCCAAATCCTCAGGCATTCATGCAGAGGAACAATTACAATGTTCTGGAATGGCCATCCCAGTCCCCAGACCTGAATATCATTGAACATCTGTGGGATGATTTGAAGCGGGCTGTCCATGCTCGGCGACCATCTAACTTAACTGAACTTGAATTGTTTGTCCAAAATACCTTTATCCAGGATCCAGGAACTGATTAAAAGCTACAGGAAGCGACTAGAGGCTGTTATCTTTGTAAAAGGAGGCTGTACTAAATATTAATGTCACTTTTCTGTTGAGGTGCCCATACTTTTGCACCGGTCAAATTTTGGTTTAATGCATATTGCGCATTTTCTGTTAGTACAATAAACCTCATTTCAATCCTGAAATATTACTGTGTCCATCAGTTATTAGATATATCAAACTGAAATGGCTGTTGCAAATACCAAAATATTTAGAACTAAAAATGATTAAGATTAATAGGGGTGCCCAAACTTTTTCATAGGACTGTATGTGACGTCACAATGAAGGTGGAGATCATGACCCGGAGTAGCCCATTTAAACCTGCTGATGACTGAGAGCCATCATGCCCTCCTGAGGCTTTTCATGCACAATGTCTCTTCTATTCTATATACTAAAAAGAATCCTTTTCTATGTGTTCCAGATGTCCAGTGGTAAAAAAAAAAAAACTCTCTAAGGCTAAGGCACCACAATGTGGAAATGCAACTTTTTATGTTGCAGATTTTTTGAGCCAAAGCCAGGAGTGGGTTGAGCAAAAGGTAGATGTATAAGTACTGCCTATATAATTCCCATTCCTTTTGTATCAATTCTTTGTTTTGGCTCAAAAAAACATAGCAAAATCTGCAACAAAAAGCTGCTTTTCCACAACATTGGTCCGTAGCCTAAGAGGAAACATAGGAATTGTGTTAAATGTCCACAGTTGTTACTTGATGACCATATGCCTGAAGAATATATAGTTTGTACTTAGAGTCAAGCCTCTCCTACCAATCCTCTGGCATCTTCTAAAACCAAGCGGAAGACTAAATCTGAACACTGTGTTTGCTGTCTCCAAAATCTTCCTGAGGATTATCCATCTAACATATGCAGTGTTTGCATGCATGTTTTTGAAGATGAACACATGACTGATAAGGAGGCTAAAATTTTTGTTTCATATTTTAAATTGTATTTTTCTAGTAAGAAAAAAAATCTATGAAATTCAAGAAGGAATTTGTTGAGTTGTTGAATTTGAAAGGAGTTGTTTGAGTCCTCTAATTCCTTTGAGAGGGATCTTCAAACATCAGAATTAGATTCAGACATTGCGATTTCTGAGGATAATTATTTGTTTGAAAAAGTAAATTCTGTTAGGTTAATTAAAAATGTTAAAAAAAAATCATGGAAACAGGACAGGCTGTCTCATCCTCTCTGGACAAGGCAAGTCTGTTTTATTTCCGCAAGAGAAAGGCTACAGTCCTTCCGGGGCATCCAACCTTAAAATCCATTATGGAGAAGGAATGGAAATTTCCGCTAGATGTGAGCTTGGTTCTAGGCTTAAAACCATGTACAAACTAGATCCTGGAGAATGTGAATCTTGGGAAGAGCCAGTCAGAGTTGATCCAGCAGTTGCAAACCTCTCTATGGCTAAAGTCCACGGAAACACAACTTTTTTTGTTGCAGATTTTGCTTTTTTGAACCAAAGTCAGGAGTGGATTAAGCAAAAGGTATAAATATAAGAACTTCCTATATATTTTCCATTCTTTTTGTAGCCATTCTTGGCTTTGACTCAAAAAACCGAATTTAGTCATATGCTTAGCTCAAAATCCATTTTCTGAATGATAGAGCCCCTTTAATATATACGTACAGGCTACACACAGTGAAGTGAGAGAGAGCAAAGCTGCAGTACTCCGACATGGCCACTACACAGTATGTACAGCCTTCTGCTTTTGGTTCTGCTGCCTGGTATAGCAGATTGGTAAAGGGCCAGGACTGATTTCATTCTGATAGCCTGTGATGAGGGCAGTTGCTGGAAACCAGGATACAAAGACTGGTGGAGAACTCTGGAATTGGTGTCATTGGAATGACAGGGGATCGGTAAGGGTGAATATTACTCATTTTGTTATTTTATGCCATTGAAATATTTTGATAAATAAATTTCAAGCGGCTGGGTAACCGATTTAGGTTGATCATATGAGCTAAGAGAGCACTATTTACACTTTGATCTCAATAACCACAGTTCAGACTGAATGCACTTATATATGTTGTCTTTTTATATAAGCTGAGCTTTGTATCAGGCAAACAGAACTACAATATTACAGAATTTAGTGAAAAAAAAAAACATATTCAAGGGTGGCTATTCACATATACTCATTAATGTGAACAATGGAGTGAACACTTGTCCCATCAACAAGTAAGCTCAGGGCATAGCAATGTATATTGGGTCCAGAGGCTGCAGTTGCACCAGGGCAGGGGCACCTGAGGGTACATAATGGTGTATCATAAAGGACCCACGGAAAAAGGGGTGCTCTAATTGCACTGCATCCCATAAGCTTCTAAGTGACTCTTTGGAAATACTAGACACTATTGTTTGTTCCCTTCTTGCCTGTAACTAAAACATAAATATAAAACCAAGTACAGAATCTGAGATATGTGCACTTCCTTGCGAATTGAAAGGCAGTCTGTTTTGGGTAATGTCATATGGTTAGAATGACCTATGCACTTCCCAGGAAACACTTGCTGGCTCAGTAGGTTAGTGCAAATGTCTCCCAGCAGCAGCGTTTAATAAATTAAATCATTCAATACATTTCTTTGTATCGCCTAGCTACCATTGGACTCAGAAAGCTATTTAAGTCTATAAGAAATGGAAAGGCCACAGACCATTAATAGTACACATTTTGGAGTCTGGATAATTTAAAGCAAAGTACTTTCCAGTTGGGACATGTTTAGAGAAATAAACTAAACCACTTTAGGTTAGTAGCAAATAAGACAAGTGCTTGGGTTATAAATTGTCTCATTTTGGAAGACATTAGTCTCAGACTGCAGTACATAAGACTGTTCTTTGTGGCAAGAACACATTGCATTAGTCTACCATGTATATTCCTATTAATGTTGTTCTTTGGCTGAATTCATTAGTTTTTGTTGTAGGACAGCCCAGACTGGTAGCATCAGGGGCAAATATGTTTAAACAAGTTGCATGACTTATAAAACACATATAAACCATGTTTATATATGGGCCTAGAACATATTGTTAACATAATACTATATGTTGTGTTATTTAAATGCACCATACTATAGTGATAGGTCTACTGTACTTGTAGGTCAGGGGTCGGCAACCCCTGGCACACATGGCATATTTCCCTGGCATGGCAGTCCGAGTGCCTGACACAGTGGCACCTGGGTGAACTCACCCAACGGTTTCATGTCAACCAAACTCGACTGAAACACAACTACTATTATACTGAAGAATTCACAGTATGATAAGCAGAGGCCCAGGATATGTGGTCAAACATAAAAAAATAATGTTACACATCTTCTCTGGACTCCAGCGTGGCTCCCTATTTTCTTCAGCGCTTCTGTCTGATGTCAGGGACCAATCATAGGATGCCAGGGTTAAGCTGGCATTATAACACATAATGATGCCACCTTGACCCTTGAGACCCAGTCAGCAGTCACTGACGTCAGGCAGAAACGCTGAAGAGAACAGAGAGCCACGCTAGAGTCCAGGAAAGGTGAGTAACTTTATTTTTTATATTTGATAACTTCTCCTGGACTTCTGCTTATTATAGTCTAGGACAGGGGTCCTCAAACTTTTCAAACAGTGGGCCGGAGGCAGAGCAGGTCGCACAGACATCAGGAGCGGTGCCCTCCAATAGGTGAAGTGAAGTGCGCTCCATGGCCTGGCCCGAGCTCCCCAGGAGCTTCATTATAAATGCACGCCTGCCGGCATTGTCAGCGGGGCCAGACAGAAATGCTTGGCGGGCCGCATGTGGCCCGCGGGCCGCAGTTTGAGGACCCCTGGTCTAGGATCTGAAGAAACCACAGAGTGTAATAATAACTTGTGAGTGGCAAACCCCAAAAATTTCGGGATTGGCTGAACCTGAAATTTTTGGAAAATTCATTGGGGTCACTATGGGACATAGTACTGTATGAAGGAGGGGCCACTTTCCCATTCTGTGCCCCGGTGAAGAGCTATCAGTGCCGTTACCATAGCTCTTTACTGATTTTTCTTCACCCAGAATAGTGATGGAATCCAAGATGGCGTCGGCTCACAGTCTGGGGATACTTCCAGATCTTCCTCACCTACTTGCAGTCCTCCTGAAGAGCCTCTTGCCTTGCATACATCAAGGACTGTCCGCACCTTCCTTGCAACAACTGCTGAATACTTCAGGGAGGCGTCTGCCAGGAGATCTCCTACACAGGAAGAGACCTGCAGGGAGCATTCTCTTTTACAAGATGGAGCCTCAGCATCCCCTCTTCCAAAGTCCCTGTCAGCTTCACCAACTACCAGCCCAGTGAAAAGGAATCCAAGATTGCAGGATGACAATTCCCCTGCACATGAGGTGAGCTCTGCTATACAATATGAAACGCCATGTACTGATTTCCTAGCTACCAGGCTCAGAAAGTTTACTGACAGAGGCTGCCATGAAAGTTCTGCTAACTGCATTCTGCAGATCACTGAAAGCTGATATGTTGCTAATGGTTACTTCATTGGATCGAGATATTCAGGAATTCAAATACCACACCTTACATATAGAAACTAAGATGGCGGAGTTTGTTACTTTGAATAATGATCTTATAGACACACACACACTATGATGTGGAAAATGATGTTACTTTTCTTAAAGCCAAAGTTGCAGATTTGGAAGACAGGTCGCGCTGCAAGAACTTGAAATTTAGGGGAGTCCCAGAAACTGCACCCCCGAGAGAACTAGCTAATTTGCTTCAGAAGCTGATGAAAACTTTAATACCTGACCACAATCCTCTGGAGTTTGCTATTGATAGAGCCCATAAGGTCCCCAAACCTTTTCATCTGGATAATTCTATACCCAGAGATGTTCTAGCAAGAATACATTAGCATGAATACATTTCTATCAGACCAAAGATGTAGTGCTGCAGGCTTCCAGGAAATTGGACTGTTTGCCTAACCCTTATCGGAAAATATCCATATATTTGGATTTCTAAGCCACCACGCTACAATTGAGACATCAGCTCATTCCTGTGACTTCGGCACCCCTCCATCATAACGTTTTATACAAATGGGGCTTCCCAGTTCGCATACTAGTCACCAAATACAATCTACTACATGTGATTAAAACCTTGGAGGAGGGCAAAGCATTACTCCGCAAGTGGAATATTCCGGTAAGGGGGCGTTCACACTACCGTCAGTGTCCGACAGGTAGTGTCTGCTCCTAGTGTCCATTCAAAATCTGGCACGGACATTAGAAGCAGACACTAGCTGTGTCCGTGACACTTGTCATTTATTTAAATGGCGATCGGGTGCGTTCTTTTGCACTCCGTGCCCTTCCTTCACTGTCCGCATGTAAAGATGTTCTACTTTTCAAGTGGACAGAAAAACCCGACGTAGATTTTTTCTGTCCACTTGAAAAGTCGGACATCTTTACATGCGGACAGTGAAGGAAGGGCACAAAGTAAAAGAACGCACCCGATCGCCATGTAAATGAATGACAGGTGTCACGGACACAGCTAGTGTCCGCTCCTAATGTCCGTGCGAAATTTTGAATGGACACTAGGAGCGGACACTACCTGTCGGACACTGACGGTAGTGTGAACGCCCCCTAACAGATCTTCGTATCGATTACCCACCTGGCCCTGTATCAGACAAATGGCACCAAGTGAAGAATAGGAAAGCTTTTGCCACTGGAACTTGAAATCGGAGGCTTCTCTGACCCTGCTGTTGCTGGACTTATTCCCCCAAAAACTTAACAGCTGCTAGTCCGCTGTTCCTTACCTACTGTTGGTTATCTTTTTATGGGTGACCACTTGTATTTGCTACAGTTTATCTTATTTGTTAATTTGTTTAGCTTTCTTTCAGTTTGTGACGGCGCGGATGGCACTGCAGACGGAACGGTGATGTGGCATTTAGCTGACTTGACATTCTTCATTCTTAGCTTTTTCTGTATGTATAACGTTGATTTTGTAGCATTTTTTAATATGGTACAATGGTACTTAGCGTGAGGTTAGAGCTCAACACTGTGACATTCTGGCGGCATAAGAGAAAAAAAAAAAACACATTCAAAATGAATGGGTTTTTAAAGTGACTGCCAACAGGCTGTCCCCTATGCAGTTTTTCTAGGGATTAGGAAGGAAACCCAAAGGGTGAACATTGGCACAAGTGTGAATGCTGCATTAGTCTGTGGCTGTTGGCTGATGACTGGTCAAAAATCAGCATGGAAGATTTGTTTTAAGCAGAATAAAATTTGTCATGAGCCTCCTGCAAATGACTGTTCACAGAATCTACATGTCAGACAAAATGGGTGAATCAGCCATTTTAGGTATTGAAAATCAAATATATATATTAAAGGCATAGGAATTTAGAGGTTAAGTAGTAAATCCCTTGATTTATTGGTCACCAGTGAAACTATATTTCCCATGATGCTTCTCCCTGCTCTCACCTCCAATGAAATTTAAAGGGGTAGTCCCATCTCAAGGATCCTACCTATACCGATAGCTAATGTGAATTTAACACTTTTACTAAATATTTTGTTTTTATAAAGCTGCTTTGTTTTCCTGCTATGTTAAATTATTCCTTACATTGTTTACACAGCATTTCCATAATGCTGGACCTGTGTGATAGGACAAGTGACATCACTCACTGCTCTGCTGGCAGAACAATCAACTGAGGTAAGTGCACTTTGCTGATACAGCCGAGTCTGTTATTTCTCTATGTAAACACACAGATAACATGGAGTCCTATCTCTACAAGCATCTGAATGTTATCTGATCTGCATTTATATTACATTTTTAGTAATTATAAGTATTGTGACATTTATACTACTGTTCAGCAACCTGGAAAGGGGGAGGGATACAGGAACTGAGAAAAGGAGACAGCAGGAAAAGCTGTGAGATAGAAAATACCTTTAAAGTAATATATCACTCCTACATCTGAGGTCACATGATGCTGTGATGTTTTGTTTGGAAGTTCACTCCCCTTCCTTCCTGTAAGCAGCAAACACATGGAGAAAGAGCAGGCAGATGCATCTTTTTTTCACAGAGTCACTGCATGTAAATAACAGTCATACAAGGAGTCTTAAGTAAAATAAAGCCAAGAAAATGGTGCCCAAGGAAACTGAGTATCTAGCACTGCAGTGGATGTATTTGCAGATAATTTTTGGAAGCTGGATAACCCTTTTAATTTTAAGACTTTCTAGGGACCAGATCTATTTTAGTATATCCTAATACATAAAACCATAGAATTTATAGAGGGTTTACTTTGTTTTTATCATGACCATGTCTACTTTATTTTTTGCAGGGCTGAATTCACATGGCAGCATGAATGTTATATAGATTGTATTATAGCTGCAGATCCTGTCCCTACCTGGGGTCTAGTAACCCAAACTTGCTGCATCATAGATCCCTACAGCCAGGACAGCCCCCCACCCCACACACACACACACAGTGGTGGATCCAGGCTTGCAGGGCCCTGGGCAATTGACTTTGGCGGGCCCTACTGTCTGGGGGGAACGGGGGGTCTGGGGGTCCCCCCCCCCTCAGGATTTTTTTAAGAAGAATTGCCCTAAAAATGCGTTTTTGAGGCTTTTTTTTTAACTAGTTCCTGTGTCTGCACCACACATGTGACCTAGCTTCCTGCTCTAAGATAGATGAGGGGGAAATGAGTGAGATATGTGAAGGCTGGGGGATTTGTCTCACCATCTATTTACAGAGCTGTATGTCTGATGCCTAGCTGCATCGGGAGTGCGCACGCAAGGCCAGCGGCATAGAAGCGACGTTATCTCGCCACTGGCTTTGCATATGAAACCCCACCCACCAATTGATGCAAGAAAAGCAGGAAGAATGAAGAGTTTACAGCAGCGAAGACTGGTGAGTAAGGGACATGGGAATACCCCTTTAAGGGCCTCGCGCTTCTAACCGACCGACCCGACCTGCGTTTTGTTAGGTCCGGGTCGCGCCGCGGGGCCCCAGGCGTTTGCTCAGCTCGCCTGGTCCTGGATCCACCCCTGCCCCCCCATGCCATAGGCATAGACCCTATGGCAATAGTCTGTTACATTATAGCTTACTTTCTATGTATGTATTCCTTGCTCATACAGTAGATGCCTCTTGCAGTGGAGAACTATTTGAATTAAGGAATTGGTTTTTTGGCAATTCTCTATTATAAACTTGAAAACAAGCTACTTGTAAAACACAACTTTGACACTTATTTGTTCTTTTTTCAAACCTTGTTCTGAAAATTTTATTTGGGCCGCAACTTCTTTTGAATTGAATAACACACCATTCCCCGAAGATGTGTAAAGCAATACTCCAGAGCAATGAAAAGGTTAAGGACTGAGTTCACACTGTGATGTCCAGTGAACGTCTAGTACAGAGCGCAGTGTCTGATGTCTACCTGCACTGTGCTAGTGAGCTGAAAAGCATATTTCACAGTTTGATACTGTAGAGCAAACAAGCTGAAACAATTGTTTACAATGTATCCTGTCGCCAGGCACTCAATGAGGTACAAACTTCTCAAAATGTCACAGCAGGAGCATTGAGGAACTGTGTACATTAAACAGACAAATGGGGTTTTCTGTATAGAGTCTACACTATCCTTAACATATAGGAATATGGGAATTACTGAAGACAACCAGATTTAAAGATGACTGGTCGCCATGATCTGTCTGTTTTTGTAAATGTTTGCAACAATACTTATAAAGATTTTTTTACATCCATCATTCTAGAAACCCATGAATAAATTGCCAACTGGGCGTTACTATTCTCTCTTCAAAGTTTGTGATTGAGGACATATCTGGCGCCTGAAATGAATAAGTAGTGTCTCTATGGGATGCAGCAGACTTTTAAGCATGAGCCATATTCAACCATCTCCATCGTGTTAGTGAGCATATTACAGTGATAAATAACAGACCTTTGTAGACATGGACAAAAACAACTTTGAAGCCTTATGCAACTGAGGATGCACTGGGGATGGGCCTTCAACCACCTGGAGAATTGCTTTTGCCATCAGACCCCTACCATCCCCTCCCCCTACCATCCTGTACAATGATTGTTGATTCTTCCACTGCTATAACATCACTCATCCTGCTTGAGCAACAACAGCAGTGCTCCTATGGCTGCTAAGTCCCGGCCCCAGTGCACCATCTGCATCATCTGAATAAGACTTCAAAGTTCTTTTTCACCAAATCTACAAAAATGACATACATCAGAGAGGTAAGTTGCTTCTTACTGTAATGTGTACTGTAATAAGATGGTGGGTGTTTAAAATGCCTGAGGGACAAGGTAGACTTGGAGAGGATTGTACTGTGGACCAGTGGCGTAACTACCGGGGTAGCAGGGGTAGCGCCTGCCACAGGGCCCAGGATATTAGGGGCCTGGCGACAGCCACTACCGCTGCATTTTTTTTCTTAATAGGCCGTTCCTGGCTGGAGTTACTCCAGCCGGTAACAGGCCCTATTTTCTTACTGATCCTGGCAGTGGCCGGGATCGGTAAGCGACTCCACGGGCCCCACAAACATCATTATTATACTCAGGGGTCTTTGCAGACCCCCGAGTATAATGATCAGAGGTCCAGGGGAGGTAAGGTAACATAACAAACACTGTTACTTACCTCTCCGGGCAGGTTCGGGCCTACTTCTGTGACTCTCCCTGACGTCACATGACCGGGGCCTGCGTCCCAGATCATGTAACTTCCCAGGTCATGTGACGTCCCAGATGTAATTGAAGATGGCCGACAACACCGAGCAGCAGAGCCGGGAGTAGGTAATTAACATTGTTGTTTATGTTGGTACCCCCCTTCGGTCTCTAATTATTATACTCTGGGGTCTGAAAAGACCCCAGAGCATAATAATTGTTCATGGGTGTCCACAGTGGGGCATAATAGTGTGTGTAGGGGCCACTATGGGACATAATACTGTGTGCAGGGGCCACTATGGGGCATAATAGTGTGTGCAGGGTCTACAATGGGGCATAATAGAGAGAATAGGAATGCGGGGGGTCCATCGGGGTCTTCGGAGGGTATCGGTTGGGGGGGCCATGTCAAAAGTTCTCCACAGGGCCCCGCAGTTCCTAGTTATGCCACTGCTGTGGATGATGAATCATGGCTGTTTTTTTAATATCAAGCACACTTAGTTGGAGTGAGACCCATTCGTCCACAACATATAGGCAGGATACTGGTGAACCTATACTGTCTGACATTGTCAGCACTGATAGGACAGTGTCGTCATGTGGAGAGACAACCCCAAATGACTACTAGTTGTCAATTTTTTTTCATATATTTTTAGGGAAAGTAAGGATGCTTTACATGCAGCAGATTTTGTTGCAGAAATTTCTGCAACAGATAATCCATTCCATTCAGTTAAATGACTTTATTATTAATGGTAAGCATACTGTATGTGATCCTGCAAACCTCATTAAGGCTTGGTTCACATCTGTACTTGGTGAGCACTCGGGGGTTCCATTCCCCATTCCGCTTTAAAAATGCAGAGAGTAAAGTCCTGCATTTTTAGGATGAAAACTGGTTGGAAACCTGGCAGACCCCATTATAATTAGAGATGAGCAAACACTGTTCGGATCAGCCGTTCCGAACAGCACGCTCCCATAGAAATGAATGGAAGCAGCTGGCACGTACACTTTGCCGGCGGCCGGTCGCTTAACCCCCAGCGTGCCGGCTACGTCCATTCATTTCTATGGGAGCGTGCTGTTCGGAACGGCTGTGCCGAACAGCGTTCGCTCATCTCTAATTATAATCTATTTGGGCTCCTGGGTTTCTGCAGGTAACTGCTGTTTAAGCGATTTGGGCTTCCATTTTTTTGGGTCCCCAAGTGCAGATGTGAGAACTGTTTTTATTTAATTTAGAAATTTCTGAAATAAAATCTGCAGTGTATGAAAGCATCCTTTGGCTAATGTCCCTAATGTGTTTTTTTTCTGCAGTTTTTCACTGAGTTTTTGCTGCATTATTCTCAGCTTTTTTCTTTTCCATAAAATATATATAGAGAAAACGCTTGTGATTCCACAGTACAAATGAACATTAATGCTTTTCTGCAGCTGTTTTTCTACAGTAAAACACAGCGTTATTTCTGCTACATTTCAATGAAAGGCAAAAACTGTGTGAATTATGAAAAAATATGCCATTGTAACTTTATAGTTAAAACAAGGATTTACTAAACTAAAAGGATAATTACATTTACTTAAAAAGATAAATCCTTTAAGAAAATTCTAGAATTACTGTATAGATTCTGGCCCATATCCGTACATCTCACCCACACTAGTCCCAGTTTCTTCCTTTTTTATAAGCGGTAACATATGATGTGATGCCCATTAAACTTTACATCATGTTCCTTCAGCAGCCAATTGTCGCCTACCGTGATAACGTTTGGTTGATGCTGATGTCATTTCATGTGGTGGATAACTGCCGGCAGGGATCTCTGTCATAGGAACAGTGGAAAATGCATTTTGAGGGGTTGTACATTCTATGAATAAAAATACTTGATTCTAAATCATACAAAACCATATTCATCGCAAGCATCTTCTCAACTCTTACTGCAGATACCCAGCTTTCTTAAAGACAAAGATTACGTTATACTCTTCATTTTGTATCCTGGATATTTAAACAATCCCACACCTTTCCCATGTAGAGACAAAGGAACTTGTTCTGGGGGCCAAACCCAACAGCTACCTGGTAATAGCCTATACCACTGCTCTTTCACTGAAATCTTTCCATATGCTGACTGTCCGGAAACCAGCGCTGTGTATTAGGGTAAGTTCACACGATGTAACGTTTCGCGTGATCTGGCACGTATACACGTGCTGGCAGATGACGCGCTCAAAATGCTCCCATTGATTTCATGATTTCAATATACGTGAGTGCTTGAATCTTGAAATTTTCTATACAAGACATAAGTCTCTTTGTAAGTGGGCTATGTTTTCCCTTCCCTTCGCCTTTTCAGTAGCCTGTACACTTGCTGTTTCCTAAAACTTGAGCCTCTTTAGCTTTATAAGCACAATGATTAGTGATGTTGGTCCCACAATGACAGTAAGTAGACGGGGTACAAATACCCTATTAAGACTGATACAGAAATGTATTGGGAAAAAAAATACTTCATTTTATAGTATCCGCAAAGTGAATGAGATTTTGCTTAATCATCGCAGGAAAAAAAGTTGCAAAAAAGCTGAATTTTCAAAAACGCATGCATGTTAATGTTAGATGCAGACTCGCAAACAATTTCTCTATATATTTAATTGGGTAAAAAAACTAGCAAAACTCAATGAAAAAATTTTGAAAAAACAACATAATGGGTTTTTTTGCAGATATTTTTTCTGCAATGAGTGGAAGGGATTGGCCAGAATCCCATCCACTTGGCAGGTAATGTAAAACACAGCATTTTTGCAGCGGGCTTTCCGCTGAGGCCAAAATGCTGTACTTTCGCAGTGTGCGGCCCTGGCCTAATGCTCTTATTGCCTGAGGCCACACGTCTGCATTTTTTTTTGCAGACTTTGCTGCAGTTTTTTTAAGCTAAAAATGGATTTAAAATATTGGGACCAGTGGCGTAACTAGGAATGGCAGGGCCCCGTGGTGAACTTTTGACATGGGGCCCCCCCCCAACCGACACCAACGCCGAAGACCTCGACCGACCCCCTCCTCCGCGCTCTTAGTAAGCCCTGCACACAGTATTATGTCAATTAGTGGCCCCTGCACACAGTATTATCCCCCATAGTGGCCCCTGCACACAGTATTATCCCCCATAGTGGCCCCTGCACACAGTATTATGTCCAAGATCGGCAAGTAAATAGGGCCAGTAATGGACAATTTAAAAAAAAAAAAACGCAGCGGTAGCGGCTGTCACCGGGCCCCCTAATGACCTGGGCCCTGTGGCAGCCGCCTCCGCTGCCTCTATGGTAGTTATGCCCCTGATTGGGACATATAAAGGAAGCTTCTAATACTTCTACCTTCTGCTAAATGTACTCTTGTTTTTGGTTCAAAAACCCTACCAAAATCTGCAACAAAAAAAAACTTTTCCACAACATGTGACCTCAGCCTGATTGTGGAAACCAGTAAAGGTTCACTAATATGATCTTTTACTTTATCTAACGTTTTATATGCAAGTTACTGGAGGTTGTTGTAAGTAAGGGTTGGTTCACATCTGCATTGGTATTCCGTCCGGAGGAGTCCGCATGGGAACCCCACCAAACGGAATACCAAATGCAATTGCAAGCGCTTTGCAGTAAAAGCACACGGATCCCATAGACTATAATGGGCTCCATGTGCTTAACATGCGCAGCCCGCATGAATCATGCGGACAGGAAAGTAGATTGTGAACTACGCTCCTTTCCGCATGATCCGTGCAGAGATCTGGCGGCAAGCACACGGACCCCATTAAAGTCTATGGGGTCCATGTACCTTCACTGACACACCGCTTGCAATTGCATTTGGTATTCCGTTCGGGGGGGGGGGGGCCTCATGCGGACTCCCCCGGACAGAAAACCAACGCAGATGTGAACGAGGGGGTAAGAGACAAATATGGTAAAGATACACAGCGATGCATAAAGAAACATTAGATAGATAGATAGATAGATAGATAGATAGATAGATAGAAGAGATATAGATAGATAGATAGATAGATAGATAGATAGATAGATAGATAGATAGGGTACTTTAGACCGATCTTATATCACAGACAGATCATTGTATTCATCAATGGTGTGAAACAACTAAGAAGACGAATTATTAACTGTAATTAATATATAGTTTACAGCCAGTATTGATATGGTTTTGTATCACACTAGTTCAATATTGGGCTTTTAAAGATATTGTGGGTTTTGTGAAAATCATCTTCTGTAGACATTTGCCAGTTATTTTTTCTATTATAATAAAAGGAAAAAAAACAGTTGTAAGTATATAATACATCTCACTCTCAGTCTATTAAAGTGGAAAAAAAGCATTTTGAAGCTGTAAAACTTACACTCAGCGGTGTCCACTTTAGATAAAAAATTTTCATTGATTGGATAGAATGCAGGTCTCATTTTTTGCCCATCGATTCCCCTGGTGACCTTCACAGAGCATCAAAGCCAGGAACGAACCCAAACTGACCCCTGGCTTTATGTGCATTATTATAGTGAGAGACAGGAGCTACTTACAGTCCATGCTATTGTCTCCATGGATGTATAATAAAGAATTCTAGAACTGCTCCTGCCGAGAACACTTCATGAACGTACTATCTCTTTGCTCTTTATAAAAAAAAAAGTTAAAACTCTATATTTCTTGGAAGACTTTCTTGCCTTCTTGAGAACAATGTGGCACCTTTATAATAAGTTCCTCACATTTGTTGCTACTTTTTTTTGAATTGTTATTGAGCTTTTCTGTTACACTATAGGTAAAAAATACCAGTGAGTTTGTGTATAAGTATGATTGTTAAAGTGTCCCTACACCGAAGACTCTCTTTTTGCCGGCCTAGCCGAATGCAATCTATTGTTTCTTGTTATCAGATTTGGGAGATGTTGGTGAAATAGTTAATGAAATATCAGCCCCTGTGGGTACAACCTTATATCACAAGCCTCCAGTCTTCAGAACCTGTACAGATATATATATATATATATATATATATATATATATATATATATATATATATGACTGCGGGTTTAGCCATTATATAAAAAAGTTTGATTTTTCAAAGATAGACAGCTATGTGGGACATAAGCAAAGGTTGGGTTAAGGTAACCAGTAATGTATCAATATAACGTGTGAATATTCCTCTTATCTCCATAATTCTGGATCAACATATTATTTATTAATAATAATAATGATAGCAGTAAACCTTGTGATAAACCTTTGTGTTCATGCTCTAATGGGCACAATCCCATCGATTGCTAATACAATTCGATCTGCTAATATAATTCACACATACAGTATCTGCAGTATGGACGGTTTGCAAAGTTTTCAGAACTGAAGTTAAATGGTATAAGAGTGAAAGTTGATAAGAGCAGGGACGTCTTATTATTTGATGCTTACTTCTTTAATTGTACAGCGCTGCGTCATATGTTAGTGCTATTTAATTACAGATTGTCATTATGAGAAAGGTGAAGACATTTTTCCATACATCATCTCACAAAAGGCCAAAAGTGGCTACTTACAAGGAACATTACATTGCATAGTATAAGAGAATAAGTTTGACTGTGGTTTTAACATGTAGAATTGCAAAATGTAGAATTCTGAAAATGCATTTTTTTTCTTTTTTTTTGTAAATGTTATGTGAATGCACCTATATAGGAAGATACTTGAATGGCCAAAATTTTTAAGTAAATAATAAAAGGTTAAATTGTCCCAAAAGATAATTAGAATTCTATTAGACAGGATAATACCAGTTTCCTATCTGTCATTAAGATGTAATGAAGGAACACCTTGCAGCAGGCAGGTACAGCAATCATACTGATACTGAAGCTCAAGTAGTCAGTAGTCAGTGCAGAACAGGCGGCATAAAGCAAACACATCTACAAGAAAGTTATTTGCTCACACAATACATATTTCATCCAAAAAAAACCTACTGGTTTGAAAAGCTGAATTTAAACAATGTAAATCTTACCTTGGTGTTCAAAGCATAGCTACTGAGCGGGAGAGTGAGAGGGAGAAGAAAGGAAAAATGCTATTTACACAAATAACAGTAACCCAGATACATCCAGCAGGATGGAAGAAATAGGTCCTCGCAGTGCAATCATGTCTCTCTAGATGTAGAAAAGTATTTTACCACCCTTTGCAACAAATCGGGAATGAGACCATGGACTCCGGTGTGCTGCAGCTGAGGAATTTCATGTCAAAGTCAACTTCTCAGGCAGTCTCCAGGGATCTGCGCTCTGCACATTCTCATGAAGGGTGTGAAAATCAGATTTTCTAAAATGGATCAGTAATTCTCAATGAAGGGGACAAGGATCGATAAATCATTGCTAAGTAGATTGTAAAGGAAAAAATTATTCTTGTGGTGACAGCGCATTAGGGCTTTGCAAACAATCTCAATAAACTAAAGACATCCCATTTCTTGCAGAGATTCTTCATATCTGTTTTTCTTTTAATAATCTATGATCATTGCCTGGCTCTGTATTTACTGGGGATGTCGCTGAAATGTTTCAAGCATGTTGTTTGTACTGCGTATGGTTATTGTTATGCATTAGAAAGAGTTAACGTTGGTTTCTAACATAAGGGGTTAAACAGGGGGAGCTGTTGATGTGTTGGACATTTGTAATGGAAGTAACTCTTGTGGCAGGGGGCTATGCTTAAATATTACTCTGGCCCGAGCATGTAGACACGTGCATGGTGTCATCTGAATTTCTATGTGGTACTTGGAATACCACTATAAATGAAAGTTTTTGTTGGGAACCAATGCTTTGTTCAGAGCCACCTTATCAGGGAACTGCCTTAAGAGCAATTTCTTAATTTTCTGCAGAGATATTTCAAGTGTCACTTTTTTAACCCTTTACAAGCACAGTAATAACAAGGCACTTTTTGGTGATTTTAGCGATTACACGCTGGGTTAACAGTCACAATTTTCTAACTATAATTTGTTAACTTTACAAATACTTAAAACCAGTTCAGGACTATAGATATTATAGTGTATAGATCATAGATTTACAGATAGACTATAAGTTGTATAGACTATAGATTTACACTGTTGAAGGTTTAACCCTTTCCCACTGCAGCAATTTTTGTTTCTTTTGGAAAATCTTCAAATCTTCAGGTTGCATTTAAGGCTTGAGAAAGCGCTTTTGTTAGCGCGAAACGGCTGTTGCCTCTATACGCCTGTATATGCATATTCTCCCTTCCTGAAGAATGTTTTTATGAAAATGTCGTAATAAAGAAAAGTTTTTTAAAGAAAAATTCATCGAATTGGTGAGTGCCCTACATTGCAGAAATACAGCTTTTTTTGTTGCAGATCTTGTTGCAGTTTTTGAGCCAAAGCCAAGAATGGCTACAAGAGAAATTGGAGATATATATAAAGTACTTATACTTCTACCTTCTACTCTTCTACTCTATCCACTCCTGGCTTTGGCTCATAAAACTGCAACAAAATCTGCAACAACAAAAAAAAACAAAAACGCGTTTCCGCATCGTAGGGCCTTAGCTTCAGACATGTTTTTTGAGGCTCAAGTTTTAATTTTATTCCATTTCGTGGGATGTCCATATGTGTTCACCATACGTGATAAGTAGAGATGAGTGAATGCATTTGATCAAATTGGTATTCGATCGAATATCAGGCTGCTCGAGATATTCGATTCCAATCGAATACCACACAGCAAACGCACTAAAAATTATATTTTTACTCCTAGGCCGATATTTTTACTCCTAGGCCAGTGACAGTGACAAGAGGACACCCTCTACATCTGGAGGAGAGAAGGTTTCACCAGAAACACCTGAGATGCGCTGAGCTCTGTTATACCTGAGCGCAGCCCATCTCAGGTGTAGCAGAAGTAGACAGGTAATTGCCAAATATCTTAATTATGTTGAAAAAGATATAACCCTACAAGCTTCCTGCATGACTCAAGACTTCCTTCAAGGTGGAAGATGCCATGCATGATATTACTGTTTTATGATTACTTGGATGAAATAATGTGCAAGAAACAGGCATTCAGAAAGTATGTACCATGTTATATGAACATAAATGGAGATTTTAGCTCCAATACCCTGCAATTCCATGATGCTCAGGATACAAATGCTGAGGTTCCTGCTCTGTGAGCTCCAAACACACCTACAAAACACTGCAAGGTAATCTCCTCTCAATGCTTGCCGATTCTCTCACTCTCACGTTCATTGGACTTAGAAATGAACATGAGATATAATATGTACATACTGATAGTTTATGGACAAGAACTGATGGACAAGCAAACTACTCCGCCTGATAACTTGATATGAAATTGGTTATCGGAAATGGAAAAGGGATACAGTCACCTAAAAAGAGGTCAGTGGTCTTAAGACATTGTAAAAAATGAAAAGCTGATCTGGTGGTCCTACCTCTAGGTTACCAAATGAAACAGTTATGGGTAGGAGAGGTAGTTCTGCATCGGCTCCCATTTTTACTAAATTGAAGTCAACAGACAATGTGGCCCACATACTATTGGTCCTGCTAGATACCACTTTTGGGTGATCTTTGACTCTATAACATCTTTGGCCCAAACATGGATCCAAAAGATTTTCTATATCATCTCAAAGCCACTATTGCAACAGATCCCAATCCATACAAAATAGTGGCTGGCAACCTTAATACCAAATTGAAAACACCCACAAATACCATGCATATGACGGGATTGGCACAAGACATCGCTCTCTGCCTTTGCATTAGACCTTGACCTTATGGATGTTTGGTGATGTCCATCAGTTGTGTTCTGATATTGATTACATATTTGCAAGTCAACCCCTGCTAAATAGATTCTGCCCCCCAGTGAAACATTTCTGACCATTCTCCAGTCACAGTAGCCTTATATGCTGACCACTTTAGCGGAATGCCTATATCTGCTTTGCAACATTCCTAACAAAAGATGATACCTTTCTGCAACTTTTAAGATCGTGATGGGAAGAGTATGATTATTAGAATGGTGAACACAAATCTAACCCCTCCCTCTGTTGGGAAGCCACCAAATCCTGAGAGGACATACAGTATAACAGCATGCACATCTCATCTTAAGAGACAAGGTAGGTAGGCCTACAGACTTAGCAGTCAATCCTTACATTAAGCCTACATTACTTAGCTAGCAGATCCAAGCCTGCACTCACTAGCTTCCAGGACGGTGAATAGAACATCATTTGAACTTGAATTGGACAGAGAAGTTTAGTAGGTGTCTCTATGAGATCAATCTTTTTCACTTTGGCAACATGGCGGGACATTGTTGTGAACTTTGCAAGGTCTTTTAGTGCAGAATTCTACCAGGCCACAACCCACAGATAGCAGGTCTCTTGAAGGCCTATTACTCTTCTATCCAAGAGGGGACAGCAATAAAGATAGGAAGTATCCCAGAGTCATCATACATGTAGAAGTACCCTCCTTTACTTAAAAAGATTAGGGAATAATTGGAGAGATGGATGACACTTCCCCTGAACCTGATGGGTAGGGTGTATCACATCAAAATGATGAGTTTCTCCCAGATATTATATTCCCTACAAACCCTTACTATTCTCCTGAAACACAAAGATGCTACAACTTTAAACAGAAACTCTGTAAAATTTCTCTAGCAGGGAAAATATTAGTCATATTAAAAAGTAACAGAGCATGGGGTCGACTCAGTTTGACCAATATGCACAAATACAATCTGGCATGCCTCACCAGACACATCATAGACTGGGTTCAGGGCACCTCGTATTTCTCTACGACATGACTATGTGGCTGCAAAGATCTCCCACATATCCTGGTGCCCGCATATCATAACTTATTCACAGAATTACCTATTGTAGCCAAAGAATCTACACTATTACGTGACACCATTAGAATGTGGAAAGAACAGTGAGAAAACTACAAACTGTCTTATCAGATCTCCAACCACCTGCCCCTTTGGTCGCATACCAGCTTTTTGCTGGAATGACAAATACATTTTTCAATATGTGGCATCAGGGAGGTATTGAAAAACTGGGTCAAATATTACATCCTACAGAAGCCAGAATAAAGACATTCACAGAACTGTCTAGGGAATATGGTTTACCAGCGGGCAGGATTTTCAATACCTGCAACTTAAAGCATTTTGCAACTTAAAGCATTTTGCAGACGACATTTCAGCGACCTAGTGGGGGAGTTTCACTCCAATTGTTTTGATACGATCATAGGCAAATTACCAGTAAGACGCTCCATCTGTGAACTCTCTATTGATATACGTGGAAAGGGTGGTGAACTAGATGTCCCAATATGTTTCCCTTATTGGGAAAGAGTGCTATTGGCAAGTGATGTATCTTTTCTTATACTGGAGGGTTTGAGTGTGTTACGAAGACATACTTTAAGCATGAATGAATGGCAACATGGATGAGTTTCTCATCTAAAACTCATCCATGTTGCTATTCATTAATTTAAATACCAGCAGCGGATTTAAACCACCATATATGGCTTTGACCCTCCATACAAAAATTTTGGAGAAGTAGGTCTATATAGTTAAGATTTATCTGGAAACTATAGCATACAATCCTCTGGCATTCCTATTCCACTCTTCTATCCCTTCAGCGGCCACTGCTACAACTAAACACAATCTCCCAGATGTCATCCACGTTATACTCCTAGTGGCATATTAAATCATTGGATTCATCCTACCTTAGGGGCCGTTCACACTACCGTTGGTGTATGCTCAGCAGTGTCCATAACTATTGTCTGTACAAGAATTTAGCAATGGACACTAGCTGGTCCGTTTGCAATTTCCATTAATTTCAATGGGATTTTATCTTGTGTCCTTTAGTGTTCGTTTACAACCGTGTTTTTTCAAGCGGACAAAAAAATCCTACATGCAGGACTTTTCTGTGCATTTGAAAAAACATACAGCAAGTGTCTGTTATTTTTTTAACATTGAGGTCTATGGGGAACGGATATATAATGGACAGTAACTTATAGCTATCAGTTATTGCTAGAGATGAGCGAGTAGTACTCGATCGAGTAGGTATTTGATCGAATACTACGGTATTCGAAATACTCGTACTTGATCGAGTACCACTCGCTGTTCGAATGTAAAAGTTTAATGTAGAACCAGCATTGATTGGCTGAATGCTATACAGTCGGCCAATCAACGCTGGTTCTTCTCCTACCTTTAGAAGTCTTCTCCGTGCAGCTTCCCCGTGGCGTCTTCCGGCTCTTCATTCACTCTGCCAGGCATCGGGCCTGGGCAGAGCCGACTGCGAATGTCCGCCTGTAGTGCGGACATACGCAGTCGGCTCTGCCCAGGCCCAATGCCTGGCAGAGTGAATTCAGAGCTGGAAGATGCTGCGGGGATGCTGCAAGCAGAAGACTTCTCGGAGGATCCAGCCCGACCCTCACTCGTGGACTTGGTAAGTATAATTTGATTGAACGTTGCCTACCCCTGAAACGAGCATTTTCCCCCCATAGACTATAATAGGGTTCGATATTCGATTCGAATAGTTGAATATTGAGGGGCTACTCGAAATGAATATCGAACCTCGAACATTTTACTGTTCGCTCATCTCTAGTTATTGCCTGTTTGTGTCCGTTATGATAGGTGTCCATTTTTTTAAAAAAAAAAATTTTAACGGACACCTTCTGAGCAAAAACCAATGGTAGTGTGAACCCTAACTTACCCATGCAGACAGAAGTGACTTTACAAAGAAAACATTATAAGTATGTTGGCAAAATAGAGGCAGAAAGATACCGAGATATTTCATCTGTAAATGGAAATAATCTAAAACTTCATATGGTACATGTTCTGAAATAGCGGATCTTGGTATCATCTGGAAATTGTAAAAGTTACACTAAAACAAAACTGAGATACAGACAACTGGTGGGTTTGTCTTGATCCCATCCCTATAAAACTTAAGGCTGGTCTTGCACGGCCGTAATGTAAGGGCCCCTTCACACGGAGTTTACGCTCCGTGTATTCTGTACATTTTACACGTGTAAAAATACACGTGTGAAATGTAGTTAGCCATTGCGTTCAATGGCATGTTCGTATAACGCGCGTCTTTTTGCGCTAATCTTTTTGCAAAAAGACACGCGATATACGAACATGCCATTGAACTCAATGGCTAACAACATTTTACATGTGTATTTTTACACATGTAAAATGTACAGAATACACCGAGCGCATACAGAATACACAGGCGTAAACTCTGTGTGAAGGGGCCCTAAGTCCGCAAATGGTCCGCATTTGAGGGTTTTCAATTGCGGACCATTTGCGGACACATTATATTCAATGCGGCCTCTTACACCACTGGATATTTTATCCGCAATTTAAAGAACATGTCTGTAATGACTGTGAATTGCGGTACTGCACGGAGTCGCCCATAGAACTCTATGGGCGAGTACAGCAGGACCCGGATGTCTGCAGAGACTATGTTGCTGATCAGCAACTTGCGGACCGTACATTCAGTACAGTCATGTAAGACCAGCCTAATAGTGATTCCTCGATTGTTGTGACTGCACTTTATACTCAGGTGAAGGTTGCAGTTGTAGTGTGGTAGATTATGTCCTGGTTTGTTATTTCTTATTGATGTATGCTATGCCCTTTCTCAAACTGTACTGTGACTGCCGGATTATGTATTTCATGTTTTGTTAACACTGTGCAAACAGCAGTTCAGTAGTCTGTCTATGTCTGTAAACAGATGATCATAGCGTCTGTTATATACAGTAATGTAACGATACCCCACAAAAATGATATACAGAAGCAACCACATGAGGAAACAAAGACAACACAGGATGAGGAATATGCAACATGTTCTTCTATGGGAATGCTCAGATTTATCCAAACCAAAATATGGTCCTGCCTCAGTATGTGTTTGGAATAGTTCCTATCCATGTGTCATTTATATAATGTCTTATTAACCATTTTAAATCAGTTTATGCAAATTATGTTAATGACCAAGTCTAAATAAGATTTCATTAATTTCAGCAACATATTGCAGAAAAAAAGAGCTGCAAAAAAGCTGTACAGGTTAAATAGGGGAAGCAAAGAGAAACACACAGCAAAAAGTAACTAGTTATTAGCAGTTAGGGCTCATTCTGACGCTGTTCAGACAGTGCTGACTGTGCTAGACTGTATATGGACAATTAAACAGAGGAACAGCACAGACCATAGGAATAAGAAAAGATGATCCAGAATTAGTATTTCATGGAGAAGTATCTGTTACAACAGACATATCAGAAGGGTCCATTCACATGGAGGAAAATTGTGAGGAATTTGGTGTGGAATTTCAGCGCTGAAAAAAAAAGCCTCCCATTGACTTCAACAGGTTCCTTTTTTTGCTAGAAGAAAACAGGAACCCATGAAAGTCTGAAAGTTAATGAGAGGCTTTTTTCAGCGCTGAAATTCCACATCAAATTCCTCACCATTTTCCTTCATGTGAATGGACCCGAAGACGTAACTGCTTGTCTTTAAAACCACTAGAGAGGACCAAGGACCAACATTTTCTTATAGCACTACAGATGCAGGAGACTTATCTTTTTTTGCAGGACAGGTTTCCCATTAATTCAATGTTTGGATGGTTTGGGGGTAGATTGAAAAAGAAAAGTAATTCTGTAACTTTTTTTTTTTTTTACAAATCTGTAAGTTTCTGGTGTAAAATAATTTATAAATATTTCTTTTTTATTATACTGTATATTCTTTTTTAAAGAGTGTTTCTCATGCTAGGTTCCACTAGCTTTCGGGTTTCCATCCTTCGGGAAACCCTATCCGCTTAAAAAGCTTTTACACGGGGAAACCCATGGACCCCAAAAGACTATAACGGGGTCCACCTAGTTTCGGCTGAAAACAAGGAAGGGAAAATTACTCTTTGCAGGACTTTTGTCTTCACCAAGGGGGAAGGAGTCTCATACTGGGACTCAAACGCTAGTGTGAACCTAGTGTCAGAAAATAAAATTTTTTACAATGTTTATTCATTTTTTACTTTTTAAGTTCCAAAATGTGACATTAATCTTTTCTTTTTTTCTTAATATAAGTTATAATGTGCATGTTTCCGTATTCTTGGAAGTTTTAACCTCTGCCTAAAGCTTTTGATCATTTAGAAATACAGGTACTGTACGCCAAATGCATTAAGGGGTTAACATATCCCTTTATTGAATTTCCTTTATTTACAGTACTAAATTAAATCTTAGTGTCAATAAAATGTCTAATTAATATTGTGAAATATGTAGCGATAAGAAATATTGATTGAGAAAGTAAGGTAAAACATATTTCTTATGAGCGAAGTGTTTAACATTGTATATGGCAAACAGGGCTGAAGGATGAAAGGTTTCCTAATAAAACAAGCCGGGACTTAACAAATGCAAATAACTTCTAAACAGAAATTACCTTTATGTGCACATTTCCTGTGCCAGGGTGAAAGTGACGAGGAACGTCAGACAGAATGAAGCGCATTGCATATGTTGCAGCTGAAATGAAACACTGAGAATGTTTTAAATGTTTTCAACACATCAGCATGAAGCATCGACCTAGTTGGAATCACTTAGATCTAAAATAAATGCACAGATTGTTTTCACAGCGTGTCTCTCTTCCCCAAACCACAACAGGCATGCTTGTGTCTGCTTCTAGGAAAGTATTTCAGCCCCCTGCCTTGGTCTACTGTGGCCCATGACCTGATCGATACCAGGGGTGAGGACACAAAGGAAGCCAAGAGAAGATTATGAAGATGAGGAGAGTGACAGAATTAGCTTACACAATTTGTTCTCTGTCTCACCTTGAACATATCTGGGCATAAACTGCAGGACATAGCACACTGGCATGATAGACGTCTGAACACTACACTAGTTGTATTTCTAGATATGACATATGCATACTCCTTTAATAATCTATTACTTCCAATATGATTTTTATCATCACATTTGCACAAAGTGTAGTAGTCTTCGTCACTCCAGGTGAGACCTTTAGATGTCCCTCATCCATTACATGAAACTTCAAAAACAAATTAAACCATCAACGCTATCTTAGGCTAAGGAGCCACGTTGCGGAACACAGATATAAAAGTAATGCGGAAACGCATCACATTTTTTCTGCAATGTTTTTCTCTGCAATTTTTTTTTTTTTTACCTTATTAAGACTGAAGCCATATGTTGCAAAAACACTGCGGAAAACCCCACTGCGTTTTACATGGGATGCTGGTGTTTTCATATAGGTATAATAAGAGCAAAAAGTCAGCAGATAAAAACTCTTTTATCTGCATAAACACAATGAAAAACACTACGAAAATAAAACAGTGTTTCTGCTGCGGTATTTTGCTACATGGGGCCTTAGCTTATCTCCATAGGGAAAACACGAGCATTTCCACAGGTAAAGGTGCCATGATGTATTTTTTCAAAAACGCATGCAGCTTTTCCACAGCGTGTTTCTTTTCCATCATGTGTGGATGGGATTAGCCAGAATCTGCTGTTACAGTGTTTCCATAGCAAGAAAAACTCTGCATTTGTACGCATTGTGGAACCTTAGCTCTATTCAGATCATGTTTTGTTTTTTTGTGTAGATTGTGAGCCCCACATAGAGCTCACAATGTACATTTTTCCCTATCAGTATGTCTTTGGAATATGGGATGGAAATTCATGCAAACACGGGGAGAACATACAAACTCCTTGCAGATGTTTTTTTGCCCTTGGTAGGATTTGAACACCAGGACTCCAGCGCTGCAAGGCTGCAGTGCTAACCACTGAGCCACTGTGTGGCCCTAGATCATTTTTTTTTACTCTGTTAAGGGGGTGTTCACACTACCGTCACGTCTTTTACATCTGTTTTTTACATCTTTTTTGTGTCCTTTTTTTGCATCCATTTTTTGCGTCCTTTAACGGGGCATTCACACTACCACTTCTGTCCGCTTCGGGGTTTCTGTCAAAAACCCTGGGGAAACTGGACAGGGGATGACATGCTGGTGGTCAGCTTAATAAACCATTCATTTGAATGGGTTTTTAAAGGTGACCGCCGGTGTCCGTATGCAGACTCTCTGCCTGGAAACTGTTTTTTTTTTTTTTTGCACAGACACAAAGTCCTGCATGTACGACTTTGTGTCTGAATGGTTAATAAAGCTGACCACCAGCATGTCATCCCCTGTCCAGTTTCCCTGGGGTTTAGTAGTGTGAACGCCCTGCAAAAAACAGATGCAAAAAAGGACACAAAACAGATGTAAAAAACAGACGTAAAAGACGTGATCTGAATATAGAATAATGAAATAAATATAGCAATCAGTATATGATTTAAGGATATTTTCTAACACTAGGTTCATATTAGCATTCGGCTCTCCGTCATTTGGGTCCGCATGGGGCCTGAATCTGGCATCTTTAGACATGTCAATCTGAGGTTAGGTTCACATCTACTTTGCGTTTCCATTCGTGGGTTCCCAAGCAGAAACCTGATACACATAAAAAGTGGTTACCTTAGGAAACCCATGGACCCTCAGATTATAATGGAATCTGTGTGGTTTCCACTTGGTTTTTGCCCCAAAAGGGTGAAAAATGCAGAGAGAAAAGCAGTGCTTGTAGCCCCAAGTATCTAATGGCATGCAAACATTTCTTACTGCAACAAAAAAAAATTAGAGGATAGTTTCCACCCCATTACCTCCATTACTTTTGTAGCCACTCCTTTAGTTAAAGCCTATTAGACAGCTGCTGTCTTTACACATGCAAAAATCAATTGTGAGGCTAGGGGTCCCACATAGCAGAAAAACAGAAATTTTCCCATGGTGGAAACTCTGCGGCAGGAACTGTGGCGTTTTACAGTACCTGCAAAGTGGATAGGATTGTGGCTAATCCCATTCACACATTGCAGGAAAATATCCGCAGAGGAAACGCTACAATTTCAAAAAAACATCACATTTTTGTAAATCGCAGCATGCCAGTTACCGATGGAAACTATGGCTTTTTCCATAAAGATATAATTGAAGCAAAAAGTGAAAAGATTTCTGTGAATAATTCCGCAGGTGTTTCTTTTCCCAGTGTGGTTTTTCCTGCAACGCTTTGCGGTTGCTGCTCGCTACGTGGAGCCTCAGCCTTAGGGTCCATTCACACGCAGGAAAATGGTGCTTTATTTGGCGCTGAAAAAAAAGCCTCCCATTGACTTCAATGGGTGCCGCTAGCTTTTTTTTCCTCTAGTGGAATTCTCTAGCAGAACCCATTGAAACTAATGGGAGACCTTTTTTTCAGCAATGAAAATTCAGCACCAAATAAAGCGCCATTTTCCTCCCTTCCTCCGTGTGAATGGCCCCTTATGCTGTTAATTGAACACCTCCCCCCTCCCCCCGCACTTCCACACCTTATATGCAACCTGACCTTATATTTAAATGATCTTATGAATGTGTTATTCTATAGGTGTATCATTGCCGCATGTATCATTTGGATAGTGTATCAGTATCAAAAATGCTCAGGGGCCATGAAATATTTTATGTGATAATAAATGCGTCTATGTGAATATATACAGTACATTACATAGTTCCTAAGAGCTAAATATACATGCCCAATGATCGCAGCATAACCAATAAATACTGTACTTTTTATCTCTATTCTTGTTATGATATAATTAAAAATAAAAACAGAATGAAGTATAAAACGTATATCGAAAGTTGTATGAAACATTGTTTAAGTTACATGGAAAATGAGCCTTCCTTCAGTATCCACAATCCTTTCTGTGGTGTCAACCGTTGCCATAATCTTTAAGTGTTCACAAGGAAGGTCATGAAGAATACATTTCACTTGCTGTCAGCAAAACTGGCAAACAACTTTTATTTTCATGTTTAATGTTTGTTTGTCAAGGACAACTTGGATCCCTTTCTTCTAACTTCTTAAACAAAAGCACAAGGGAGTCTTTACACAGAGATGCTGTTTGTCTCCTCATCTAGCTTTAGCTTCTTCTATTCTGTTAAAACGTGTTCTTGCATAGACTTATATGTCACCATAATTGTAAATAAATAGCAGGGGGGACCCTAACCCATAAGGATAAATGAGATATTACAACAAATTGAGACAATACCCAAATCAGAATTCTGTTTTTTAGAGACCAACACCCACCCAGTAACTACGACATGACCTAGTCTACAATTCCACAAGATAACTATATACTCATAAAATCATTTTGTGATCCCATTTTTAAATTTTAAAGGTACTAGAATATTAAATCATGTGTTTAGCATCTGCTGGATTATGTAGTAATTCTAACTAACTCGTCCTTGCTCTAGGCCACATGCATTGTGCTTGTTCCTATTTGTGCTATAGCTCACTATAATTCATATCTGCTTTCAGTTTTAGTTAATAAGCATCCATTAAAAACACCTTTTTTTGTTATTTGCAAGTTTAGTGTCTTGATACCTTATGTTTTTGAACACCAGCTAGCTGACACCAGATTCAGCATTTTTTTCTATTTTATTTTAAATCAAGTTAAAATGAGTCAATCAGGTTTTTAATGTATTTTCACATATTTCATTCCAATGTTCCCTTGTTCAGAAATAAAATTGGTCACAGATTTTAACTGAGAAACTGAGAAACTACATTTACCAGAAGCATACTTGTGCAGATTCACTAATACTGCCCGTGCCCGCTTTAAGCAATCCTGCCGGTTTCCATCTTCTGCCCCGAGAATTTGGACAGGGGACGTAAACCCGGCAGTCAATTTTCATACGCATTCACTTGAATGAGTTTGCAAAGTGACCGCCCGTGAGCGTGTAGTGCCTGTCCGCAGCGAAAACGTTTTTTTTTTAACCGGACACAAAGTTGGACATGCAGGACTTTGTGTCCAGTTAAAAAAAATGGTGGAAAGGCCCAAAACGCTCATGGGCGGTCACTTTGCAAACCCATTCAAGTGAATGCGTATGAAAACTGACTGCAGGGTCTGCGTCCCCTATCCAGTTTCTCGTGGCAGAAGACGGAAACCGGCAGGATTGCCTAAAGCTGATAGGGGCGCAGGTGTGAACCCGCCCTAAGACTGTATTCACACAACAGTAAATAATGGCTGTGTGATGGCTGTGTTATATCAAGCAGCATTAATTTTATTGTCAGTGAATGGGGCTTATTCAGAGGACTGTTATATCACGTTGTCACGGACCGTTAAAGCATAAGTCATGTCCTATTTTTGGCAGTTTTCATGGATCCCTCCATACACTGAAATGTATGGAGGATCTGTAAAAATGGGTGCCCTTTGGGTGCAAGATGGCCACGGCCATTTTGCACCTTGGTCATGTGAATCTAGCCATAGATTAGAGAGTCTTCACTCGAAGCATATGTAGATCATAGGGGCTGATGCTGGATGACAAAAATGGTGCATTTCATCACCTATTTCATGCCAAAAAAGTGTCACAATGTTGCTGTATACTGTCACATATTAAGTTACACTACTTTTTCTATTTACTCTCAGAGATCAAAGGGTTGAAGCAATAAAAGGTATTTTTCCTCGGTGCCTAGCATAGAGGATCCAAAGTTGATGGGTGGGGGTTTCACCATTGAGACCCCCATTGATTCTGAGAACAGGAGGTGTTTACTTCCTGCTGCAAATTCAGCCTGACTGCAAACAGGCTGAATGTAGATGTGTCCGTGCATGACAGGACACATCCAAGCTCTTATTCACTTCAATGGAAGTGTCAGAGTACAACACTCTCCTTTAATTCTTACCCAGTTGTTATTATTGATGGAGTATGGATAGTAAATCTATGAGGTTCCGACACCCAGGATCCTTGCAGATCAGCTTCACAGGGACAGCCCAGCTGCCTATAATGTTTAAATACCCGTTTGCCATATAATGTGTAGCAGCGGCTTTTGGTACTCCAGCACTGAACTACTGAAGTCTATGGGACCGCGCTGCAGTACCTGAATCCACTGCTACACTTTGCATATGGCTAGTGAGCAGCGTAGCTCCAAGCATGTAAACATTACCAGGAGTCTTATTATCTCAGAGCAGCTGATCTGTGGGGGTCCTGGGTGTCAGATCTTTGCAGATCTAATATTAATGACCCATGCTAAGGATAGGACTTCGATATTAGTCCTTTAATGAGAACATCAGTGCAAAGTACATAGCGGTCATTGGTCCCTAAAGCAGAGCATTTTTGGATTTGAAAATGAAGATCAATTAACAAGGGAGACTATCTATGTCAGTATATCAGAAAAGTGACTAAAATACTGTTGGCATCAAATAGTCACCATCCTCTTCCCCTCAGTCATACTAACTCCAAAAGACAGTTACTGCATATGTACAGGAACTGTTCCACTTTATCACAATTCCATCAAAGAACAGATGAATTACTCCAACAGGCACGTAGCTCTGCAGCGTCAAGGAATAGCATGGAACTTTGGATTTTACAGATACACTATGAGAAATGGGTTTATTTAAGATCTAACTAATACTCACTACTAGTGATAGAAGGCCCATACAGGTCATGAATATCATTGAGTCTTGCTTGGGAATTCTTAAATTGGACCCTGATTTTGCCGACATTTATTACCCAGACATCAGCAGTGACATTCCATAGAGGGATGAATTTGAGGGACAGATTGGTTCATTGCCATTTGTCTCTCCTAGGTACAGATGTGACATGGCTTTTTTTCAATAATTATTTCTTGAATTTTGATACATTCTATCATATGATCCATTTGTTCCAAAACTCCCCTTTTCTTCTTGTACACATGTAACAGCTATCCCCTTAGATGGCATCAAATATTGTCTGAATGCTTTGTCGAATATTTGTTCCAACAATTACTCCTACATTCCTTCTACTTCTAAGTTTTACTCCTAGTTCCAAACAATCGAGAGTAGCAAGAAACATCATGTTGTTTAAAGTTTATTCTTAACAGTTAAACTTTCACCAGTGACAGGTAGGACCATGTGGAACATTGAGAATAATCTACATGGCCACATGCCCCTGTCCAAAAATCTATGTAAGCAAAAGAATTAATGAGCTAAGAAAAGATCATGTGGATCATGTGGGCAACATCCCATGGAAGGAATATAAGAGTTGTTGTACGCTCATTACTCAAGTAACCCTTCTACCCCATCTGTGTCATCTGTGTGATCCCACAAAAGGAGCATCGCTCACTGAGCAATCATATATGGGGGCATTGGAAGGGTGTTCTAAAACATTGTAAATCTTACAGAAGAATGTTCAGTGGATTTTTGGAATGAAAAATTTCAGATTAGATTGCAATTAGATTTTTTAGGGGTGATAAAGTTGATTTTAACATTGCAACTTTAATATGTGAGGATGATCCTTTTGGCTACCAGGCTACCTGTTATGACCATACATATGCTTAATTGTAGCACATCTGCTTTGTCCCATTTTTTCTTCTTTTTTTTTAAATTTCTTTTATACATATTGTAGACAAGAAGCAGTCATGCCATTAACATTGGTTGCTTGGTTTTTGCACTGTGGCACAATACAAGCATTCGATTAATGCCGACATTTGCATATGGCTAGGACTCATTCACGGTGTCAGTAGTAGCTCACAGTTATAGAGCCTCGCATAGGGAGGGCTGCTTATAAGGAATTATATGGAAGCTAGCTGCTATGTAATCCTTCTCTGTATTCTATTGATCTGTAAAATGGCATGGATTCATATGGGATGAGTCCAAAAAGTTTCAGATTTGCCAAAACGTTAAAGCTTTTAAGAAATTCATAATGAATTTGATTTGTGCTGAATTGATTTGCTCACTTCTATTTGACAGCTCAGTATCCCACTAGTATTAAAAATATATAATACATGAGGTCCCCACAGTCCCCAGACCTCAACCCAATCCAACACTTTAGGGTAGAGTTGAAGAAAAAGCTGTATTCGTGTACAAGTGAGTCAACCAATGTGCACCAACAAAAGCTGTTGTTGGAACAAAAGTGGTTTCCAGTTGTCTACCAGCTGCACCCAGCAGAAGGAGCCATAGCTGTCTGCAGAAAAGTGCTTAATAAAACAGGCGAGGCCGCAGCCATGTTACATGGCATTTTGTATCTGTTAGGGTGGGTTCACATCTCCGGTTTACCCAATCTGGCCAGTTTCCGTCTTCTGCCCCGCAAAACTGAACAAGAGACGGAAACCCAGGGGTCAGCTTTCAAATCCATTCACTTGAATTGGTTTGCAAAGGTTACCGCCTGTGTGCGTCTTCTGCCTATCCGTGGGGAAACCGTTTTTTTTTTACTGGACACAAAGTCCTGCATGTTTGGCTAAAAAAATTGTTTTCTCTGCCGTCAGGCAGAAGACACACATGGGCAGTCACCATTGCAAACAGATTCAAGTGAATGGGTTTGAAAGCTGATTGCCGAGTTTCCATCTCCTGTCCAGTTTTGCGATGCATAAGACAAAAATTGGTCGGATTGGCTAAACCGGAGACCGAGGCGCAGATGTGAACCCGCCCTTACATAAATACCATGTTATTTTGTCAATTAATGTAGACTTTATTTGTCATGTGGCTATAAGATCTACGAGCCTGTAATAAATAATACCAAATAATGAATCCAGTTATGATGCTGGTATACTAGTACAGATATATCTTTATATATTTTTGGAACAACAGGATACATACGCAAGGTCACAGATGAAACTTGTGAACTTTGTTATGTTTTGTATTTTACGCTGTACCTTGAGACCAAACATGAGACAACATCTTCAAAACATGAGCCAAAGCTAAGGAACTTAACACAGTATGCCACAAATGTATAATTCTAAGTACAGTATATTCAGATTACGAGTCACTGTGTGTAAGTCTAATGTAATAAAGATGTGTCTGAAGAACGATCTGAAATTATTTTATCTTTTTCCTTTTATGTTGTTTTCTCTGTTTAACGAGTTTGGGGAGAGACATTTTCTACTAAGTATGTGCAACTGGGTAGAAGTCTTCTTAAATTTTTGATGAAGTCTAGTGTCTGTGTTAGTGAGATTTCAATTGGTTGGCATATGACTTAGTCCACCGAGAATAAGATTTACACTTCAACAGTTTTTTTTCTGCCTTCAATGCACACGTTGATTAAGTATCATATCTATGCGGGTTTTGTTACACATTTTCTGTGGATCCCTGGAATTTGTGCTCTGACCTCAAACATCCACAAATGCACTCCACAAATTTCAAGTCTGTTTAAAGTAAAGGATTAAAGGGAATACATTAGAGAGTAAAAACTTAATGTTCAGCATCTCCATCCCACTACCTGTTTTTAGTTTGTTTTTCACAAGAATTAACTTTAAAAGCAGAGTCTTGTTGGTTTTCCCATAATTCCCCTGGGTGTTGTGTAGCACATATTACTGTATATCCTTGGGAGAAAAGATCATCTTGGCATTAAACATAATCTACCTCAGAGGAGCTGAATATTGCATATAAACATGTCGCACCTTCTATTGTTTTTGTTTAAACGTCATTTCTATTGAGTTTCAAAATAAGGTATAAACAGGTACAAAAAAAAAAAACCTATCAAAAACAACAAAACAGAAATTAAATGAAGAGTCCAATGCAGAGAGGTAATAAGTGCAAAAGTAGTCGGACTGATATAGAAAGGGAGATCAAAGACAGACAAGAAGAACAGGGGAGGAGGGAACCCATCAAAGATCTTTCAAGGTGCAAAATGTGTCCCAAGGACACCAGATGGAGCTTAAAGCCTCCACTGTATTGTTCAGCTTTGCTGTCAAATACTCTAGGGTACATCCTTCATAAGAACAAGGGGTTCCATAACAGCAAGGGGGTGGCTCGCCTTCAAAATAAACCTATAAGAGTCTTAGAAGATGTGCATAAATAAAGGAACAGTTTAGAGGACTTCCGGCCCAGCAGTTTTTGGGGTAAAGTTAAGCAAGTACGTGAGGGGATCAAGAAGCATTCCATAATGAAAAAGACCTTCAGTGATCTCCTTGACTGCTATACAGAAGCCCTGATCAGGGAGTATTCCCAGAAAATGTAGTAGATCGTGGCCATATCCGAACCACACTGCCAGCATTCTGAGGGAATTATAGGGTTTGAAGATTGTAGCAAATGCAATAGAAGTTTCAACTGAGTCCCTCTGAACGTAATACAGCTAATGTTTTTTTTTTATTGCAAGTAAAAAGCTAGTTGTAAACCAGTCCCAAGAAATGACTTTGTTCATGTGCAGTGTGTCCAGCAGTATTACATTTAACACAAGTACAATACTCAGCTCAAATAGTTTTTACATGAGCTTTCTATGCATACATGCTATGATGTCCTGTTGCTAGTTCTTCTGCAAGACCCATGTTTGTGCTCATTAAACAGGTCCATTGGACAGCCCCTTCAGGTTTTATGGGCATCTTTATAATATGTTCTTTCCTGATCAAATGGTCTTCCAAATGTTGTAACCTTCACCTACAGGGCTCAAGAGTTCCATCTTAAAGCTATATCATCAATTTATTTAAGTCACAACTTTATTAAAGGAAAAGTTAACCTATAAATTAGTGCTAGAAGTATTGTTAGTTTGTCTGTATTGTCTGTCAACATTGTTTCTATAAAAATCAATGGACAAACAAAAATTGCTAGACAAACAAGTTCTACATTTCTGAAAACTCCTGAATTTTTTATTTTTATTTTTTAGACAGTTCTGGAGTGGGACATTGAGATTTGTGATAGAAAAGAGATGCCTCTACTCCGGTGATACATCTAGATAAAATTCTATATATATTTATTATAGTTTTCAGTTTTAACCACAATATGAGAAAGACAAGAATTAATTGGGGAGAGGGTTTGGTGGTTACAAGAGGAAATCCTTTTTATTTCTTTATTTTTTTGCATGAGGCGGTGGAGTTTATGCGGTGACGGAAGTATTGTTAGTCCATCCGTAATGTCTATCAACACTTAAGAAAAATCAATAGATAAGTGCTTAATTGCTCCTGAACGTTATTATCTTCAGATAGTTCGGGAATGGGACATTGCTATAGGGACAGGGGGATGGCTTAGTGTATCTACAGGAGACAGAAGAATGGGTGGTCTCCTGTTCCAGTCAGTTGACTTACAGCCGGACAAAGTTCTGATCTGAGTTTTGTGTGGGAAAAGAGATGGATCATCTACTGCGATGAATCTAGAAAAACTCTTAAACTTTTTATATACTTCTTACATTGATTGACAGGGTTTCAAAAGTCCGACCTCCATCGATCTGAAATCCCTGCTTCCAGCAAAGAGGTGAAAGAATGCTGATGATCAAGTGCAGTACTGCAGTGTATTGTACTAGTGATCAATTGAACACATATTAAAGTCCCCTAGAGGGGCGAAAAAAAGTTAAAGAAAGTTAAGTAAATGTTTTAGAAAAAAAACTTTACAGTTTCCCAGTGTATATATTAAACAATAAAGGGTGCCATTAAAAATACAACTTGCTCTGCAAAAAAAAGATCCTATTTTTCAAAAAGTAAAAAAGGTATGGCTATTGATAAATGAAAAATGATATTGGTGCATTATATATATATTTTTTATAATTCAACAAGTTTTATTGATTTTCAAAAGAAATTTGGTGCATTATATTTTAGTAGTATGTATATAAGAGCTCGGGAACTATTTTTCACTGAATCCCAATGCTTCTCTGGAAGTGATCAATATTTTTGCATAAACTCATTTACTATATCTTTCCAGACAGTCCCACTCCTACCTGCATATTAGCACCTCAACCTGCTGAGAATGCAAATATCTGTTCAGCACATGACCAATGCGTTGGTGTCAAAAATAGGGAGATCGAGACAGAGGGCTAAGCAGCACTTACAGGTTTCCTGTGTGAAATTTGTCAACTATGACATCACAGTCATAAGGCAGAGTATGCCGAAGATGAGTGCTCCATCTTAAGCAATACACTGCGCTTCACTTCCTTTACTAAGACCATTCCGAAACAAAAAGCTCTCCTTTATTATTATTTCAAAGTTTTAGTACTGTCATTCCTCTTCAATCACATATCCATTTAGTGTCTCTTTGGAGGTACAGAATGGATTTAGCGATATTTGTGTGAATTGCTAAATCTATTTTACAATGGATCCATTATTAAAAATCATACCATTTGTGTGTTTTTTTGATAACTCTGAAACAGGCAGACCGATGAAAATATACGAGCCAAGCTGTAAGATTTTATTATTGGCTCCAGTCCTCTTGTAATGTTTTCTGCAAACCTTGTACAGGTTCTAATGCTTTGAACTAGTGACTGTCTTTAAAGAATGTTATTGACAGATTTCTTGCTTGGTAATGTTTTCAGATAAATGATTAGCCATGGGTAGCAATATAACACTTAGGAGGCCGGGTATTAAGCTCCCAAATCGGACATTTTGCTGTTAAAAGAACCTAAAAGTGTCATTTACAATAAGTATCTCTCGGCATAAATATATAAAACTGTTATGTTCAGGTTTTATCCCATGGAAAGACATATGGATATTGGTTCAGTGTTCAGATAAATGGTAGTCCAGGTTTTCGGTTTCTGCCAAGGAAAGGTTCCAACTTGTCTAAAGTATCGGCAATTAGTTAAAGGAAAACTCCACCATCACTTTCTCTTTATTAGTCTTCTCTCGTGAACTTGAGATGTATGTTGTACTGTAAGTTGTTGAGAAGGCTTTATCCTTCCTCAACTAAAGAAATGTTCAAATTTCATGTAGTGCATTATGGGGGTGACTGAGAGAGCCTGTCACTCTAAGAGACCCCTCTATATTAGGACATCAGTGTAATGTCAAAGAGATGAGGTTAAAATATAGAACTCCTTGGTTCTGTGGAGTCACATACGGAGGCCTCTGTGCTAGTCAACAGCTTTGAAAATGATCATGTGACATGCTCCATGACACCTCAGAAGAAAAGGAGCGGCAGACTGCATGGAATTATTCCTTTAAGAAGTGCTGACTACCTGAGAGGGATTTTATGGTAATGTACATCATATTTACATCTTACAATAATGAAAAGCTTTATTCTCAGTTTTACTTGGCACTTTAGAGAGGCTATTTAGTCTATCTATCTATACAGTAGTGTGGAAAATTGCAGCAAGTAAAAAATAGAAGTATTAACAATTTCTTTTTGTTGATTAATTGATGACTGATGTGAGAAGGTGACAGAGTGCTGGAGTCCCGGTATATCTGCCCCAGATTATTAACTTATGTGTGGTCCAGGGCAGGTCTTGTGTAGACCTCAGCTCCAGGTATGGGTTATAGGCTCATTACTGGGCCATAAAAGGCTGCAGAGCCTGCACTTCAGGGCAGATCCTGGGAGTAAGAGGAGGCATCTGGGTCTGTCCTGACACTATGAGACGCTGAATTTAGCGCACTGTCGGCTTTCTAGCGGTATAATACTGCATGTGCCCAAGGACTTGAAAGTCTGTATTTTATTTTGCTTATTTTTGTGCCTTACGTGAAGTTTTATTTATTTTATTGTTTGGGGGGGTTTTGCTTCAGTTTTGTGTCCCTGTTACTGACTGCTACCAAGCTACCTTCCTCATAATGAATAAAAGTCAACTGATCAAGTCAATTTTTGGTTTGACCACCTTTTACCTTCAAAACAGCAGTAATTCTTCAGGGTACAAAGCTTTTGAAGGAACTATCCACTGATCTTCTGTAGATGCGAGATTGCTCAAATCCTTCTGCCTCTTCATGTAATCCCAGACAGACTTGATGATAGGCTCAAGTGGCTCGTGGCTCTGTGGGGCCATATTATCACTTCCAGGACCCTGTGTTCTTCTTAATAATGAATATATTTCTTAATGATATTGGCTGTGCTTGGGGTTGTTATCCTGCTGCAGAATACATTTGTAGAGTCACCTCCCTTATAGCATTACATGATGGATAAGAATCTGCATGATTTACTCAACACTACTGTAAGGATACCATTAATCCTGTCTAAATTTCAAACTCATTTTTAGAAACACAGCCACAAACTTGCAAAGAACCTCCACTGGGCTTCACTATTGCTTGCAGACATTCATTATTGTACCACGCTCTTGCCTTTTGTTACAGTCAAATATTTTTAATTCTGACTCATCGGTCCAGAGCACCCCAGAAGACTATTCTTTGCAAACCCAGTTCCTATTGTTCCAGTTCCTATTGTTATAGTGCATAGTTGAGTCACCTGGCCTTGTTTTAATTTAGAAGTTATTGCTTTTTGGCCCCAATACATCATTGAAGACCACTTCTGCCCAGACTTCTCTGAATAGTAGGTGGGTGTAGTTGGGTTCCTCTAGCATCTGCCAGTTCTGAACTGATGGTACTTTTGGACATCTTCCATTTTCAAATAGAAATAAGAATGATGTTATTTATTTGTTGTACTAAGTTTCTTTGGCTAGTCATTGCATCTAAAGTCCTCAATGTTGCCTGTCTCTTGGTACTTCTATAAAAGAGCTTGAACACCTTGAACCAGTCTGCTTTGAATAAATTCAAATAAAATTTTTCAAGCAGAAATCTTTTCCTTCAAGAGACCTTGTTGATGCTGGATAACTACCTTTTGTTTTGTTACTATTTTCGGTCTTGCCATGGTGTATGATCTGTGACATCAAAATGTCTTCTACAACCTCTAAGCCTCCTACACAGCTGTTTCAGGTAATGACTGTGTATCAACCTACATATAAAAATTATGGCCGTTATCATATGTTTGGTACATTGGGATCATCTTACACTGGACCTAAATCCTACAAAATTCCTGATCATGCAAGTGTACCTTATATTTCTCTTTAGTTCATTCACTTTGCATTTTGTTAATCGCCAAAGATAAACTCATAACACTTCTCCTTTTGAAAACATTCTTACTATGCAACGTTTTCTCCACACCTGTCTAGTTAGGTCAGGAGAATCTCAGCTGGATCATAGTTACATAGTAGATGAGGTTGGATGAAGACATAAGTCCATCAAGTCCAACCTATAACCCTACAATCATGTGTTTGCATTCTGACCCTCCCATGAATAACATGTCTAAATGTTCTCTCCAGAAGTCACCAGTTCATGCATTAGATCTTCCTGTATGATGAAGCTACGTGGACTGTTCCACACAGGCTCTACATGGATTTCCGTACAGACACTAGAGCTACTAAGCATGAGATGACAACTGCTGTCACATAGTTGTAATGATGAGGATGACAATACAGTCTCCCTGACAGTATACTTATGGTTTCCTAAACCCGGAGCGCAAAATGATGTGCATGTACGCAATCTGCAAGATTTGTTACTATAGAATGCTGTAGATGTTTGTCAGTCTGTTTGCAGCAGAGACCTGACATCAATGCCCTCGATCAGTGCCCAGACTGATTGCAGGTATTAACCTTGCAAATGCCTTGGTCAAACATGACCAAGGAGCCAATACCCCAGCGATGTATGGGTACCAATATTTTAGGGTGGATCACTGTCACAGATCCCAGAAAATGAAGAGGAAACTTAAGCAAAAGACAGGAGAGGACATCACAGACCAAATCAGGAGATCAATCTGGAAACAGGTCAAAAATCCAAACAGACAGGTCACAAAATGAATCAGTAAACAGAAGAGAATATGAAAACAAGCCAACGGGTCAGTATGAAGCAAATGGAAAAAAACAGGAAACTGAGCCAAATCAGTAGTGCAACAATTAGTCGCCCACCTGAGCCAAGAAGGAGGGTCTTATATTGGCCTCCTCAGCCACTAATTGGCCAAGCCAGGAAACTCTGAGCTACAGAAACTTCTCCAGGTTGACACGGCAACCTTAAAGGTATAGCAACAAAACTGACACTCCAGACACTTATATAATGCCATGTTACTGCCTCCCACACAGTATAATGCCACATTAGTGCCCCTTCACTAGTTAGTGACATTTACCCATCTACTTCATTTGACCACCAGGAAAAGTTCAATTAACATGAAATATTTCTTTTCTTGTCTAAACGGATCTTATTGTCTAAAAAATACCATAAATAATGGATGTGTTAAGACAGTGTTCCGTTTGGACTTTCAACTGATTGCAGACCCCAGTCTAAAAGTCTACTTACTAAAGTAGTTGAGTACACCTAATATATATAGTAACATGGGATGTAGAGATGGCTGAACCAATTCATTACGATCTGTGTTTGACCCAAATATTCCAAATTGTTTCGTTTTTAACAAAACCAAACAAATTCCAATTCGTCTCAGATGAACTAAAATTACCACAACGCAGGAAAAATACAGAAGAGACACATCTTGTGAGTCAGTGTGATGTTCTAGTACTACCTGATATCAGCTAACAACCTCTTAGCCAATGGACAGTAGTATCTTGCAGTACTGATGTAATATACACTATATAAGGTGCTGTAAGCATGATCACAAGGCATTGGCAGGCAAGGTGGACATAGAAAATGATCTGTCATTCATCTCACTGCATCATACAGACAGTTCTGAAAAGCATACAGATTTATAAGCAAAAGAGCTAGAGAATCAAGTGGCACTAAGTTCATACCTGCGTTCAAGTTTTCAATTTTCAGGTCCACGTGGGGACCCGAAAATCGGAAACCAAATCCGCTTAAAAATCTGTTACTTGTGAACCCCATAGACCCCATTCCGCCCCCAAAATGTAAAAGTGCTGCTTGCTGGACTTTTCTCTCTGCAATTTTCAAGCCAGAATGGAGAACGGAATCCTTGAACAGAAACCGGAAGTGGTTGCGAACCTAGCATTAGGAATAGTAAAATATAAAAAAATGTAAAAAATATGTAAATGTAAAAAAATGTAAAAAATAGTAAAATTAGGAATAGTAAAATGTTGTTAAAATCATAGATAGGAGGGAGTGAGAATTGATATCTGTGCTGTTTGAGCCTGATTGCTGCATTTCTGCTCTGATAAAAAATTACAGACAAATGACAGTTAAACCTTTCATTGCTAATATTCTAATTTAGTCTAAGTCTGTTGTGCAACAGAGCAGTTTCATCTGTATACACATAATATACTGTATAAACATAATATTTACTGAAAGTAAGTCTTGCTATTGAAATATCTTTTGTTAAGGTTTTTTACGGCAAGAGTTTAATTTTTTTCATTGAATACATATAAACTGCTGTTCTAACAGCAAAGTTCTGATTAAGCCTGCACTAATCTGAAAAAAAATAAAAAATAAAAGAATCAAAGCATGTGCTAATCGGAAAAAGCTCTGTTATCTAATGTTTTTTTTTTTTCTGGTCTGCTCACCCAATACACCATAGTGTTAATCTGAAAAAATATTTTCTTCTTAAGAAATTGTTTTGTTGTTGCTCATATATACAGTCTTGCAGAAATAGTTCTTGAAATAGTTGTTTGGGTTTTTTTTTTTTTTTTTTGGGGGGGGGGGTTTCAAAAAAAGATATGTGTTAATTTTTTCTTACATTGCCAAATAATAAATCCATGGCAATGTGCAAGCTCTACAAGCAGAAACTTAGCCGTGGCCATGCAGGAACAAATGTAGGAAAAACCTCTCAATGTACTCACATGAAAAGGCATTACCATTTTATTTGGCAAAATAGGCTTGGCATTGGAAATGGGAGGAAAAGTGACCAAAATTGTTATACTCAACCTCATGAACTTTCTTGGAGGAAACGCTACATATGGTTGTCATTATCACCATCATCATCACCAACTGTTTCTCCAACTGCTCCTCTTCCTCGTCTAAGGCTGTTATTGATAAGGGAATGTGTGTCCAGGAAACAGTAATATGCGCCTGATCATCAGGCAATTCCGTAATTCAACTCAGACCTGGCCAAGCTGCTGGTGATACAACCACTGGCACTTAGTGTGTTTCACCAAATGATGGCATGTGCGCAACCTCGATGGAGGATACCTAGCCGTCATTATTTCTCGAGGAAACCTGTCCCTGCTTTATATCACCATGTATCAGAGAATGTGGGATTTTCCTTGGTTATGTCAGTCTGGGGACAGGAGCTTGCACCAGTCTACACATGGAGCAGCAATTATGGACAAAAACAATGCATGTCTTTCATGGCTGACTGGGACACAGTCCAGAAGCACAACAAGGCCAGGTGCTAATTCTACCCCATTTGAGCAGACCCAGTTGCAACATCATGCAGGGCCCATCTACCTCCTCTGGATCCTCTCTCTGGACCTTTTTCCTCCACTTGGGCAAGTGTTGCTTCCACTCCTCCTCCTTATCCCCTCATCTCATGGCTCTAGGATAAAGCACTGCTATGTGGTTTTACAGTGATTTAGCCTGGGTCAAAGAAGCCACACAGCAGAGGAGCTGCTTCGGTGTATCCTACAAAAAGTAACCCACTGAATCGCTCCTCGCCAACTCCAACTGGACAGAATTACCAGCGCTATTGGCACCAATATAGTTGCTACCCTGCAGTTAGGTATACTTAAACATTGTCCCTGTAAGGGGCTTGTACTAAATCTGGTGGTTCGCTGCATTATTAACCTATATAGTGGCTATAAAAAGTGCTCTTCATGGCCAGAAAAGTCTCTGCACAATTCAGCTGTTCTTATGTCACACAAAACGGTCCTGCTCAATTTGAGGCAATAAAACTATCTGCTTTTGCACCCACTTATCTGCAAAATTAATATTTCAACTCCACATTAAACATGCTGAATCGTCGTCTTTTTTTTTTTTTTTTTTTTTTTTACAGTATCTGACAATATGTAACCACTTGAAACACATAGATTGTGCACAGGTGATCTACCAATGGATAGGATCAGGGAATAATAACACTCCTTAGGGAGTGTGCACTTTTACAGGTGTATGGAGACTTACAAGCCATTTTCGCTCCACTGGGAGATTATGGGAAAAAATATGCAAATCAGATTTGCTTATTTTTACCAATGGATAGTTTATGTGGCTACTTAAGGTCTTCCAAATAAGGACATCAATAAGAAATGCAAGGTTTACTATGCTGGGTGGTACAAAAAACCTAGCTGTTTAAAGAAACACTGTCACATGAAAAATTCTGATCAATCAGGCATCATCATCATATATATTTTGTAGAAAAAGATTTGGTTGAACTTGTCATTTATTCATTTATATCTTGGCTCTTTTCATGTTGAGAAGTCAAGGAGGCGGTCCTTTCAATGACTGACAGGTCTCTTTGTATTAAAAAATGAGTAAGTGTGGAGGATAAGGTAGTACGTGCCAACAATACATATAAGAATAGGGATAGGTGAGTAAAACTATCCATCCAGACGTATAAAACTATTTCTTTATTGATACCATTAAAAGAATGATCAAGAACACATTAAAGTGACAACCAAAAATAGATCTACTAGGAGATCGTACACATGGGCAAAAACTGATAGAGCACGGACAGTAGTCCCCGTAATGCCCAGAGTGCCGGCGCCTTGGACCTAACTCCCTACAGGACTAAGTAAATTTGTGTATATTAGTCCAGGGAAACAGAAAGGACACCATCTTAATTAAAATTCGTAGCATCCTAAAAGTTATTTTGTACTGCCTGCCAAACAATAAATTCAAGACAGTGTAGTACGTTGTGGCTAAAAATTGTCCGCTAAGCACAAAAAAGGAGAAGGAGTTAAACGGACCAGACTCTGCAGCAGCTATCTAATACTAGTCATAGCTAAGCTGCCTATGTCAGTAAAAGCCCTTTATACACTGCACTGTCTCTGGCTCACAATAAGGGATCAACTATCACAGCCTGACGCATTTCTAGCACTAGTTTTCTTTAAACTAGCGATGTCATCAGAGGCATGATTGAGAAAAGAGTGGTCTGACCACTTTTGTGCATAGAGTACAGCCGTAAAATAACCGTTATTTTACTGCTGTGCTCTATGCAAGAAAGTACCATTGATTCGCTTGGGAATTGGTGAATCCATGGCACAAACTAGCCTATGCACCATGTCCATAACGTAGTTTGAAAAGCTATTGCCATTCTAAGGAGATGGGATCCTATGGGAGCCTGGGATTTGGCCTATCTATGGTACATGAACTAAGTATTCTACAGCTACTGTTAAATCTGTATGTAAAACTAATAGGATAGATGTAATTAAAGCCACTAAAACAGGATAAATATTAATATTACCAAAAGTCACATACAGTGATATTAGTCTTAAGATGTTCAATGTTACTAATAGAACAAAAAGATTACATTTCAGATATAGCTAGCTGAGAAAGACATTGTACAGTGGCTCATACACACACTTCACCCAACAAACTATTCTTGAATTACTTCAATTCAACCACAATCATGTCAAATCTGGCTCTGAGATTAAGTTTTCTGGCTTTGAATTTAATAGTGCAGCCCTAAGGATATAAGATCCACATTGGAACATTCTGCAAAAAAATAGGTAAGAAAAACGAAGAAGCTAAAATTGTTTCACCTTTGAGACCACTGCTTTTCCAGACCTCGATGATAAATCATCATGAATGACACTAACCGAAATGAGTCTGATATTCTTTTGTATATTTGTCAACATTTTAAAGCATTCTACATCTAACAGAACTTTCTGAGTGTTCCTTGAAAAGATTGAATGGCCTTTCGTTGGTTGATATTTCACATCATTTGATTCCTACCGTCCAGCACTTCTGAAAGTTTGTATCTCTCTTGGCCTTAGAAGAATAGATACGCTGTTTACAGGCTGGTGGTAATGGCCGAGGATTCTCTCCTCCACATCCCCTCATGCAATTCTCTAGACTATGCAGACACAAAAGGAATATACTTTACAAATGAAGGTATTATTCTATGTGCTCAGAAACTGACCATAAACGTCATAATAGAAATTGACCTGAGAGTTACAGTTTCCTGAGAGACTTCACCAAGTCTTCTACTTCAAACTTTGTTACAAAGTGTGTGTGTTACCAATGCATACATTTAAGTGTTATGTATGGCAAAGATCCCAGCTGCTTTATTTCTTTACTACAGACATAAGTAAATGATAGAATGGAAAAATATGTTAATAGTTAGAGATGAGCGAACAGTAAAATGTTTGAGGTTCGATATTCGTTTCGAGTAGCCCCTCAATGTTCGACTACTCGAATCGAAAATCGAACCCTATTATAGTCTATGGGGGGGGAAATGCTCGTTTCAGGGGTAGGCAACATTCGATCAAATTATACTTTCCAAGTCCACGAGTGAGGGTCGGGCTGGATCCTCCGAGAAGTCTTCTCTGTGCAGCGTCCCCGCGGCATCTTCCAGCTCTGAATTCACTCTGCCAGGCATTGTGCCTGGGCAGAGCCAACTGCGCATGTCCGCACTACAAGTGGGCATGCGCAGTCGGCTCTGCCCAGGCCCGAAGCCTGGGAGAGTGAATTCAGAGCCGGAAGACGCCGCAGGGAAGCTGCACGGAGAAGACTTCTAAAGGTAGGAGAAGAACCTGCGTTGATTGGATAGCATTCGGCCAATCAATGCTGGTTCTGCATCGAACTTTTCCATTCAAATAGCGAGTGGTACTCGATCGAGTACGAGTATTTCGAATACCGTAGTATTCGATCGAATACCTACTCAATCGAATACTACTCGCTCATCTCTATTAATAGTGATGCATTGTCCAGGAGATGTGTGAGGGATGTGGGATAAAAGCGACATAAATTTGGCCAATTATTTTAATACACACACCCCGATATTCTATATGGTCAGAAGTATGTGGAGAGCTAACCGTCACACTTGATCACCATTAGTTTGTTGTACGTTGTGTTCCGAAGCTATGAACGTTAATAAAGAGTTGTTGCCTCCACTCATCTGGGTATGTGTTCCACAAGGTTTTGGGGGGATTGTGGCTGGGTCAGCCATAAATTAAATGGCACTGTGATGAACAGACCATCAGTTATGTATTTTATGTATTTTTAGTCATGTATTTTTCTTTTGTGTAATATCACGTGCTCATATTAACCCTTCTTGGTCACAGGAGGGCAATATTCCTGCTTTCATCAAACTCTTTGTATACACACATGTGCTAATCTTGTTATCTCCACAGGGGTTACCTGCACAGCAATAGCTAAGAGAGCCTGTGGCAAACAAACCACAGACTGCCTGGAGCAAGCCACACTTCAAAGGAGTTATGTTTTTTCTGATAAAATCTGCCTAGGAGGATGGAGGGCTGGTTGTCCTTCCTAAATGACATCATTCTGGGAGGAGACTGGGAAGAGATATATTGTTTCCCTTGAGCAAACAAGGTGTTCTGCTGTGAGAAGACTGAAGATTTCTTATTGATTAAGAATGTGCCCTGAAGCCTAGGAGATAGGCTTCAGAGATTTATTTGGTATTTCTATCTCATATTCCTTTTCATTTTATTGTGCTTTGTTACCGTATTTGCTTGTCACTTAATGATATATATTTCTGTATATGTTAAGTGGCTAGTGCCAACCCATTCAGGGTTAATAAATATATAAAATTTAGAAAGCTTGTTTCATATTATCTTATAAGGCCCTGACACTCTCGGGGCAAGAGTGGAAAGTAAGGGAGAAGGTTGATTGCCAGGTGTGCCAAAGTGACTTTGGTGAGGTGGTATCCTTCACAGACATCCTCTGCAAAATTTAATTTGTTCCTCCCTCCACCATATGCATGATCATGTCACAGGGTGATGATGGCCAGAGCTCCTCCTATCTGTCATCTGTGTAGCTGTTGATATGTCATTATTAACAGTTAAATCTAAAGGGTTAAAGGGATTCTCTCATTGATAAAACTCATTTTTAACTAAGCATATATTTACATAGACTTTAGAAAAGCTATTCCACACATACCTTTAATTTGTTAATCCTCTCAGCCATATTTGAATTTGCCCATTTTTATTGATATGCTAATTAGCCAGCAAGGGGCACCCAGAAGTGTCTGTGATGCTCTCTGAGAACGGCTTGTGTGATTTGTGTACACAGGGGGGAGGTGAGAGCAGGGAGGCTGCTGGTGCTGATGATGACTCATGGTCATCATCATCATGGTCCAAGAAGACTCATGGCTAACATGTCCAAGAAGGAAAGATAAACAAATCTAAAGATCAGAGTGCCCAAGTGTCATGATGACAAGTGGGTCAGGGCATCTCCAAAACAGCAAAGCTTGTGTGTTATGCAGGGTCAAGGATAACCAAGGTTCATTGGTGTCCATGCTGAGCCCTGTCCACCAATGAAAGTGCCTACAATGGCCACAAACCATAAGTACAGGGCACATTGCCAAGCAGAGGAGGCACTGAGAGTATTTGTTGGACGAATCTTGCTATATTGTCTTACATGGTTTATGCAGTGGTTTCCTTTCTGCTATCATTATACCCTGAGGTCTCTTCAGACCCCAGAGTATATTAAGCGGAGACTCAAAGAAGGTGAGCAAACAAACAGTGCTACTCATTTCTCCTGGGCTCCAGCGCCACTCTGAGCCTTTCTAGATCCAGAGATGTCATGAATGATGTCACAAACAGTTGAGGTCTGTGATTGTACCCCACCAGCTTCATGGCACATGACACTGATGTAACCTACGTGGCCGCTGAGGCTTAATCACAGGTCTCAGTTAAGGTGAGACATACTGTTTCCCCTGGACCTCCACTCATTCCATTTCGGTGTCTGAAGACACAGATCTGAAAGATATGTGATAAGTTGATAACGTTACAATCTAATGTAAAGTAAACTCAAGCAATTATAATTATTCTAATTAAATAAGAGTAAAAATTATTATTACATATAAATACTTGTAATTGGTAAACTGTTTAATCAACTCAATCCATGTAGAGAATATATGAAAGAAAAGAAGAAAATGTGTAAGGTGCTTGGTTCCACAAACAGGCTGATTGTATCTTCAGAATAATGTTGTTTTGGCTTAAAATGCTTCCGATAACAAAGGAAAGGTCTGATGGGACTGCTGACTAGCCAAATGCTTTTTTTAAGCTTTCGTGTTTTGCTTAAGGACTTGTGTCACTTTCTAGTGACCTTTGCTGACTGGACTGCAAAGTGCAAGTTTTCAGTTCTACTTGCTGGCCAGTTATTCAATGAAATTATTGTCAAATGATTTATTTATGAGAATTAGTGGCATACAGTATAGTGTATGTCTATGCATGCTATAATAATATATAATCAGATAGATTACTTATCTAATGTCCTCCCAACTCTATAATCTAACGGAAAACATAGACATTTACAATTCATGGCTTTTCATAAAAAAAGAAAATACAAAAAAAAAAAAAATACAAAAGAAAAAGAAAAAAGAAAAAAAAAAGAAAATACAAAAAAAAAATATTGATGGTTTAAAAGGTAAGTTCACATGAAGCGAGAATTTCACCTTAATTGACAACACAATATGTATGGATGGGGTTTTCACATAGCAAATTTTCACATTATTCTCACTGAATTTCATGTATGTTGTCCAGATTAACTGTGGAATAGCCAGTGTATTTCTGTGACAAAAATAAAAAGCGGATTGAACAGTGAAGAGAAGTACCATCTTTTCTGTATACGTGTTCACTCTATATAATCCATTTTGGCCTTGGCTTCAAAAACTACATTATGACACCTTTTCCCTATTCTGTTGTATACCACTGGACAGTATACAACACTGTTCCTCCATAATAATATATACTGATAATCCATTGATTCCTACGTCACTAGTTGAGCATCACTGCATTTGGGAGACTTCACACGATGTAATGCTGCGCTCATTCTGATCGTAAAAACACGTTCAGAATGAGCGCGTAAAAAGCAGCTGCCATTGACTTGAATGGGAGCCGGCATACGTGCGCTCCCCATTGAAATCAATGGGAGGCTTTTTTCCCTATGCATTCAATGTCTTACGCGCGCGTAAGCATAGGGAAAATATTTTTTCATAGTGGTGGGTATGAGTACTGCCGTGGTATCCCATTCACTTGAATGGAACACCAATAAGGTACTCATAGCCATCAATAAAAAAAAAGACATCACGTGAGCACTGCAGCTCCCAGCATGTAAATAATATCGGTTGCTACTAATGAAGCAACAAGTGATCTTGATGTAACAAACTAGAGATGATAGATGCTGGCAAAAAAACTAACAGTTTACTCTTTTCTGTCCTTTCTACATGGGAAACTAAATGCTGATAAATCCTTATTAGAATTAACAAAGTAGGAAGTTCTAACATTAACTTGTGTTTTATCCTTATTAATAATATGCCACATTGTAGAAACATCCACCAGCGGTTGGATATGAGGTATTGAAGATGACATAACTATTGATTGAATTATGTAATTTACTATTCAAGACATAGCTTTGAGACTTAAGAAAATCTATGTGATCAAGAGAACCCAGGAGATGAAAGACGAAGATACCTACTAAATATGTGTATGCTCTCTTTGAGACATGTGCAAGTCAGATTAAACTACCCAAGAAAGAAAAAAATATGCTAAATTGAGAAAACTGTAAGACTTGGCAGCAAAATAAAATTTAATACAAGCAAAATTATAAATATAGACCAGAACTTTTCCAGTAGAGACCAAAGCTATTTGCCAATACAGTTGTGCCTACACCTTGAAACAGAGAGGTACATGGTTAAAATTACCTCCTTGCTGACCTTTGCCCCCATTCTCCTGAATGACTATCATAGATAACGCATGCTTCCATTATTACTGGTTACTGGCGAGGTCGGGGAGGCAGCGGGGAGTATGGTTGTTAATACTCACTGCTCTTAACTCTCCCAGATCTGTCTCTGCTTCTAGCTCTGTCATTTCTCTGATGTAGTTTTGCCTTCACCTGAGCAGAGAAGGAATAAAGATTCCTAAGTGTGGTGAGTATTGAGAAGCATACTCACTGCTCATGCCCTGGACCCCATTACTAACCTGTAATGGCAGCTTGGCAGTCTTACTTTAATCTAATCCCTTCCCAGGAATGGATCCACTGATAGAAGTAATGAAACTTTTTTCAGGGATAGTCATAGGATTTACTGAAAGTATTACATTAAATATATGGGTGCGATCATACACGGGGTTCACAAGCTATTACAACACAAACATAACTATTGTAATGTCTCTGTCTGTTCGGGTCTCTGCGCCACCCTCCGCTCATACTCTGCAGTGCAGGAGGCATGTTCAGTTTGATTCATTGTGAGTTTTTTTGTTAGGCTGCATTCACACTGAGTAACGCTGGCGTTTTTTGTGCTTATTTTTGCACATAGCGCCGCGTTAACGCCGCGTAGCACCGCGTTAACGCCATGTATACACCGCGTTAACGCCGGTCAATGCCACCGCAAAATAGTGTGGCGTTAACGCGGCACTACGCGGTGTTAACGTGGCGCTATGTGCAAAAATAAGCACAAAAAACGCCAGCGTTACTCAGTGTGAATGCAGCCTTACTCTGAACACTCTCCTATTTCCTCTCCTCTGTAATTGAATTTCCATCACACCCATCTCCTGCACCTTCGTTTCCCTCTGTCCACCAAATAGTTAATCTTAGCCTTACCAATGTGAACGACAGCCTTTCTGCCAATCAAGTCTGGGGCAGCTCCTAGACTTCTTATATACAGGTCATCAGCCCACACAAGTTTGCTGGCTATTTTGTCTCTGTCCTGTGACTTTGTCCTCGTTAGCTTCCTACTTCTCTTACTATTGTATTACTGCCTCGGACCTTTGGCTTCCCTTGTGACTACTCTTTTGGATTATGATTTTGTACTGCTTTGTCTCTCTGGCTTTGAACCTTGGCTTGCTAACTTCTCTTCTGTATTGTTTGTCTTGTCTTGTTCCTTGTACACTTATTCAGAGAAGGGTCCATCACCAAGTTGCTGTCTAAATTCAGTTCCTCTCAGTTTGCGACAAGGGGATAACTGTCATGACGGCAAACAGGAGGCATTGCTTTTATCCCACACCGCTTGATCTGATTTTTGAGGTTTCATGTTTCTAAAAAAACCCTTTCTTTCAGTCTGGATTTTAAGCCCCTCCCACATGCTACAGATTGGCACTAAGTGCTTGATAATGTGATCATTTACCGATCTTAGTGACACCGGCAGCTACTTCCCCCATTTGCATAACCTTATGGCTTTCGTTCTTGGTGTTTCAGATTCAATGTTTATGTTTATTTTCCTCTGACAGCTGTAGTAGTCATTGTAGAAAATGTGTTGTGTACATGGAATATTCTGACCACAGTCTACTAAGGAATGCTTCACTTGGAGGCATGTTATATAAGTAGGCTTCTACAAATTGAAACAGAGAATTGTAGAAATACTTCAGTAAATGTTTGCGCCGGGTAAAACAAATGCTTTATGAACAGGTGTGCTTTGTTTGGACTTAAAGGGATATTGAGGTTTCACCAAATAATGCATATGTATTGAATAATGAAAAGTTATACAATTTTCTAAAACTTTTTTTCTCTATGCATTTGCTTGTAGTCTGTGAATAGATAATGTCATTGTTACTTCACAGAACATCTGGGAAAATATGTCTCAGCCGTGCAATACACATAGAGGGTCATCGTAAAGGTTCTTATATATCAATGTCAGATAGAGATCTTGAGAACCATGATGAATTGATAAATAAAGTATGATATAATACAAGGAATGCCCTTTAGTTACTAAAAGCAGAATATCCCTTTAACCCCTTTCTGACATTTGACATATTCATTCATTGTACTGTCGGTGGAGGATATGGAGAGAGGTCAGACGCTAAGCCCTCTCCATACCCAGCAGGTGCCAGCTGTATTTTACAACAGATACCTGCCATTAACAGCCGCAAATAGTGACATCACTGATTCCCACTGTTAACCATTTAGAAGCACAAGGGTGCTGACATCTTTAATCCTATCCACACAACATCATAGAGGAGCACTGTCATGCCAAGCTTCCAGACCTATTATACCCTGCAATAGACAGGATTTAATAGAAGTGCGGCATATGTATTTATAAATTATACAGCAATATAGAAGTATTGCAATATACTGTATTGCTCCAATCATCTAAACTAAAAATAGAAGTTAAAAACATATATATAAAAAAACACAAATATTAAAATCTGAAGGGTTTTCTGGGATTTTTGATCAGTGAGAGGCTGACATCTCGACTGCTCCCTTGCTGGTGCTAAACAGTGTATGGACTATGAACTAGATGGCTCCATACATTGTATTCCTAAGCCAAGCTATTGCAGTTCTTCTCCCTTTCACTTTACTTGGAGCCGATCTGCAGTAACCCAAGCTCAGCCATTATACTATGTACAAAGCACCTGTTTCCAGCTCCATATACTATGTAGTACTGGCTCTGACTACAGTCCTGAGAAGGTGTTAGGGGTCAAGTACTAGCCCCTAACCAATCAGGTAATGACGGTCTATCCTATCCCTTTAAATCACTCCCCTTTTTTAAAAAAATAAAACAATAAACATTATTATTATTATTATTATTATTGATATTATTATTATTGATCAGCTTCTGAAAATATCCAAGCAATTACAATAAAAAAATAAATATCATCATGTATCATGAACAAGCACTTAGCCACTATATATGAGCCACACCAACATTTCGCCATGTAAATGTCATATAGTTTTTTTTTTTTTAATGTGGATTGTGAGCCCCACAACATACATTTTTTTCCCCTATCAGTATGTCTTTGTAATATGGGATGGAAATCCAAGCAAACACGGGGAGAACATACAAACTCCTTGCAGATGGTTTTTTGCCCTTGGTGGGATTTGAACACCAGGACACAGTGCTGCAAGGCTGCAGTGCTAACCACTGAGCCACCATGTGATCCCTTGTCATATAGCTTAACCTTGAGGGTGTTTCAGTTAATATCTGGAGTGATATGGACTGTCATTATTTCTATTAGATGCTTACCATCATACTGATTGATTCAAACTGACTTTAATGAGATTTGTGATGGCAGTTTCATATATATATATATATATATATATATATATATATATATATATATATATATATATATATATATTGCAATTCCATATATTACATTATATCAGGGAAGGGTTTTTTGGTTCCTTTTAGTCCACCCCATCAAAGTGTTTTTCTGCCTTCTACCTTAGAAACTACAGTTGCAGTTTGGGTCAATGCAGGCGGCTTGGCATGACTAATTACTGTATAATCGACCCTTACTGTCTCCCACATCATATTCCTTGCAGGCTGTATTACCCCCATTTGGCATCCATTAAGGAGCGGTTGTGAGTTAACATTGTGTTATCATCGGCTGTCACGTCTGACAATTATTTCACATTAGTAATGTGTACAGCAAGAAATAAAATCACTTCCAATTTCCAAACAGCAGGAAATGCTGCCTCCCCTTTTAAGCCGTTCTTTTTGATCTTGCAGTTAGATAAAATGCACCTACAGAACAACACTTCCAGACAACAGAGAAGAGGCAGCAAATATCAACATCTAATCTTTCTTTTGAAGAAATAGTCCTACATATCAGAGAGGTTTCAAAGCTAATGATAAAACAAAAGGCCTGAAGCTACAGCACATTTACCTGTAACTGTGACACAGAAAAAATTGTTTTCACAGTCTTAAATAACTCTGTCTCATTCGCGCTGCTCAAGTCACTTTACCGCTTCAGTCTCAAGGAAACTCAATTATATTTATCTGTATTGAGTTCTCTCTAAATTAGACGGATCCATGGTGAATCTAATGCAAGTACTATTAATTATACCATTTTATATCTCATATTAGAATAAAACGGAAAGGAGCAAAAGGAATTTTGTATTAAGTGCACACCAAGCACAGTTTGGAATGGTCCTACCATATAGATATCCCTGGCACATGCAACTGTATACTATACATATATATATATATACACACATACATAGTATAGTATTGGAAGTTTTTGTAGTCAATTGTATTGAAAAAATTTGGCTGAACTTTTCAATACAATTGATCCTGCAGTATATATTGGACAAAAATGTGCTATGATATTTTGCATTCTTGCAATGACATAGGTATTGACACGTATTAAACTCTTCCCGCTGCAGCCATTTTCCTTTTTGCAGTTTTGTTTTTCATTCCCCACCTTTATCTTTCCATACACAGAGCTGTATGAGGCTTTACTTTTTGTGGGATGAATTGTATTTCATCATGTTACCATTTAATATTTTTTAAGATGTTCTGGGAAATCAGAATGCGGTGGAGTTGTTAAAACTGCATGTGCAGAGTTTTGTTTTACAGCATTCACTATGCTGCATCAAAACGTGGCATCAAAAAGTTTGGACACCCATGGTCAAAATGAATGTTATTGTGAACAGTTAAGCAAGTTGAAGATAAAATGATCTTCAGAAGGCATAACATTAAAGATGACACAATCCCAATGTATTTTTTAGAAAAAAAAAATTATTTTCATATTTTACATTTTTAAAATAACAAAAAATAAAAATGACCTGATGCAAAAGTTTGGACACCCTGCATAGTTAGTACCTAGTAGAACCCCCTTTGTACAAATATCACATCTTGTAAACATGGATTGAATGGATTTTCATCCATTCTTGCTTGGAAAAGTCTTCCAGTTCTCTTAGAACTGGCACAGATTTTCAATGATATTCAGACCAGGGGACTATAAGGGACATGGTAAAACCTTCAGCTTGTGCCGTTTTAAGTAGTCTAACGGTAGTATTTGAAGTGTGTTTAGGATCATTATCCATTTGTTGAAGCATCCTCTTTTAAATTTCAGCTTTTTACAGATGGTGTTATGTTTGCTTCAAGAATTTACTGAAGTTTCATTGAATCTATTTTCCCTTTACTCATAAAATGTTCCCCATTGCATTGGCTGCAACACAACTCATTGATCCACCCCCATGCGTAATGGATGAAGACACGCTCTTATCCTGAAATTCTGAGCTGAATTTTATGGTTAGGACACAGGATAAGTTTTCTTCTGATGACTCTTCCATGAAGGCCATATTTGTGCAGGTATCGCAGGTATCGCTGTGAACAATGTATCACAACACCAGAGTCTGCAAAATCTTCCTGAAGGTCTTTTGCAGTCAATTGGGAGGTTCTGATTTGCCACTCTGGCAATCCTATGAGCAGCTGTCTCTGAAATTCTTCTTGGTCTTCCAGACCTTATCTTTACTTCCACTCTTCCTGTTAACTATCATTTCTTAGTTACATTTTGAACTGCGGAAAGGGCAACTTGCAAACACTTTGCCATCTTCTTATAGCCTTCTCCTGCTTTGTGGGCCTCCTCCACTTTCAGAGTGCTAGGCAGCTACATAGAAGAACTCATGGCTGATGTTTCTGGGCACAAGGTTAGTGGAGACTGGGTATTTATAAAGCTGTGAAATTTGCAACACTTGACCTTTCATAGCGATCATAGCGAACAAGCCATAACCCTAACTGGCTAGTGAAGGTCTGAAACCTTGGTCAAAGTTATCTGAACACACAAATCTACAAGGGTTCCCAAACTTTTGCAAGGTATTCCTTTCCCTTTTTCACTCTAAAATTTTACTCAAACATAATAATACACTGATATTGCTTAAAATTGTAGACAATTGTGTTTAATCTTTAACATTATGCCCTTTGAAGATCATTTCATATTCAACTTGCTTAACTGTTCACAATAACAGTCATTTTGATCAGGGGTGTACAAACTTTTGCATGCCACTGTATATTCTGTGCATTGGTACGATCAACACAATATTAAATTTAGGCTAAGGCCCCATGTTGTGGAAACACAGCTTTATTTGTTGTGGTTTTTTTAAGCCAAATGCAGGAGTGGATTGAGCAAAAGGTAGAAGTATAAAAGTTTCCTATATATTTCCCATATCCTTTTGTAGCCATTCTTGTTTTGACTAAAAAAAAATGCGACAAAATTTGCAACCAAAAAAAACTTTTTCACCTGTTTTTCACCTGTTTCTCAGCCTAATATAGTTTTTATTATGTTTATTACGTTAACGAAATTCCAACTTTTTTTTAAATAAAAAAATAAAAAATTTAGTTGCCATATTCTATCATCCATATCTTTTTTTTTTTAGATTTTTGTGTATGGAGCTGTGTAATCATCTGTTTTGCAGTTGTAGTTTTTATGGGTACCATTTTGACATTCAGACATTCTGTCTTTTGGGAGGCAAAATAGCGAAAACAGCAGTTCAGCCATTTTGATTTTCTTTCCCCACTATGGCATTCACAATATTGGCTTTTATATTTTTTTTTTTATTTTTTTTTTTAACTTTAATTTATAGCAGCCATAGGGAACTTGAACCCAAGGGGATATGCAATACTAATGATAAGCCTTGTGAAAAGTCATTCACTTCTATTACAAGTGGCGGTAATGTAATAATGCCAGTCCTTAGAGCCTTCAATAGGCTCCCAGCAGATGGAAATCTTGCTCTATGGGGTATCGATCCAGGCAACATGGCACTGAAACATATCGCCGGTCTTCAGATATCTTGTTACATTTGACCAAGACAACAGAAGGGTTATTCCCCAAAATCAGAGAGGACTTTGGTTGTGGGCACTACTACTGGATTTCTACTATGTAAAGATCTGGCGCAGCATTTGCGCCTGCTCAGTTCTTCAGCCCCAACTTATAATGTACTATTACAATGAATATTGGTAAGGTGTTATAGCAATTGTCCAAAAACACCAAAACTACAGAGTTTTGTAATACTGATGACAGAATGCAATGAGAAAGTCATAGAAAAAAGACATAAAGAAATCATAAAGTCAAATTCTATAAAATTACATATGCAGCTGCAAAACTACCATAAAAAAGTGACCTTAGGGAATCTAAAGTAAAACGGCTTTCCAGGAGTATGATATCGCGCTCCATTCCCTCTTCTCACGAAGGGACGTCACATTCATTGGACACATGGCCATGCTGCTGCTTGGTCCCATAAATTAATGGGGATGAGCTATAGCATGGCAATGTGGCCAACAGATGTGAGCGCTGCAGTATCTATATGGGACACCCACATATTACTCTCAACACACTAAGGGTAAGTTCACATGGAGGAAAGTGCGGCCACAAAATCACAGGCACAAAATAACGTGGCGTATACGCTCCTAACTCCCATTGAAATGAATGGGAGCATTTTGAGCGCGTCATCTGCCGGCACGTGTATACGTGCTAGATCACTCTCAACGTACATCGTGTGAACTTACCCTTAGGGTATATTCACACAGCGGAAAATTAAGAGAAATTCCTCTTCATTTTCCGCCATTGTATCTTTGGTCACAGTCTAGCTGTGGCTTAGAATTTATCTTATTATACAATCAATCTTTAATTAACGATAAATCAATTTATTATAAATTGTAAGTTCAAAAAGACTTTAACTGCAAGGTAAATGGCAAAACTACTTTTAAAAAATTTGGACATCACTGGGGTTGGAGTTCCTGGTCGGCCATGGATTTGAATTCTATTGACATGTCTCCTTGATGCTATTAACCCATTAATTGCTGCAACAATTTTTAAATAATTCATTTATAAATCCATAATAAGGCTAGGCGTATTTTTTGATGCAAGATTTGTTTGTTTGTTTGTTTGTTTGTTTGTTTGTGAAAAAAAAAATTGCAGGTGTCAGCAATTGAATCTGTCAGCAGTTCTGATCCCTCAAAACTGTAAATTCTATAATATATAGAGGGTAGGGAAACAGAGTAGTGCAACTTAACAGCAGTTATGAGTGACATTTTTTCCAAGTGTGGCACTGGGGGACATTGCAGAAACACAGTTTTTTTTTGTACCAATGCCATGAGTGGATTGAGTAGAAGGTAGAAGTAGAAGTAATTCCTATTTATTCCCCAATCCTTTTGCAGCCATTCTTGGCTTTGGATCATGTAACCTGACCATCACCCCAGGTACTTTTAGGATAAGACCCACATAGCAGGCCACAGTGAAAAAGTGCTGTGGAAAAAAACGCTGTAGTAGTACATCGCGTTATTTCCCACAACAGTTTTTACAAATAGTTTTCCTCTGTGGATTTTCTTCTTCAATTATACCCATAGGGAAACAGCCAGCATTTCCATAACGTGTTAACCCCTTCCCGCCGATGGCACTTTTTGACTTCCTGACCAAGTTCAATTTTTCAACACTGACATGTGTCACTTTATGTGACAATAACTTTGGAACGCTTTAACTTACCAAAATGATTTTGAGATTGTTTTTTTTCGTAACACATTGTACTTCATGTTAGTGATAAAATTTGGTTGATATATTTTGTGTTTAATTATGAAAAAATAGGAAATTTGGTGGAAATTTTGAAAAATATGCATTTTATAAAGTTTGAAATGATGTGCATTGCATACAGATAGTCAGACCACAAAAATAATATCATAAATCTCTTGTCCCAGATCTCTGCTTTATGTCGGCATCAAACTTTAGTCATCCTTTTATTTTTTACAGACATTAGAAGATTTACAAATGAAACAACAATATTCAAAATTTTCAAGAAATTTCTAAAACCCATTTTTTAAGGGACTAATCCAGTTATGAAGGGGTTTTGAAAGACCCTTGTATTAAACCCCCCATAAATCACCCCATTTTCAAAACTGCACCCCTTAAATAAGCCAAAACAAAATATACCAAATATTTCAACCCTATAAGTGCTTAACAGGAATTAATACAAAATGGAAGTGAAATTTTCAAATTTGATTTTATTTTACTAATATTTTCGTTTAGCCCTAGAATTTGCACATTCACAAGGGGTTAAAGGAGAAAACGCATCCCACAATTTGTTAGGCAAGTTCTCCCGACTACCATAGTACCCTACTTGTGGGTGTAAACTAATATATGGACGCACAGCGAGACGCAGGAGGGAAGGCGCGCCAAAGAGCTTTTAGAGGGCAGATCTGGCTGTGATCAGTTTCAGGAACCATGTCGCATTTACAAAGCCCTTGAGGAGTCAAAACAGTGGAAACCTCTAGAAAGTGACCCCATTTTGAAAACTGCACCCCTCAAAGAATTTATCAAGTGATGTAGTGAGCATTAGTAACCCCGAAGTGAATATGTAAGCTGTGCGGAGTAAATTGGATACACCAAATCCCATTCTATTTTCCCACTAGCTCCTATGACACGGATGGGGAAGAGGGGCATTCTGGGGGATCAGCGCTGGTGTCTTCTCTCTCATAAGCTCTAAATATGGGGTGTCCCCTGAAAACGCTCGCACAGATTATACATTTCCTTCTAGTCGCAGCCACTTATGTCCTAATGATTTGGCGACTTTTGGGGTTTTTGTCTTCACATTGTACAAGCTAGATTTTTATTTTTATTTTCTGGCAATGTGGCCATATGAGGGCTTGGTGTTTGCGGTATTAGATGTACTTTTCAATGTCACCATTTTGGGGTGCCTGTAACTGTGACTATTTTTTATTAACTCTTTCTGGGTGGGATGTAAAAGAAAACATCAATGCTGGCATTGCTTTTTAGCATTTATTTTTTTTCCCGTGAAGCGTACAGCATAAGTAACATGTTAGCTTTATTCTGCGGGTCGGTACGGTTACGGCGATACCTCATTTATATTATTTTTTAATGTGTTGCTATTTGTGCAGAATAAAATTCAATTTAGGGGAAAAAAATCAATTATTTTTGCATCGCCATCTTCTGAAAGGCATAACATTTTTATTTTCGGTAGACAGAGCTGGTTGAAGGCTTATTTTTTGCGGGATGACCTCTGCTTTATTTTGGTTTTCATCTGACCATTTGATTACTTTTTATTGAACATTTTGTAAGGGAAAGGTGGTGAATAATCATTATTTTGTGCGGTTCTCTACTTTTTTTTTTTTTACGACGTTCGCCATTCGGGTTAAATAATGTTTTCATTTTATTGTTCAGGTTATTATGGACGTGGTGATACCAAATATGTAATGTTTTTTCTATTTTTCTTTATTTTACATAATAAAACATTTTATATGGGAAAAGGGGATTTTTGGGGCTTTATTTATTTCTAATTTATTTTAAACTTATTTAAACTTTTTTATTTTTACTTTTTTATAACTTTTTTTTCTATCCCCATGGGGGATTGAAGCAGTGATCTGCTGATCACTGCTTCACTAGATGTAGCTGCAATACACGTGTTACACGTGTATTGCAAAGTACAGGAAGCTCTCAGCCCCGTGCACACGTGCAGGGCTGACAGCCTCCATTCCTGGCAGGATCAACCAGGTACTTGGAGGGGACGACATGGGGCAGACCCGGGGTCACTAATCAGACCCCGGGCTGCCCACTACCAACACCGGCACCCCCTGAAACCAGTGTGTCCCAATCCCCGGAGATGACCACCGGCATCTCAGGGGTTAACACCCGTGATCGGACACGGTTCCGACCGCGGGTGTTACAGGACATTGTCAGTCGTATGTTATGGCTGACACCCACAGGGCATGGTGTGCACACAGTTTCTGTGTGCACACCATGGAGCCTACGGCGGTTTGCGGAAGTCCTTCCTGGCAGCGCCGTACTATTACGGCGGATGTCGGGAAGAGGTTAATATCATGCAAAAGACACTTTGTAAGTTAATAACAATGTGATCGTAATGGGACCCACAGAATAAATTTAGCATGTCATTTATATCCTATGTGGAGTGACGCATATATAATACACAAAAAATACAGTATAGCAAAAAATTTTAAAATTGTGTTTTTTTAAGAGAATGAAATAGAACTAGTAAAAATTTGTTATAACATCTGTTCGCAAAGCTACTTATAACAATATAACTTCCAATGTAGTCAGTGGATTTTTCTGTTACATTTCTGTCCTTTTGTAGACTGCTATATTGCTGAGCTACGGTACCTTTACATTGTTCTGCAGAACAGTTTCCTAGTTTTTATTATTTGTCTGAAAGTGTAAACAAATTTTTCCTGGAGCAAAGTCTGTCAAATAAAATCTCTAAATAATTTAAGTAGAAAATGTGTATTTGATTTTAAAGAGAAAGAAGACACATACAGTCGTAGCACTCGCTTCTTCATAACATCAAATTATAGCTCTTCTGATTTCTGACCATTGGTCTAGCTATCGCTTACTCTGACAATGTGGAAAACAACCAAAAGGCCCTTACACCTGCTCAAACCCCCGTATATAATACAACTTTAATGATCAGTTTATACCCCAGAAACCTCTACACAATATAATTGCACCATTTCCTATAATAAAATAGCACTTTTTTATATTTTGGACTTCTGTTACAAATATTATAGCTCAGTATATATTAGAGACTTTATAGTATTCACATTAGATACAACCTTTGCTACTGTAAATAGTGCTATAAAATGTGCAAGAAGACACATAAGACAAGCCACTAAGTACATACTGTAAGTACATTTTATTTTCCAAAGCATCTGAGACTTTTCAGCAACTTGCCTAGTGTAATTCTAGAGTGTCTTCGCACTATTTGGCACTTTACAGTACTTTTCTGCTGCATGATTATAAGTCATTTCTTCACTTTCACAGAACTCAAACCAGTGCCATAGTGGTCTAGTGAACATCAACCTTGTGATCACGGGAAAAACTGGGCTCTCCCTGGTTGTAGGAGACTGAATGCTATGAGAGGAAGGATGAGGAGTAAACTTTGTAACAGAATGGATGATACGAGAGGTAGGATGGAGAAAGGATAAGGTGGGGTTGATGTTGCACCCTTAAAGGGGCTCTATCATTGGGAAAAGTCATTTTTAACTAATCACATACTTGCATAGCCTTTAGAAAGGCTATTCCACACCTACCTTTTTATGTAAATCGACTCAGTAGTGTTTGAATAAGTCCGTTTTTATTCATATGCTAATTAGCCTCCAGCATGCGCAGGAAGTTGTCAGCCAGCTCTCCTCTCCCTGCTGTGGCTGTGTGTTTTCTATGAGAGCAGGGAGGAGGAGTCAGCAGCAGCAGCCTGTGCTGTATATGCACGAAGAGACTTCCGGGGTCTGGAGAAGCTAATTAGCATATGAATTAGCATATCCGCGACTGAAAGATGGTGCACTGCACAGGCATCCAGCCACACACTCTGCTCCGGATTAGGTCCAATGAATGGGCTTAGTCTAGAGGAGGGAGTGTCTTCAGGCCGAATCAGGAGGATGAAACGGCCTGAAGAATGAGTGCCTTACTTCCTTTTCCAGGAGCCAGCACAAGCCGACTCCTGGAAAACGCTCCTGAGCTGCTCCCATTGATTTCAATGGGAACCATCTTTTTGGACAGGATTTTGAGGCGAATACGGCCTCAAAATGCTGACCAAAAAACTCTGTGTGAACTTACCCTAAGTGTCCATTCACACTGAATTTTTTGGTGAGGAAAAAATCCGCTTCAGGAATTAGGAAATGTTTTTTTTTCCTTCAGCACAGTGTATGGATCGTGAAAAAAACGATAGTGGTTTTTCCACACAGTTTTTGCCAATTCCATGTGGATTTTCTGCCTCCCATTGACTGCAGGCAGAATCCACCTAATGGAAGCTTTTTTTCTGCTAGCAGAAAAAAATCCGCTAGTGGAAAAAAAAGCTAGCGGAACCCATAGAACTCTATGGGCAGGCGTTTTTTTCCATGTGTATTCTGACACAGATTCAGCGCCAAAAACTCAGTGTGAATGGACCCTAAGGCCTCCTGCACGCAACTGTAGGAGGTCTTTACTGTCTACAAATACTGATCTACAATCAGTAAAAACATATGTGCAGCAGTGTAAAAAAAAAAATCTCAAACTTTGTGCAAAAATCTGACTTACACAAAAAAATTTTTAAAATGTTTTTATGCCTGAAAACTGGTGTCCAAGGTATAATACATTTCCCTCATTGTTTGCATATGACTAAATGCTATGAATGTTGCATCACTGTCGCTGTTTGATTCTTTTTTTATTATACTTTTTATAGAACCAACTTGGTTTATGCTTAGATTTAAAAATATTGTGTTGTTGGTGCATTTATCAGTATGAGCTGGGTACAATGTAAGTACAGCACTTAATCTCTTTACTCAGTCCGTAAAAATTGTGTTCATGGGGCTGAATCACAGTGTGCATAGTATGTAGCAGTGTTCATGTTACTTTCAGAGCATAACACCTATGACAGCTTCATTACATAGACTTCTATAGCAATCTCTTGTAAATCACTTGAGCAGAGAAGCTTTACAGCCAGTTAGGTTTCAGATTATAACCTCAAATGACATCTGACTTTCACCTCAGACTTTCTTCACTGGTCAAAGCTAGCATGAGTATTAGAGACTGTGCGTTGTCTGACTCTCACCACTGGTGGGACACTCATTGGTGGTGAGAGCCAGATGTTATTGAGTGTATAATCTTCTCCTTCCTGACTTTCTACACACGGCTTCCACACTATGCCTGCTCATCTTCCTTTCATCTGATAAACTGATGAAGGTCTGTACCGGGGCCGAAATGTTCTTCTTTTGTGAATGAAATAAATTAGGATGTGTTTTGGAAGCTATTTTGAGTGCCAGAATTTTTTGTCTACTGAGTGTATAATCTGACATTTAGTTAGCACAGTCATACATTACATCCTAAGAAGTTAACATAAATACAGTTTCATCATAGACCTAATTTTGTAAACAGTCACAATCCGACCATGCTTAATGCACCGCAATAAAAACATATTAAGATGGGACAAACAGTCAGACATCTGATTCATGTGGCTAAAACTTACTGTGGGTGTTGTTTCTTCTCTCTGCACTCATGCACAACCATTCATCTTGCTGTAAACCACCTTGACTGTGCTTTCCTTCCTGCCCTCCCTCATATATTACATGTGGTTAGGGGAGGCAGAAAGCAGCATAAGCCAACAAAACCTGTAGAAGTGTGTTAATTGATCTTTGTCAGATTCAGCAGGACAGTTAGCTAGGTTAAGGAGTTACACATGCTCTACAGCAGTAAAATGATGGGCTATGTATTACAAGGTTTTTATGTCATATATGTCTGATAAATGAAGGTCAGACCTCAAACATGGGGTGCCACAGTCTGTCATACAGTTGCTGTGAGAAAGAAATGACTGTACATGAATAGCTCTCTCCCCTCACTCCTATAGAAGTTCTGAAAATATGCTATACGTGTCTGAGATGGGAATACCATTTTACATACAAATAGCCTACAGCTATACTGTAAATACACTGAAAAAAATATATTTTAAAAAATGAACTAGAATATTCTCAGTTAGGGCTAAAATATTGCATATATATATATATATATATATATAATCATACGTACATATTATCTATATATAGTATAATTAATATTTTTTATTATTATTATTATTATTATTAATAATCACAATAATAATAAACATAAGAAAACAGGGTCATTATCCTGCATTGCTTTCATCCCCCTTTACCTAATTCACCTCATCTGTTTCTTTCACCAGTTAATTTAATATCCTTTGTTCCATTGCATTTTCCAAAAGCCAGTGAACATAGAAATGTGCAGCTAGCATAGGCCCTAAAGGCCTGTGGATCAAGATGGCAGGCAGGCTGTGGCATCCCTGAGGAATTAAGAGCCAGAAGGGTGATTGGACACAGTGACCTGTCTGCACGAGATGAGAGAAAAACAGGAGGGCTGTAAGGCTGATGAAGTAACCTGTCACTCAAAGGACCAGGTCTCTACATAGGAAGATGCAAAAAAGAACTACAGGGTGAAATAATTGAAAAGGTTCTTTAGCATTTCTCTTTACTTTAATCTCATCATCATATTCTGAATATCTATTTGCAGGGTTGTTTTTTTTTAAGATTTACTGCATTTCAGCTATAAGGTCAGTGTATTGTAAGTCTTCCTCACAAAAATGTATATTATGCACTTTTTTGAATTTGTTTTATTGCCTACATTCTTACCTTTGTTGTAACAATCTATAATAGTATGATTTGGGAAAGTGATTTATCTTATTTTCTTTGCAATAAGTGTGGCTGTATAAATAACTAATATATATATATATATATATATATATATATATATATATATGTAATATATATATATATATATATATATATATATATATATATATATATCCATATATGAGATAGATAGAAAGTTTTCAGTAGACTTTTTGTCTTTATGTAACTTTCACCCGCTTAAAAATACAATGTGCTTGTATCACATATAACATTTGCAACTCATAATAAGTAAATCCAATATAATATAAAATGTATAATTCCCACGGTTTACATAGAGCGATTTACTGTAATTCTATTCAATATTTCTAAATGTCATATCTATAACGTACCAATTCTGTGCAATTTCTATATGATATTGGGAGAAAAAAAAAACATAAAAAGTAAATTGTTTCCTTCCTACTGTCTATACTGCAATTCAGTACAGAGAATCTAACTTTCTGCCTGTTCATATTACAGTGAAATAATCTGTCATGGTGCAGAAAGAATACATAGTATATTACAGTATGTAATAGCCTCCATATAAGTGTGTTTAGTATTGTTATTTAGGCAAAATCTATTTGATGTATAATAAATCTGAATAAAGTATGAAATTATGTTACTATCAGTATGTATTGTCATCAATATTCATTGGCACATATGGGAAGGAGTGCACTTGGACTTAAGTAATGTATGCATTTATTTCCAAAGCATCTTGTGAAGTTCTTATTACCTTGTTCAGCAGTTTTGGTATACTGGGGGCACTTACATGTTTTCTGATCACTGATCATATACCCTACAGCATTACTAATGACACTTATATGTTTACTGATCATATACCCTACAGCATTACTAGGGGAACTTACATGTTTGCTAATCATATACCTTCAGCATTTTAATGGTACAAGAGTATAAGCTATACAGCTAAACAATTGCTTATGTGGTTAACTACTCATTATAGGTACTTCCTTATCTATCATATAGGGTTAACACACACTGCTTCTTATGACCAAGCTTATCAGACATTCTCTGACTGATATTCCTTTATATAGGTGATTGTCAACTAGATCTGTATTGCAACACACTGCAGTCCTGTGCTATAAAGTTTACAGTCCATTAAACAGTGTAGAAGAATGTACAGCAATTCAGCCTTTTAACATATACAGTCAAATAAAGCACAAAGATTAACTGTATTTGTGACATATAAAGAAAAAACATCTAAATGGGTAAAAGAAAAATCAGCTTTTCTTAAATAGCCCTGATAACTACATAATTGCCGCAGTCTTCAGTACATATAAATCAAGTGCATTCCGTATACGGTTTTATGCCAATTTGTCGCAATTTTTGACAATAATTGTGATAAGCTACATCAGGGGAATTCACACTCCTAGCCACCATTAGCAAACATTAGCTTCTTCAAAACTGAGAAAATCTATTACTGTACAGCTGCCCAATTCATTTCCCATAAAGTACTACAGAAAATGACATGGAAACTAATAATAAGCTGCAGTAACTGGAAAATTGATTTCTAAGTATTGTTTTAAATTCTTCAAAGTACTACAACAAATGACAAAAAAGCAGATTCTATTATCCACAGTGCTGATTTATAAAAGGCTACTCTATAAAAGCATCCCAAATCAAAGGAAGGCAATATATACTTTTTTTTTTTTTTTCATCCTAGGAGGTGTATATAAACAGACACAAAGGAAAAAGAAACATCATACATTACACTTATCAGAAATATCTCTGAAGTAAGACAAGGACTCACTGACCCATTCGGAAGACAAAAGACGGCGAAATGGTAAAGCTTTAAAAATCAGCTTGTGAGGCCTCTGAGAGATATTCATCCGGCATTTCATCACAGCAGAGCCAGACCTGTTCACCTCCCTGGATACAGGGAGGAGAGAACTAAATAGAGCTGTTTATTAAAGCTGTTGTGCTGGATCGCATTAGGAGCTTTGAGCAGACCACCTGGACTTCTCACATCCTAGCAGGGTTTCATTTGCCTGCCACCCCCTTTTACAACAGCAGAGGACCACTTGCTATAATAAGCACAATCACATGTCATACATGCCACTGGTTAATATACTGTATTTTTTTTCTTCTCCGGGGATAAATATAGTTCAAACATAAATAAAAGGAAAATGAAAAAACAGTAAAATATATATTTTTTATATTTTCCAGAATTCTGTTCTCAAAAACCCAGGAAAATATTAACCTTAGCATACAGAAAGTGATCTAATACAATAAACAAATATATTATAGGAAAATGCATTTTGATATCAAATTTCCCAGCTTGCCTATAACGTATTGTAGTACAATTTTTAAATGAAAGGTCTAAGTACATGTCAAGCTTCAAGCCTCCGGGCAGTCAAAGATACAGAAAAACGGTGGTAAATATGAATTACATGAATCTGAAGGAGCAATCCGGTAAGGCTGAGAATAAAAAAAATAAATAAATAAAAAGGGAGTTGAGAAATGGCTGACACGATACCTGACCAATTACAGCTTGCATGGTCCCTGTGTCCTGCCGCTGAGCTGAAAGATCGAAATCCGTCATATGGACTCTTTGAAAGCTAGAATGGGGGTTTCTGCCATGCATCTGTCAATCAACTTCTGCACTCACAACCATCAGTAAAAGCGAAAGGGGAAAAAAGTCAAGCTAGCCCAACAAATAGGATGAAACAGTCATGTGACCTTCAAGGCACGCACACACACACACACACACACACACACACACACGGGGACTTACACTAGCAATACAATGTATGAATTTTCTGCAGACATGAAATGACATTGACAAATACCCAATACAAACTAAATAAAGTGAGACAGGCAGACTCTCGTAGCGAACACAAAACATGGACTGCTTTAGATTCGACTAAAACAGCTAATAAAACAGACAGGCTTTTTTCTTCTTTTTATACAAATTTTCCGGAGGGGCATTTTTACAGGAAAGAAAGAATGTTATTTAAAAGAGGGATACTGTATCACAAAACTCATAGTTCTCTGCTTCCCCCTCTTGAAAGAGCTGAGCAGTTTAAGTGCTCCGCTCTGTAATGTGCCCATGTCAAAGTGAAAAAAAAAAGATAAAAATCAATGTGATGCTTCTCCCACAAAGTGCAAAATGAAATGCGGACAAAGCGTTTCATAATCCTGTTCCCTTATGAGTTGAAATGTCTCAGTTAAGATTGCGTATTGGAGCAGTGATCGAAAATTAAAGCTCATAACGTGCAAGGAAAAATTACTGCGGGTGTAAAGGCAACTCAAGCAGCTATGGTATCTATCACAATTTTCTACAACTACTGCCACAAACCGGAGCAGTGATTTTTACTTTTTTTCTTTTATTTTACTTTCATTTTTTTTATTTTTTGAGGATGATAGTAACTAAATATCATTTCCAAATTTATAAGCGCTTGCTAAACATTTTTGTAACGTTTCATGGCTGTAGGTAAAGTGGCGTTACAAATCATGAGATTATGAGTTCAAATATCAAAATGTTACTTGCCTGCTCCATATGCCACCAATTTCATAGATACATAGAGAGATATGTAGATTTTGTACAAATCTGGCAGAAAAAGAATTAGGAATTTACTGCATATATGGAGGTACTCTCTCCTACAAGCATTCTTCTCCTAAGGTCTCTTAAAGATGTCCGTGGCCGGGATCAGTGTGCTAGCTGTGGTTTTCCTAGATAGCATACTGACCCATTCATTCTACGGGCCAATACACATGACCGTGAATTACACAGTCACATGTACGGGAGACGACAGTCCAGGCTTCAAAATATCGAACAGGTCCTATTCCTGTCCTGTCCTATTCCTCTCATTTAATGAAGGGAGCCGTGGAAGCATAGCCGGTGCATAGGCGGCAAGTGGGTGACATTTGCATGTCCCCCGTGCGCCACCAGTGTCTTTAATTCAGTGTAACAGTATAGTTCTGTACTAGACAGTAGTATGGACTCTATGCACTTCTATACAGCAACAGCGCAAACACTACTCCAAAGTATTGAGTCCACTGTAACAGACCGTCAAAATATAGGTCCTATTTTTGTCCATTTTCAATAATCCATACTCAAACGTATAGGGAATACAAGAAAATGGGTACCCCTCGGGTCCAAGACGGTTGTGAAAAATGGATGATGAATCCATCCTAAGGCTACATCCAAATGATTGAGGTGCACCTGAGAGGCTTTGTGTGTGAATAGGACATGACCTGATATTGAATTAAATGCTGATGTGTCATCTGTTAAAAAAATGGACATCACACAACCACCATTAATCACTGTCATGTAAATGTAGCTTTACTTTTAGGGTCCATTCACAGAGTCTTTTGGTGAGGATTTTGATGCTGAATCTGCCTCAAAATCAGCCTCCACAAAAAAGCCTCCCAATAGAGTTCTATTGGGAGGCTTTTTTTTGGAGACTGATTTTGAGGCGGATTCAGCTTCAAAATCCTCGCCAAAAAACTCTTTGTGAGCTGACCCTTAGGGCCCGTTCATACGGAGTAAACGTGCGTGTATTTTGGCAAAATACACATGTAAAAAATACACGTGTAAAAATAAGACTCCCATTGACTTCAATGACATTTTTTTGCACATGTAAAAAAAAACACGTCAAAATACACGTGTAAAATGTCATTGAAGTCAATGGGAATCTTATTTTTACATGTGTATTTTTTACACGTGTATTTTGCCAAAATACACGCACGTTTACTCCATGTGAACGGGCCCTAAGGATGCATTTACATGGAGGAAAATGGCACTGAATTTGGTGTGGAATCTTCCTCAGATTCAGCACTGAAAAAAAAGCCTCCCATTGACTTCAGAAAAAGGAACCCATTGAAGTCAATGGGAGGCATTTTTCAGTGCTGAATCTGAGGCATATTCCACACCAAATTCAGTGCCATTTTCCTCCATGTAAATGCACCCTTAGTGTAGGTCATGGTCCACATGTGGCAGTGGATCCCATATTTTTAGCTGTTATACAATGCCATTTTTACAATTTCTGTTCTACTAGATCTTCTCCAGACAGGAATAAATGCTGAGAAAAAAAGCTGCAGAAAAGCTGTGTTTACAAAGACACATGTACTGTATGTTTGGAAAACACAGCATGTCAGTTATACCTGTGGAAACACTTGCATTTTCCCTATAAATTTAATAAGGGAAGAAAATCTGCAAAGAAAAACTCAGCAAAAACGCAATGAAAAATGCTGCAGGAATAAAACGTGATATGTTTCAACTGTTTTTATCTGCAGCATTTTTTAGCTGTGTTCCACAATGTGGGGCCTTAACTTTACAGAGGACATCCAAAAGGTTCATCTCTTTGCATCATTTAATAGGCACTGCTTCGCTCATTCTGGAACAATTGGAATTTTTCCTGTAGCTCCAACTGTTCCCAAGTAATCAATGCTGTTATCTTTGGTGTCTGATACGCTATTTAACTTTATTTAATCAGTTAAGATGTCACCGTGTTATAAAATTACAGAAAGAAAGGAAACAACAGCACACAAAATGATGTCTGACAAAGTATAATGGGAAGCAGACAATACAGATGTATATGGGGGGGGGGGGAATCTCATCTCCAATGAGTGTTACCTTGTCAAGAAAACACAACATAATAGCTGGGTTAGTCTTACCTTCTGGATACCCATATTATGTGTTATGTATTATGCAGACACCGGGATGGGTGGTGGGATCCTCTACCACCTTAGTGGGAGTCACCAGTCCTCCTGGGACACTGTTCCTATTACACCCTATCCAGCTTTCTGTATCCTCACATATACTCCCACCCTAACAATAGCAGTACCCAGGTTTATACTGCCCTTGCCCTGATGTACATTACATCTAGGGGTACCAGTACTCATCAGGGGCCCTTAACAGGTGCCACTCTACTGCTTTCAGAGCAGTTGGAATTTTTTTCTGTAGTTCCTACAGTTCCTGAGTAAGTTTCAGGATCCAATATAATAATTAGGCTCTCTAGTGTCAGCTGGGCAGTCCTGGAATAGAACAGACAATCTGGGACCACCGCCTGACAAAGTGCCTAATTGGTTTACCGGACACTAAAAATAACAACACTGATTATTCAGGAATGGTGGGGGCTAAAGAAAATTCTATGTGCCAGAATTAGTGGGGCATCGCCTACTGATTTATGTAAAGAGATGGTATTAGTGGTGAAAGGTCTTCTTTAAATCAGTATTTCACATCTATTAAATACAGCCCAAAGGGTTCAATGACACTTTTGTTGTTACATTGATTTGTTGGAATACTTATTCCAATGGTTTTCCAGTTGGAGCCCCATAAATCAGTTATGTGAAGGGGCCACTGCACTTGTGCGATCGCTTGTGTGATGACCCTATCCTGAGGACATATCAATAGAAATGAACTGGAATACTGTAACTCTTTAAGGCTGGAGAAAAAATGCCACAATTTCTGTAACTGTCGCGTCTGCGTAAATCACAGCAGGTCAATTATACCTACGGAAATTATGGCATTTTCTGTGTAGTTACAATTACAGTAGAAAGTGTACAGAGGAAAATTCTGCAGACTTTCTATGTAAATCGCTGCTGGAAAAAAAAGCGATGCGATTCCACCACGGTTTTTCCTGCAGTGCTTTGTGGCTTAGGCCCACTACATGGGGCTTTAGCCTAAATAAGTATTCCAACAGATATACATAGTATGATGGCTGTCAAAATTTCTGAACATTTAACAGCTTGAAGTCAGAGTCTAGGGTGCTAGATTACCCCATGAATACCATACATTTGTAGAAGCCCCCAATATTATGATGACCTACATCATTTCATGAGAGTAAATCAAAAATTGTCATCAGAAAAAAGTAATAAAATCTAACTTACTGAAATAACTATTAAATATCCTGTCAATGCAGCTCCAAAATTCACACAGTCTCCACTGGTACTTCTTTACATGCCAGCAATCCATAAGGTGTGCCTATTGAGACCATGGTTTTGGTCCATGGTTTTGGTTTTGGAAAACACTTGCATGTTGGCATTGGAATATGACTCATATTACGCAGGATTTGGTTGTAGTCTGTTATAATGAAGATGTACAGGTCTGGAAAGAAGGTATATGCATAAAGTAATGCATTAACATGATTTTGCAGATATTCTTTATTTTTATATGGACAATAAAAATTATTGCAAATGTATTTATGGTCTTAAAACTTTACCCTTAGACACAGACAATGGGAGAATTAAGACTGGCATTTCCCACTCTTTTCCTTAATCAATTGCCCAGCTGGTGCCAGATATCGAGTTAAACATTGCTATATTTCTATCTCTATCTATCTATCTATCTATCTATCTATCAATCTGCAATCTATTTGTCAGTCTGTCACAAGGTATTATAATTGTATGTTCTGTGACTTCTACCAAAGTAAGCTATCTATAGTTTGACTATCTATCTATCTCTTGACAGTAGGACTTTTTTCAAGCTACTGGATTGCTACAACCTTTCCTGCTTTTGGCTATCTATATAACTTGGATCATAATTTTGTTGCTGGCACCCATCCTATACTAAGTGCTGCTCTGTATTTTCTTTTGGACTACTTGCTTGTCTGTCTGTCTGTCTATCTATCTATCTATCTATCTATCTATCTATCTATCTATCTAGCTATCGATCTATCCATGCATCTATAATTTATTTAACCTGTCAAAACTAATTGTAATTGTTAGTTATATGACTTCTAATAAAGAAACACCTTGTCTATTGATCTATCGCATCTATCTATAATCTATTATTCTGTCAAAAACCATTCTAATTGCCTTGTCATCTATCTATCTCCTATCTATCTATCTATCTATCTATCTATAAATCATTTATCTTATCTATCTATCTATCTATCATCTATCTAATCTATCTATAAATCATCTATCTTATCTATCTATCATCTATCTATCTATCTATAAATCATCTATCTTATCTATCTATCTATCTATCTATAAATCATCTATCTTATCTATCTATCTATCTATCATCTATCTAATCTATCTATCGATCTATCTATCTATCTATGTATCCTACTGTATCCTATCTATCTGTCTGTCTGTGTCTAATCTATCTATCTATCTAACCATCATTTATCTATCTATCTATCTATCTATCTATCTATCTATCTATCTATCAATCATCTATCTATCTATCTAACCAACCATCATCTATTTATTTATCTATCTATCTATCTATCTATCTATCTATCTATCTATCAATCAATCAATCTATCACCTATCTATCTATCTATCTATCTATCATCTATCTATCTATGTATGCTACTGTTTCCAATCTATCTGTCTGTCTGTGTCTAATCTATCTATCTATCTATCTATCTATCTATCTATCAATCATCTGTCTATCCATCTATTTATCTATCTATCTATCTATCTATCTATCTATCTATCGATCCATCTATCTCTGATCGATATAGTATTGGGATTTTCAGTAGGATTTGTCCATCTCCTGGGGCAGCTCCTGTGTTTAGTTGCCAGGCTGCATCCAGCGTAGTGTAGATAAATGTTTCTGGAGAAGACTAACTGCTCTACACCACAGCACTATAAAGTATGAAAGATTTAACGTAAATAGCGAGCGACTAGAGTAGCTCTGCAGTAGATGTCTCATAAAAGGCATCCAGCAGCTCCTGAGGAAAAAATAAGAGCTTTCCATGGTAATAACCCAAGGGTAAAAAATATTGATTAGAAAAAATATTATCTTAATCAAAAATATGTCTGTGAGAAAATAAAATGCTGCTTAGCCTAATAAAGGTATGCTACAAAGAGGCAATGCCGCCTTCCTGAATGGGAAATGTATTGCATTGTACATGGTATGGTTGAATTACAAGCAAAATGTCATTTTCTTTGAACACTTTGTCTGTCCTGGTGTAAATCTCCCTGATAGCTTTAAAGTACTCTATGAGTTCTCATGTCACATGATTTATGAGATGGATATTATTTTAAACCATTTTTACAGAGATTTTACAATTGATCTATTGATATCAGTGATATTGATGATTGCTTCCAATCGAATGCTGCTTAAATATATAAACTATCATTTTTATGGTTTACTAGTTACCTTTATTGCATCTCTATGACTTTCTAACACAGGTTATTTAGGATTGGTGTATACATAGCTAAATATATATGGGACAGAGAGAGAAATCACATCATGTATTATGACATGTATCACATGTATTCACATGTGTCTTTTTTTGGAATAATCATTGCTAAATTTTAAAGAAAACAAAAACTACAGTACTACAAAGAACTAATTTTGCTGAGCACTAGTGGTGGCTATATGATCCTCCCAATGACTGTCTGCTAAATAATTGCGAAGTAAAGTTGATGTTCTGCAATAGTTCATTTGTATGCATGTAACCACCAAGCATTGTGCACTACTTAAAGGGACAGTAACCATCAAGCATGTTTTGCCTCTATATGAGAAAAGTAATAAAAATTTATGTTAACCCCAAAGTGTCTATAACCCACAGGGTACCATCCTTGTAAAGACCTCTAGCTGTCACGTTCGTGTCAGAGTCCAGACACAGATTCCGGGCTGCAGGTTGCACCGCTAAGGAAACAGGGGAAGGAGACTATCCCTGGCACTACGGTGGCTAGCTAGGCCCTGCCTACGGGTGGTGGTCAGCTGTCCCCAAGCTAGCCTTGGCCCCGACAACTCCTGGCTCTCTAGCACGAAGACCTAACAGACAGATAGGACAAGAGCTGCAAGAGAGCTAGGGACTGGGGATACTATGGTGGTGACCCCTACAGAAATAAAGGTGCAGTTGCAGACAAACAAACCGGACGGGATGTGCTGGACAACGGACACGCAACACAACACAATACAAAACCAGAGAAAATGAGGAGAGGGACAGTGGAGAGGTGAGGAAAGGGTAAACACGAGACTGGGGTAAAATAAACTGGAACCCACCTCAAACAAGCAGATAGTGCCAAACAAACAGACGTGAAGGGCAGGGCAGAGTAGAAGTGTGGAGGAAAAAACCAAACTCACACACAAACAACACTCAGACTCCTTTCTAGTCAGTAAGCACAAGCACAAGCAAATCACTCCTCCTCCTCCTCCTCCTCCTCCTCCTAAGGCCAAGAATTCTAGGTTGGGACCACAAAAACCGGCAACTGGTGGAGACAGCCCTCTACCTAATAAAGGCCCCAGACTCCTTCCATAGGATGATGGCAATACATAACACCTGAGGTTTACTCTTATAACCTCAAGTGTGTTCAGAAGACCAGAACACTATGTACACACTGATGGCTCAATGGCAGGGAACCCACCAGCAGATCACAGAAGCCCGGATCAAATCCCCGACAGAAACATACACCAACACACACACGCAATCAGGTCATGACACTAGTCCTCCAAACTCCACTGTAAGCACGCTCACTTGGCTCTCTTGGAAAACTTCATTAGAATTGGAAAATCCTGATACGTTTGCCATGTTCAGCTAAGTAATGTGTATGACCATCTTAGCAGACAGCTTGGAAATCTAAGGCCATGTTGAATTCCATGTTGTAGCACCAAATGTTAGAAACTGTTAATCTATATATGTATGTTTTATAACTCTGTATCAGTTTGTAAAGAGAAACATTTATTATATAAGCAATAACTTTAATACAGGGTTCCATAAATAAGCAACCGGGGACAGAGTTTAACAATGTAATAATAGGTATCAAATAGTAATAACAAATGTATAAATAAGAATGTTACATTTGTTTGCTTTTTGCTATTACGCTAGGTTCACACTAGTGGTCAGTCTTCATAACTTGGGTCCACATGGGGACCCAAAAGACGGAGAGCCCGTAGGTTTTCGCTGGTTTCAGCACTTTTCTCTCTGCCTATGGAGACTCCATAGTAGCCTTATCTATAAACTGTATAATTTCTTCAATAATCTATACTAATTAATATAGTAGGAATTAGTTTATGAGCACATCCCCAGTCCTACCCCATTAAAGCAAATCAATGAATTCTACTAAATTAAAATATTGTTATATTCCTCCCTAGTATCATTGGTTGTTCTGGTTGTTCTGTCTCTGCTGCTGGAGTGTTTACTCGTCCTGGATCTGGGACTACAACCTGGGCTCCTGCTACAGAAAACTCATTACCTTCCAGAGGTTAAGGGTACAATCAGCAGATCCCTTTAACTCAGCACCCTACTGTAGCCAGTGCCAAACAACTTGCAGCCTCAAGGTTTTATTCTCTAGTCAATAGACAACGTGCGTTTTCATTGTCTAAAGAATGCAAAAAATGATTGTTATCTGTCATAATGAATACAAAATTTAGAAATATTTAATGTTGACCATTGGAGAAAAGGAAATGATAATTCTCAGATTAAGATTCCATGTTGATGGAATTAAATGTAATCCTTTCCACATTTCCTTCATTCTAAATAAAATGACCAGGTTAAGCATTCCTCATATTTACAAAGTGAATCACTTCCATTTATTGACATGTTCATCTGACTCTAAGGTTATTTATGTGTGTTTTTTCCTGGGGCTGATCTCTTTCATTGGAATTTGAATAATGCGTAGTTCCTGTGTTTTTCCATGTAATGTGATAAGATTATAATATTACCTGTGGTTTATATTGGAATAGCGGAGCATTTAAGGATTATTTAAGAAGCCAGGTATGGATTTTGTAATACATTTTATGTCTGCAAATATTTTTAATATACAGTAGGGTAAAGCCTGGCTTTTGGATAAAACTATATTCTTAATACCCAACAGTAGTCCAAGTAATTCTGCATCCTGGAAGCAATGGATCTATTTTATTAAAACTCAACAATCCAACATCAAATCTTCGCTACTACCAGGTTTCAAAATTAGTGTTAACTACAGTGTTCTGCAAATAGGAGATCCTAGTTAAATAATCACCAGGTTTACCACAGACCCCTAGCGAGACTCAGAGTAGATGTCACTCTTTTTTAGTGTGCAGATATCTGCAAACAGCACTTTTCTTTCTGCATGTTTCATGCGGAAACCGAGCGGAAACCACATGGACCCCATTATAATCTAGGGGGCTGTGTGTGGTTTCTTAGCTAACCGCTTTTTAATGCATATAGGTTTCTGTTTGGGAGGTCCCCAAGCGGACTCTCCAAACAGAATACCGAACGCAGATGTGAACTGTTCCTGACAATGTCCTTCTGACATTACAGAGCTTAAATAGCAAATCAGGCATAAAACTACCTGTGCTTGTTGCGCGGGAACGGTGGTGGCTAAAGAAAAATTCCAATTGTTCTAGAATAGAGATGAGCGAGTACTATTCGAAACTGTGGTTTCGAATAGCCTGCTCCCATAGGAATGAATGTGCAGGCGCGCAGGGGGTTAAGCGGCTGGACGCTGGCCCTGGCTGTGCGTCGGCTGCGTCCATTCATTCCTATGAGAATGTGCTATTTGAAACTACCGTTTCGAATAGTACTCGCTCATCTCTGTTCTAGAATCAGCAGAGTAGCACCTATACACAGTTACTAAAACATAGAAATGGTGGAGGTGGTGAGGTGGAAAAGTCATCTATATATTTAATTACTATTTACTATTACTGTATTAATTACTACTTAAAACAGAAACATACAACATATTACTTTTCTAAATCTATCCTAGGCAACTAACAGCATTTACAGATATGCTTTACAGAAATCACAGGGATCATATAATAATAACAAGATGTTTATTGAAGTCTATAGGAGGGCTTTCTAATCATGCTCTGTGACATCTGCAGATATCATTATGGGGGAGGGGAATTGCTGTAAGTAAGCTGTGCCCATCAACTATTGAAAATGTAAATCTTGTGTTTTTTTTAATATATTTCAATTACTTCACACTGTAATCCTTTCTATGATGATAATATAAGGTGGTACGGATGCACAACTTAAACAGTGAGCTTGATGCAAGGGAAGAGTTAAACCCTTGTCTTGACTGCACTTGTTATTGTAGTGGAAATGCAATATTAAACTATTAAACTAAATATTTACTATATTAATAGTAAAGTTATTGCAGCACGATTTGGCATTGTCTGATTATTGTTACGTTATATCATGTCTTATGGTGTACTTGCACTATGTTATATAATATGTTATGTATATGCCCATGTCACGTTGTCAGTACTGTAATACTTTCTAGATGCTGTATAGAAAAATATTTAGTATGTGGTAGTTGCACCATAGGACAATTTGCCTGTTACTCTTCCTCTCTCCCGCCTTGGAGGTCTGTTTTGAAGGAGGAACACTTAGAGGTACAGAAGACCACTTGGAGTCTAACCAACGTAGAAGAGCTTTGTACAATTTAGGAAGTAAACCTCCTTGTCACTTATTTGCCATCTGGCTCTACAGATTACAGTAGTGAGCGGCCATGTCCTTTATTTCCGGCGGGCAGGTATGAGTACTTTGCTATGGGTGGTGTATATGTGGGAGCTTGGGAGGAGATGGCTTGTCAGAATGGTGCATTAGTTGCGGAGGAGTGTCAAAGCAGCCATATCGCCCAAGGTGCAGTTACAATATTACTGCTGAAATGTGATCTCTATGCAAGAAGTAATTAATGACACTCAGTGGCCAGAGTGAAATGACACCATCATTTTAAGATCTTTAGAAAATAAAGATACTGACGTGTTAAATTTAAAATAATTACCCAAAAGTCTTAAAATTATGTTTCACAATCAGAGTATTTCTGAGAGTACAATCTGTTTGAAAGCACAGAGCATGGTGGTTACTAGTAGTAATATCGCAGGATCTCTTAAAGAATACATAAGCAAAGTCCCGGGACCTACCATCAAGGTCCCGGGAACTGCGGTTTTGACCACAAATATCTTACATCCCAGCAATCTTACATTACTTTACTCTCCTGATGAGCTGGTTTAATGGCGAAACTCGTTGAGAGATATCTATTGGGATGTCTAGTTAGGAGTGCACCGCCCACTTATTTTGAGAGAGCAATTGATCACATAGGCTACTACCACTGGCAGTTTTGACTGGCATGAGTGTGTAAGGAGTTAGGAAATTGGTTAACATCCCTACAGGAGGAATAATCGACCCATAATAAAATATATGTATCATCCCTCAGTTGGGGATTGTATCTGCTTCCTCCACACCTGCTAACGCTAAGCAAGGACAGACCTAGTGAATAAGCTGTCAGCAGTGAATTCTAACATTCATAGATCCTTATGGGCCATTGAGTATCACTACTGAGTGGGGATATAGGAGTGAATGAGGGAATTAATCAGGTGTTGCACCATACAACATATATATATATATATATATATATATATATATATATATATATATAGTGACTGGGAGCAGGGGCGTAACTACCAGGGTAGCAGTGGTAGCAACTGCCACAGGGCCCGGGACATTAGGGGACACGGCAACAGCCGCTACCGCTGTGGTTTTTTTGTTTTTTTAATAGGCCGGATGGAGTTAGTGCAGTGGAGCCAGGGATAGGTAAGTAACAATGTTTTTTATGTTTTTATTCCCCCTGGGTCTCCGATTATTATACTCTGGGGTCTGAAAAGACCCCAGAGTATAATAATTGTTCATGGGTGTTCACAATGGGACATAATAGTGTGCAGGGGCCACTATGGGGCATAATAGTGTGTGCAGGTGCCACTATGGGGCATAATAGTGCGTGGAGGAATGCAGGGGGGATTCGGTTGGTCGAGGTCTTTGGTATTGGTGGGGGGGGGGCCATGTCAAAAGTTCACCGCGGGGCCCCGCCATTCCTAGTTACGCCACTGACTGGAAGCAAATACGCCTGATTGTCCCTCTTACCTTCTTCCCTCTCATCCTATTGTTATCAAAATAGCTTGCCATTTAGGTATATTGTGAGATCTTTATCTCTTTTGTTGGGGGCAACATTGGTGGAATTTTAATTATTCATATTAAAAGTTATATTTTAGATGGGTTGTTTTTTTTTTTTTATTATTATTATTATTATTATTATTATTATTATTTTGTTATTGTCGGTGCCCTGTTTGTCCAAAAAATGAATATATTGTATCCCCTTAACCAGTGGATACATTTACATCTACCATCTCCTTTTAAGTTATATCATACCAAGTAAAGATGCAATGGATAACAATGCCCTTTTAAACTACAACGGTTTTGAAAATTGCAGTATGTCCACTGCGCATATTTTCCTGCAGTGTGTGGCTGGGACTGCAGGGACTGGAAAACACCACAGTTTATTTCACAATGTTTATGGCAGGTGAGACCCGGATAAGGCCCCACATAACAAAACGCAGAAAAAAAAATGCAGAATCACATCTTGGTTTGTTCTGTAGTCGTTTTCCTTTGCAGACTTTCTGCCTTTGTAATAACTATATGGAAAACACCAGCATTTCCACAGGTATAATTGACATGCTGCGATTTCAAAAAATGCGGGCATTTGTGAAAATGCAGCTTTTCCACTGTAGATTTTTTTGTGCAATATGGGGATGGGATTAACCAGAAATGCAACGATTTTTGCCACAGCGTTTTTGCAGCGTCAAAAACACATTAACTTTGCAATGTCGAGCTTCAGCCTTAAAACGGTTGTCCTATCACAAGGATCCTATCTATACTGCTTGTTAATGTGAATGTAAGACTTTTCCTAAATACATTGCTTCAGCAAAACTGCTTTGTTTGTCCACTATCTTACTTTATTCATTTTTTTTTTACACATCCCTTGACTTATCTGATCTGGTCATAAGTCAAGTGATGTATCTGCCTGCTCTGAGGGGGGAGGGAGGAGGGGCTAAGTGCACGAGAGCGAGCCTGGGGGGGTAGTTTACCCTTTGGGGGGAAGGGGCCGCCAATACAGACCCAGCATCCGCTGTAATAGAGAGGTGGATGCCGGGGAGTGTAGACGCCAGCACAGATGCCTGCAACATCGCTATGCTCCATGAAGCCAGCAGCGGCAGGAGCGATGCTGCTATTCCGGGGGGGGGGGGGGCGGAGGAGTGGAATAACAGCATCGGTTCTGTCGCTGCTGGCTTCATGGAGCGTAGCGATGTTGCAGGCATCTGTGCATCTTTGCCGGCGTCTACACTCCCCGGCATCCGCATCTCTATTATAGCGGATGCCGGGTCTGTATTCACATATGTGTTAGAGTTAAGTCCTCCATCTTGTATTCTGTCAGCCATCTTGTAACCTTTTTCTTATATAAGCTTTATGAGAATGTCTGTTTAAAGTTCAAGAGGCCCTTTTGGGTGGTTAAGGAATGCTGTGTGGATGAATCCTTATCTTTGTCTATCTCAAGGGTCTCATCTTTTGAAGATGCAGCTGACTATTTGTATATCTCTTATCTCTTTTAATCGATGTATACACTTAGAGTGTGTAGAGTGTATATACTTAGAGTTTATGTAGCCTATTCGTTATCTTCAAGGTTGGAATTGATTGGCACCAGCATGTAATCTTCTCTATCTTGCCATGATATGAGATGTTAGTTCACACATAAGTATTTTGAAACTTTCTGTGTTTAAGGACAAAGTCCATCCTAGTCTGGAAAGCTATAATGAGATGCAAAATACATTGGGCCTTTAGCCAATAGTCATGTGTCAGGTTTATGTTAAAACTCTACAATGTTATGTCATTAGAATAGTCCAACCTACTTTTGTCTGTATTGTATTTAAACTGCCTTTTTGCACTATTAAAATTAGAACTCACTTGATACACTACCATCTTGTGTCTGAATCAGTTCTCCAGGCCTAGAAGAATGGCTGCAGTCCATCTCGGCCTGTTAATTAATTATTTAATTTGGAACTCTGTAACATACTCTTATTATGGGGACCGCTTGATATCTCCAACATATGCAAAGCCAAGCGGCGAGATGCCGCTGGCCCTGCGTGCACGCTCATAGACCAGTCTAGCCTTCACAATGCGAATACAGACCCCGCATCCGCTGTAATAGAGAGAGGCGGATGCCGGGTCTGTATTCGCTTTGTGAAGGCTAGACTGGTCTATGAGCGTGCACGCAGGGCCAGCGGCATCTCGCTGCTTGGCTTTGCATATGTAACCCCGTCCACCAATGACGCAACAAAGGCGGAAGAAAGAAGAATTTACAGCAACGAAGACTGGTGAGTATGCGACGTGGGAATACCCCTTTAAGCTCACTGTAAAGATAATTGAATTTCTAGTTCTAAGGTTCATATTAAACTTGCTTGGTAACTGGGTGTGGTTCAGAGTTGCAAGCAACTCAGTTCAACCACCCCCATAGTGTTCTTACAGTAGGTAGAACACATAAGCACTGTTTTAGCTGACCTCTTTTGTAGTCGTCCTTAGTGATTTTGTGTTGAATTATTCCATTATGACACCTATTTTTATTGATGTATGTACTTTGAAAATTACTTTCCCAGTGTGCTTTGTTTATTGTTAGAAGGTCACGTATCTTTATTTCATTAAGTGAAAACTGTGTTTTGTGACAATGTAACTTTAATAAAATAGAATAAAGTAAATAGAAGAGAACAATGGACCTCTTTGTTTGTTATACTCAAAAAACACAAACACCTCCTGTTTCACAGCAGAGAGTCCTAGGGCTGCAGCACACAGATATAGCAAAGATTATCTAGAATCTGATATTTTACTGCAGTGTAATACCGTAACTCATAACGAAAGCCACTGAAAAACCATTTAGGCTAAGTTCACACAGGGTTTTTTGGTCAGGATTTTGAGGCCGTATCTGCCTCATTCTTCAGGCCAATTTGCCTCGCAATTTGGCCTGAATACACTCCCAACTAGGCCCATTCATTGGGCCTAATCCAGAGCGTAATGCGCGACTGGATGACGATGCAATGCACCAGCATTAAGTCGCGGCTACCCATATTTTGGTCCGGAACCTGCGGCAGAGGTCGCCAAAAAACCCCACGTGAACTTACAGGTTCCGATCCAAAAACCAGGTAGCCGTGACTGAAAGCCGGTATACTGCACCGGCATCCAGCCACGCACTCTGCTCCAGATTAGGCCCAATAAATGGGCCTAGTTCAGAGGAGGGTGTGTCTTCAGGCTGAATTGCGAGGCGACTCGGCCTGAAGAATGAGCACCTTGCTTCTTTTTTCCGGGAGCCAGAATAAACAGCTCCCGGAAAAAAAGACCTGAGAGGCTCCCATTGATTTCAATGGGAGCCCCGTCTTTTTGGCGAATACGGCCTCAAAACCCTGACCAAAAAACCCCATGTGAACTTACCCTTAGACTTCCTGCACACAGGTGAATATGTTCTGAAAATAGGGTTTGGTCCAAGAAATGCTGGTCGGTATATGGACCAGATTTTCCATGTACAAGAGGCCTAAAATTCAAGTTACCGTAATGTTAACTACAACTATTCATTTAACTTGCTAAGTGTCAAGTTAATTTGTAAAATATGTGTAAATATTAACATTTATGGACTTCAATGCTTTAGGGTGCATTAAAAAAAAAAACATATGTAAAATACAATTTTGAAAAATACATGTAAGGCCGGGGTTCCATGTGGCGTAAACGTTGTGGCAAAAGTCACTGCAAAGTGAATGGGATTCTAGCAAATACCATCCACACATTGCAGAAAACAGAAACGTTTCAGTTTTGGAAATCGCAGCATGTCAATTATACCTACAGAAACATTGACAGTTTCCCTATAGGTATAATGAAAGCAGTGAAAAGCGATGCAGAAATTGCAATGCATTTCCGCCACAGTTTTTCCTGCAATACTTTTTCACCGTGGCCAGCTACGGTGCGTCCATTGCTTAAAACAATTTTGTTTTTGTTAAAAAAAATTGAGCATGTGTTTGGGTTTTTCACTATTGATAATAATTAACATTGGTTAAGAATGCATGTACTTTTGTACTTCTTTTTTTAATAAAAGCTGAGATGTATAATTTCACCCATAGGTCTTATTCACACAACAATGAAAGCCATGCAACAGACATTTAATTAATGGCTATCACATGCCCATTTAAAAATCAGTGATAGTGAATGAGTTTATTCACATTTACGATTTTTTGTTAGAAAAAAAGTCAGTTAAAAAAAATGTTCTATCTTTGTCTCCTTTGGCATATATGTATAAGGAAAAAATGTTTTTGTACTGTATTAGCTAGTGGATATGAAATAAAAAACTTGAGAGTCTTCAGTAGTTGATACCTTTTTTTAATGGCTAACTAATAATGATGACAGATTACAAGCTTTGAGGCTCTAGGCCTCTTCCTTAGGTGTAGTTTAAAAACAATTTCTGAATGATGCATATTTATGCAAAAAGAGACACATAGAAATAGAATGTTAGGTGAGAGGGTGGATGGTCATTGGTATATACAAGTAAACAATTCATCAGTTCACAAGGTCCTTATCAGTTCAATGAGTGGTCTTTATGGCTGCTTTTGATCAGTGATGAGCTGGCTTGTTCCTGTACAAGGCCATAACTCCATTCTTGGTATTCTGATGGCCCTGGTAATTTGGATAGCCAGGCTATCAGATACCATTGCATATGTTCAAACCCTGTGGATAGAGACAAACACCTTGGTGGTCTCAAAAACACATTCTTGAGACAAGGTTACCATCCAAGAACAGTTGAATACCAAGATTAGATTCATTAAAATACAATACCAAACAGGAGAACAATCAGGTATCTCTGGTCATCACGTACAACCCACACCTGGTCATGCTGAGAGGTATCACACGCAAATTACATCCACTACTGCAAAACATTGACCATTTAAAATCCATATTTCCAGACCTCCCTCTCCTGTGCTATAGACACCAAATCTCAGAAATGTGGTTATCAACAGCTCACGGTCACCTCCTACCACAACAGGAACGTTTCCATGCAAACAGAAAAGGTGCAAAACATGCCCTCACATACTGACCACTGACAAGATAAAGATCCCCCATTCAAACAAGGACTACAAGATCCCAGATACCTACACCTGCACCACACCTAACGTGGTATATTTAATATTATGCACCAAATATCCCACTGGGGGCCTGTACATAGGCGAAACTGGTCAGAAACTTAGAATGCGGATGAATTCACACCGCCACACAATTACAGAGCAAAGAATGGACCTCCCCATGCCAAAACACTTTTGCAATCAAGATCATAATATCATCAATGACATGAAAATTTTGGTTTTAAGGGGTAACTTCAAATCCAAGAAAGAGAGAAAAATGTATAAATACAAGTTGATGACCTTGTTCAACACACTCCAGGAAGGGTTGAATCTGTCACATGGGTTTATGGCCTTCTACAGGAACAAGCCAGCTCATCACTGATCAAAAGCAACCATAAAGACCACTTATTGAACTGATAAGGATTGATGAATTGTTTACTTGTATGTACCAATAACCATCCACCCTATAAAGTTGGATCGAAAATGGCCGAGTTCAAAATGGCCGCCATGGTCACCACCAATCTTGAAAAGTTTCCCCCTCCGATATGCTAATGTGCCACAAACAGGAAGTTGATATCACCAACCATTCCCATTTTATTTAGGTGTATCTATGTAAATGGCCCACCCTGTACACCTTGGCTTCAGTGTTCATGCCCCCGACCTCTGGCACTTACACAGTGAAGCTGGGTGTACATCCTGGGCTCACTGAAGACCTGCACAGATGCTGGACCAGTTAAGTATAAAGTTAAGGGATGGTTTTAAAACAGGGCTATTGGGACATTAAACCCCAGGTCTATAAGGTCCTGTTGGTGGTATACTGTCCCAAATCAACCTCACAGGTTACCTTTGAATTATAAGATTCAAGATAAAGATGTTCCTGTATATCTGAATATGAACACTACAGACATGATTAATTCCCTTCATATAAAGTACATGAGGACTGTATATACACTGTATGACAAAAGTTTGCAATCACTCAGATACTGTATTGTCTAACTGTCATTAAAAGAAGATATTTTGTCCCATAAACCTGTCAGACTGTGTGTGACTTTGGCTCCAGAAAAACTTGAAATCTGGAAGGCTCAGATTTTCCAAAGTTTTAATTCTGATTGTGGAAACACATGACTGGTGCCACAGGAAAAGACCACATGGTCTGGTGCCACATACACTTAAAGCACCATCTATCATCTATCAGCAGCAGATAACAGGTTGCACAGTGTTAAAGATATTACATAATAATTTTGATTCGTATAGCGTCAATAACGCCTGTTTGGCCCTGATCCTTTTTTTTTCTTTTTTTTTTAATAGGCCGTTATCTGCTGGAGTAATCTGAGGCCTTATTTACTTACCGATCATCGCTCCTGCTCAAGGCCAACTCCACTTTCCCACTTTCCTTTGGTAAGGGTGCATTCACACGCAGTAAAATGGAGTGTAATTTGGAGCGTTTACGGAGCGTTTACGTAAACGCTCCGTAAACGCTCCATAAACGCTCTGTATACGCTCCGTAAACGCTCCAAATTACACTCCATTTTACTCCGTGTGAATGCACCCTAAACAAGACAGTGGACCCACAGAAAGAGTATTTGTTGGGCGAACCTCAACAAATATTGCTATTATAGTGGACCACCTACAAACTATTATTATACTCTGGGGTCTATTCCGACCCTAGAGTATAATGATCAGAGGGCCATGGGAGTTGACAAACATGAAAACCAGGGTTACTTACCTCTCCAGCATTCCGACTTGACTTCTAGCTGTCTTCAGCCTTTGTAATGATGTCTGTAACATCATTGACAAGGACCCAAAACAGCAGGGACTCGTGCCAGAAAACCACTGTTTTTTATGTCTGAAAATATCCCCCAGAGTATAATAATAGCTCCTGGGTAATCCACTATCGGGCATATCACTATGTGAAAGGCCCACTGTGACACATAATACTGTGTGGAGTTGTCGCTATGGGACATTATACTGTGTGGAGGGGCCACTAGGAAACATTATAATGTGTGGAGTGATTGCTATGGGACATTATACAGTACTATGTAGAGGGGCCGCTATGGAACTTTATAGTGTATGGAGTGGTCGCTATGGGACATTATACTGTGTGGAGTGGTCACTATGGGACAGTATACTGTGTGGAGGGGCTGCTAGGAAACATTATAATGTGTAGAGTGATCACTATGGGACTTTATACAGTACTATGTAGAGGGGCCGCTATGGAACTTTATAGTGTATGGAGTGGTCGCTATGGGACATTATGCTGTTTGGAGTGGTCGCTATGGGACATTATACTGTGTGGAGGGGCCACTATGAGACATTATACTGTGTGGAGGGGCCACTATGAGACATTATACTGTGTGGAGTGGTCACTATGAGATAAGGTGATAGAACATAAAGTAGCAATTGGATAAACCAATGATGCACACAACATATGGAATAGTTTCTAGATGAAAATCATATTTAAAATGTACGTTATACAAAGAAGAAGTAGGTACTAGCGATACAGTATGTGAGTCTCTCAGAATTCATGTCGGCTCCAATCCACTTGAATTGGTTAGAAGTAGAGATGAGCGAACAGTGTTCTATCGAACTCATGTTCGATCGGATATTAGGCTGTTCACCATGTTCGAATCGAATCGAACACCGCGTGGTAAAGTGCGCCATTACTCGATTCCCCTCCCACCTTCCCTGGCGCCTTTTTTGCTCCAATAACAGCGCAGGGGAGGTGGGACAGGAACTACGACACCGGTGACGTTGAAAAAAGTAGGAAAAACCCATTGGCTGCCGAAAACATGTGACCTCTGAATTAAAAGAACAGCGCCGCCCAGGTTCGCGTCATTCTGAGCTTGCAATTCACCGAGAACGGAGGTTTCCATCCATTTAGCTAGGGCTTAGATTCTGGGTAGGCAGGGACAGGCTAGGATAGGAAGGAGAAGACAACCAACAGTTCTTATAAGAGCTAAATTACAGGGAGAAGCTTGTCAGTGTAACGTGGCACTGACGGGCTCAATCGCCGCAACCCAGCTTTCCCCGGATCCTGAATGGAATACACTGACAGTGTATTCCCGTATACCCTATATATACACCCCCGATCCACGTTCCAACGGTGTTCCCCCCCCCCCCCCACCTTCACCCCAGAAATACACTGGCAGTCCCCTAGCAATAGAATTGGGGCTATATACACCCACTATTTTTGCTACTGCCATATAGTGCCATTGTATGACTGGGAATTCAAAGAATATATTGGGGTTACAAATAGCTTCAAGTCCTGCCACTGCCATATAGTGCCAGTTCCTGACTGGGAATTCAAAGAAATATATTGAGGTTACAAATACCTTCAAGTCCTGCCACTGCCATATAGTGCCAGTTTCTGACTGGGAATTCAAAGAATATATTGGGGTTACAAATACCTTCAAGTCCTGCCACTGCCATATAGTGCCAGTTTCTGACTGGGAATTCAAAGAATATATTGGGGTTACAAATACCTTCAAGTCCTGCCACTGCCATATAGTGCCAGTTTCTGACTGGGAATTGAAAGAATATATTGGGGTTACAAATACCCTCATTTCTTGCTACTGCCATATAGTGCCAGTTTCTGACTGGGAATTCAAAGAATATATTGGGGTTACAAATACCCTCATTTCTTGCTACTGCCATATAATGCCAGTTTCTGACTGGGAATTCAAAGAATATATTGGTGTTACAAATACCTTCAAGTCCTGCCACTGCCATATAGTGCCAGTTTCTGACTGGGAATTCAAAGAATATATTGGTGTTACAAATACCTTCAAGTCCTGCCACTGCCATATAGTGCCAGTTTCTGACTGGGAATTCAAAGAATATATTGGGGTTACAAATACCCTCATTTCTTGCTACTGCCATATAGTGCCAGTTTCTGACTGGGAAGTCAAAGAATATATTGGGGTTACAAATACCCTCAAGTCTTGCTACTGCCATATAGTGTCATTTTCTGCCTGGGAATTCAAAATGCGCAAGGCTCCCGGAAAGGGACGTGGACGAGGCCGTGGGCGAGGTCGGGGTAATGGTTCTGGGGAGCAAGGTAGCAGTGAAGCCACAGGGCGTCCCGTGCCTACTCCTGTGGGGCAGCAAGCATTGCGCCGCTCCACAGTGCCAGGGTTGCTTGCCACATTAACTACACTGCAGGGTACAAACCTTAGTAGGCCCGAGAACCAGGAACAGGTCTTGCAATGGCTGTCGGATAACGCTTCCAGCACATTGTCCACCAGCCAGTCAGCCTCTGCCTCCTCTCCTCCTATTACCCAACAGTCTTGTCCTCCTTGTTAGGAGTATTTAGGTTCTTTACTTTCTATTTTTCTTACCTGGGGAGTTTTTGACTGCGCAGTGTCTGGGGTGGCATCCTGGCGCTGCGGGGTTGTCCTGTCGTGGGTATTGGTGCACACCTTCTGACTTGCACGCGCGCACTGCTGGTAGGCAGCTTTATTTCCTGGTTGATTAGTCTGTCCTCCCATTTGCACCTGGGAGGAGTGGTCTCTACTCTGTATTTAAACCCATGCCTCCCATGGTTCTGTGCTGAGTGTCGCTTTTACAGAGCTAGGCCTTAGCAGGAGGAGTAGGTGGTTATCTTGGATAGAGGAAGTTCCGTGGTTGGTTTTTGGGAGGTTTGGGTGAACGAGTTGGTTTGTGTGTTTTTCCCTTCTGTGTTCACCAATCCTCCCTCTGTGTATAATTGACTGTGTGAGTGAATTGCCTTATCCTTTGATTTCTACTCAGTTTCCCTGTGTTTGTTTCCTAGTGTAAGGTTCCTTCCCATATTGGTTTGGGGGAATCCTTTCTCACGTTTTTCCTGTGTGCTGCTTGTGTTGTAAGTCAGCGCACACCCTTGTCAGTCCCTGTCAGTAGCAGCTTCACTTGTTCGTTAGGGGTGACCCCCTTTAGTCTCCAGTCCCTAGAGATCTTATAGGGCATTCCTTCTCCCACTTCCCTCTAGGCCTACGGTATCAGTGAGAGAGGAGCTGTCGGGGTCAGGCTTAGCCTGAGTACAGCCGACCCACACCCGTGAGGCAGGGACCGGGATAGCTAGTGGGAGTAGTGCAGGGCGAGATTCCCTACTGCTATTCCTTAGCCCCGTTGCAGCTACCTGGACTGACATAACAGTACACTCAGCCGGTAAAAAAAAAAAAAAAGGTTCGTTTGCATTATGACGGACCTGAAACAGTTGTACCAGGCGGTGCAGCAGATTTCCACTGAGATGGAGGGGATCAAGCTACGAATGGATGCCATCCAAGCTTCTGGCGTATCTCAGTTACAGCAGTTGGCTCAACACACAGCCTCTCAGGTGGAGGGCATACAGAGGCAGGTGAGTAGCGCCCCTGTGGGTCGGCCTCTGGAGCCAAAAGTCAGCTTACCTGAACCCTTCCGAGGTAAGAGGTCAGATTTTTTCCGATTTCAAAAGGACTGTCTTTTGTATTTCCGGCTACGGCCGTTTTCCTCCGGTTCTGAGGTACAGAGAGTTGGGATTATTATTACTTTATTGAGAGATGATCCCCTCATCTGGGCACATTCGTTACCAGCTGACTCAGCTTGCTTACTAACTGTAGAGGCGTTTTTCTCCACAATGGGGTTACTGTATGACGACCCAGACAGGGTACGCACGGCTGAGTATAACCTACGATGTGTGGTGCAAGGGGATCACGCTATAGAGAAATATTGCACAGAGTTTTGTAGGTGGGCAGCAGAAGTACACTGGAATGACCCCGCTCTACTTAGTCAGTTTGAGACAGGGCTCTCGGACCAGGTTAAAGACCATCTAGTTTCTCACCCTGTTCCGGGAGATCTAGATGAGGCCATGCAGCTGGCAATTAGAGTTGGACGGCGCCTCCGGGAGCGTGGAGACAAGAGTCCTGGGGGGCTTAGCCCTCCTCAATTCTCTGTTTTTAGAGAGGACCCGGGGGACCAACCCATGCAGATTGGGGCCACTGTGCGAAGTGCTAGACCCAAGAGTGAAGGGTCCCGCACAGTACGCTGTTTTGTGTGTGGAGGGATGGGACATGTAGCAAGGGTATGCCCCTCCAGAGAATGGTTCGCCAAGGAGAGTAATAACCCCAGGTCTATTGAGGGTAAAGGGAGAAAACCTACTAAGGAGGGAGGTGTGCATATTTCCTGTACTCAGACTGCCGGGTTGACCCTTGAAGGATGGGTAAATGGGCAGAAGTGCCGGATTTTGGTTGATTGTGGTTAGGCAGTCAACCTTATTGACTCAGAGTTTTGTGAGCAATTAAGGGTGAGTCCTTTGGTCTTGAAGTCTCAGATACCGGTGTGGGCTATTGATAAGACCCCTCTACAGCAAGCTGTCATCTCCAAACAGGTGGAGGGTCTGGAGTTTATTGTGGGTGGCCACAGGGAAGAGATTGACTTGTTCTTGTTGTCTAAGTTACCAGCACAAGTAGTGTTGGGGTGGCCCTGGCTGAAGCAGCATAACCCTATTATCAACTGGGAGACCGAGTCAGTAGTTTCTTGGGGGCAGGGGTGTAATGGTCGATGTCTGCCCATATCCGTTATGTCTTTGTCTATAGACAATTTGCCTCAAGAAATATGTGAGTTCAGGGAGGTTTTTGAGGAAAGGGCAGCCAAGACATTACCACCACATCGCACCTATGATTGCTCGATTAAATTTATACCAAATGCAGTGTTACCCAAGACAAGGTTGTACAATCTCACTATTCCGGAGAGGGAGGCGCTCAAAGAGTATATTGAGGGGAGTCTAGAGGTGGGGAATATTCGCCCATCTAAGTCCCCAGTAGCAGTGGGGTTTTTCTTTGTAAAGAAGAAAGATGGAGGGTTGCGCCCTTGTTTGGATTTTAGGGAGATTAACAAAATCACGGTGCGGAATCCCTATCCCATTCCGTTGATCTCGGATCTATTCAGCCAGATTACGGGAGCCCGCTGGTTTAGTAAAATAGATTTACGTGGGGCGTATAACTTGCTGAGAATCAAGAAGGGGGATGAGTGGAAAACAGCGTTTAACACACCCCTAGGACACTTTGAGAATCTTGTGATGCCTTTCGGTCTAACCAATGCGCCTGCGTTTTTTCAGAATTTTATTAATGATGTACTAAGTGCCGTCATAGGGAGGGGGGTTGTGGTCTATCTGGACGATATACTCATTTACACCCCGGATTTGGAGACTCATTGGGAGAGAGTGAGAGAGGTTTTAGATCTCCTGAGGGTTAACCAATTAAGTGCTAAGCTGGAGAAATGTGTGTTCGCGGTCAATAAATTATGTTTCCTTGGCTATATCCTATCGGAAAAGGGATTCGAGATGGACCCTGAGAAGGTCAGGGCAGTCTTGGAGTGGCCGCGACCCGAGAACCTAAAGGCGGTCCAACGGTTCTTGGGGTTCTCCAACTATTATCGCCAGTTTATCAAGGGATTTTCTGAGGTTGTGAAACCTATCTCGGACTTGACTAAGAAGGGGGCTGACTGTGCTAAATGGTCGCCAGAGGCGCTAGCTGCGTTTGAAGAACTGAAGAAGCGATTCTCGTCCGCTCCCATTTTGAGACAGCCGGATGAGAGGTTGGCCTTCCGAGTGGAGGTGGATGCCTCCTCGGTGGGGGTGGGAGCAGTACTTTCTCAGGAGTTCGAGGAGGGTACGCATCCCTGTGCCTTCTTTTCTAAGAAATTCTCTGCCTCTGAACGGAATTATGACATCGGAGATAGGGAACTACTGGCAATAAAACTAGTGTTCGAACATTGGCGTCATTTCCTGGAGGGGGCCAGAAGGCCAGTCCAGGTATTTACTGACCACAAGAATTTGGTTTATCTTGGGTCGGCGAAGAGATTAAATGCACGGCAGGCCAGATGGGCTCTATTTTTTGCGCGGTTCCATTTTACCGTGACTTATGTGCCGGGTTCAAAGAATGTTAAGGCTGATGCTTTATCCCGGTATATGTCGACTCTATTCTACGCCTGCCACTATTCTTGGGGATGGAGTGGTGGTAGCAGTATTGGGCGCGAAATTGGAGAAGGCCTTGATCGAAGCGCAACACGCTGCACCTTCCAAGATACCTAGAAACAAGCTTTTTGTCCCAACTACTCTCCGACAAAGTCTCCTGAGGGAGTGTCACGAGTCGGTTCTTGCTGGTCACCCGGGGGTTTCAGAGACCATGAGATTGGTGTCTAGGAATTTTTGGTGGCCAGGGTGGAGTAAGGATGTCTTGCAGTTTGTTCAAAATTGTTCGGTCTGTGCAAGAGCCAAGGCGTCGCATACCCGTCCCCACGGTCTTCTACATCCATTGGAACCTCCTAAGGCACCTTGGACTCATCTGTCTATGGATTTCATCACGGGCCTTCCGGTGTCTAAGGGTTTCACGGTCATTTGGGTAGTCGTTGACCGCTTCACGAAAATGTGCCATTTGATCCCGTTTTCCAGGCTGCCATGTGCCAAGACACTATCAGAGGCGTTTATTAAAGAAATTGTAAGGTTGCATGGTCTTCCTGAGGAGATCGTTTCGGACAGGGGACCGCAATTTGTGGCTAAATTCTGGCGGGCTTTTTGCAGCAGGTTGGGAGTTACACTGTCATTTTCCTCCGGGTTTCACCCAGAGTCTAACGGACAAACAGAGAGGAAGAATCAGGATGTGGAACAGTTTTTGAGGTGTTTTGTTCAAGAGAACCAGAATAATTGGGCTGCCTTTCTCCCCCTGGCAGAATTTTCCCTAAACAACCATGATTCCAATGCCACAGGTACCACACCTTTTTTTTGCTCCGGTGGTAGACATCCTGTTTTCGGAGTATTTTCTTCCATTTCTTCCCCAGTTCCGGAGGAGGAGCTATTTTCTAAAAAGCTGCAAGGGGTATGGTCCCGTATCCGAGAGAATCTGGTGCGGGCGTCGCACCAGGCTAAGATCCAGGCGGATCGGAAGAGAGGAGAGTTGCAGTTCTTCCCTGGTGAGATGGTTTGGTTGTCCACCAAGAATATCAGGTTGAAGGTTCCTAGCAAGAAGCTGGGTCCCAGGTTTGTGGGTCCTTTTAAGATCATCAAGATGGTAAATGAAGTGGCGGCGCAGCTGCAACTACCTAAAAGGTGGAAGATAAACCGGGTGTTCCATGTCTCCTTGTTAAAGAAGGCCAAGAAGGGAATGTCTCCAGTTAAGGTTCCACCAGTTTCTGAGTCCGGGGAGTATGAGATATCCCGAGTTCTGGATAGCAAATATGTTCGGGGGAAGCTACGGTATCTGGTGGCATGGAAGGGATACGGTCCTGAGGATAATTCTTGGGTCCTGGAGTCCTATATGTCAGCCCCCAGACTCGTGGAGAAATTCCACAAGGAGTTCCCGAAGAAGGATGCTCCTAGAGAATCCGGAGTCTTCTCCTTGAGGGGAGGATCCTGTTAGGAGTATTTAGGTTCTTTACTTTCTATTTTTCTTACCTGGGGAGTTTTTGGCTGCGCAGTGTCTGGGGTGGCATCCTGGCGCTGCGGGGTTGTCCTGTCGTGGGTATTGGTGCACACCTTCTGACTTGCACGCGCGCACTGCTGGTAGGCAGCTTTATTTCCTGGTTGATTAGTCTGTCCTCCCATTTGCACCTGGGAGGAGTGGTCTCTACTCTGTATTTAAACCCATGCCTCCCATGGTTCTGTGCTGAGTGTCGCTTTTACAGAGCTAGGCCTTAGCAGGAGGAGTAGGTGGTTATCTTGGATAGAGGAAGTTCCGTGGTTGGTTTTTGGGAGGTTTGGGTGAACGAGTTGGTTTGTGTGTTTTTCCCTTCTGTGTTCACCAATCCTCCCTCTGTGTATAATTGACTGTGTGAGTGAATTGCCTTATCCTTTGATTTCTACTCAGTTTCCCTGTGTTTGTTTCCTAGTGTAAGGTTCCTTCCAATATTGGTTTGGGGGAATCCTTTCCCACATTTTTCCTGTGTGCTGCTTGTGTTGTTAGTCAGCGCACACCCTTGTCAGTCCCTGTCAGTAGCAGCTTCACTTGTTCGTTAGGGGTGACCCCCTTTAGTCTCCAGTCCCTAGAGATCTTATAGGGCATTCCTTCTCCCACTTCCCTCTAGGCCTACGGTATCAGTGAGAGAGGAGCTGTCGGGGTCAGGCTTAGCCTGAGTACAGCCGACCCACACCCGTGAGGCAGGGACCGGGATAGCTAGTGGGAGTAGTGCAGGGCGAGATTCCCTACTGCTATTCCTTAGCCCCGTTGCAGCTACCTGGACTGACATAACACTCCTTCCTCCCAAAATTCCCAATCTTCCCAGAACAATAACCCCAACTGTCCCTGCTCCCCAGAGCTGTTCTCCGCTCCTTTCATTGTCCCTCAACCTGCCCCTCCATTTCGCGATTCCACGGACCTAACAGACGAGCATCTGTGTCCAGATGCTCAAACACTAGAGTCTCCTCCATCTCCGTTCGATTTGGTGGTGGATGACCAGCAACCCACCCTCATCGACGACGATGAGACGCAGTTGCCGTCAGGGCATCCAGTTGACATGCGCATTGTGCGGGAGGAGGAGATGAGACAGGAGTTGGAAGAGGAAGTGGTGGATGATGAGGACACTGACCCGACCTGGACAGGGGGGATGTCAAGCAGGGAAAGTAGTGTGGATGTTGAGGCAGGTGCAGCACCAAAAAGGGTAGCTAGAGGCAGAGGTCAGCAGCTTAGGCGAAGCCAGGCCACACCCGGAATCTCCCAAGATGTTCCAGTTCGTACCCAGCCCCGAAAAACTCCCACCTCGAGGGCACGTTTCTCGAAGGTGTGGAGTTTTTTCAAGGAATGCGCCGAGGACAGATATAGTGTTGTCTGCACAATTTGGCTCTCGAAATTGATTAGGGGCTCTGAGAAGAGCAACCTGTCCACCACTTCAATGCGCCGTCATTTGGAATCCAAGCACTGGAATCAGTGGCAGGCAGCAACGGCAGGACAAAGGCCGCCTGCCGTTCACGCCACTGCCTCTGCCTCTGCCTTTGCCACTGCTCATAGTGCTGGCGATGCACTCCAGAGGACGAGCCAGGACACCACTTCATCTGCCTCCGCCACTTTGTTGACTTCTTCCTCATCCTCCCCTGTTCCTGTCTTATCTCCTTCTCCTGCACCATCAAAGGCACCATCAGGCGCTTCTTTACAACAACCCACCATCTCTCAGACATTGGAGCGGCGGCAGAAATACACCGCTAACCACCCACACATGCAAGCCTTGAACGCCAACATCGCTAAACTGCTGGCCCAGGAGATGTTGGCGTTCCGGCTTGTTGAAACTCCCGCCTTCCTGGACCTGATGGCAACTGCGGCACCTCGCTATGCCGTCCCTAGCCGTCACTACTTCTCCTGGTGTGCCGTCCCCGCCTTGCACCAGCACGTGTCACTCAACATCAGGCGGGCCCTTAGTTCCGCGCTTTACACAAAGGTCCACTTGACCACCGACGCGTGGACAAGTGCATGCGGACAGGGACGCTACATTTCACTGACGGCACACTGGGTGAATGTAGTTGAGGCTGGGACTGCTTCCCAAACTGGCCCGGTGTACCTCGTCTCCCCGCCTAACATTCCTGGCAGGGACATGAGAAGAACACCCCCCTCCTCCTCCTCCTCCACCGCCTCCTCCTCTGCCACCGCCTCCTCCTCCGCTACCGCCTCCTCCTCCGCTGTTAGATTGACCCCAGCTACGAGTTGAAAACGTTGCAGCACTGGCGTTGGTAGACGTCAGCAGGCCGTGCTGAAGCTGATCAGCTTGGGGGACAGACAGCACACTGCCTCCGAGGTGAGGGATGCCCTCCTCGATGAGACAGCAATATGGTTTGAGCCGCTGCACCTGGGCCCAGACATGGTCGTTTGTGATAACGGCCGGAACCTGGTAGCAGCTCTGGAGCTTGCCGGACTCCAACATGTTCCATGCCTGGCCCACGTCTTCAACCTAGTGGTGCAACGTTTCCTAAAGAGCTACCCCAATGTTCCAGAGCTACTGGTGAAAGTGCGTCGCATGTGCGCCCACTTTCGCAAGTCGACAGTAGCCGCTGCTAGCTTAAAATCTCTCCAGCAACGCCTGCATGTGCCACAACACCGGCTTTTGTGCGACGTCCCCACACGCTGGAACTCAACGTTTCAGATGTTGAATAGAGTGGTTGAGCAGCAGAGACCTTTGATGGAATACCAGCTACAAAACCCTAGGGTGCCATAAAGTCAGCTGCCTCAGTTTCTCATCCATGAGTGGCCATGGATGAGAGATCTTTGTGACATCCTACGGGTGTTTGAGGAGTCCACAAGGAGGGTGAGCTCTGAGGATGCGATGGTGACCCTCACAATCCCGCTCTTGTGTGTTCTGAGAGAATCCCTGATTGACATCAGGGATAACTCAGATCACACAGAGGAGTCAGGGATAGCATCCAATCCGTCACAGCTGGAGAGTAGGTCCACACATCTGTCCGCTTCATCGCGTTTAATGGAGGAGGAGGAGGAGGAGGAGGAGGAGGAAGAAGAGTTGTCCGATGATGTGATGGTGATACAGGAGGCTTCCGGGCAACTTCGAATCGTCCCATTGTTGCAGCGCGGATGGGTAGACATGGAGGATGAGGAGGAAATGGAGATTGAACTTTCCGGTGGGGCCAGAGGAGTCATGCCAACTAACACTGTGGCAGACATGGCTGAGTTCATGTTGGGGTGCTTTACAACCGACAAGCGTATTGTCAAAATCATGGAGGACAACCAGTACTGGATCTTTGCTATCCTTGACCCCCGGTATAAAAACAACATCTCGTCTTTTATTCCGGTAGAGGGGAGGGCCAATCGCATCAATGCTTGCCACAGGCAATTGGTGCAGAATATGATGGAGATGTTTCCAGCATGTGACGTTGGCGGCAGGGAGGGCAGTTCCTCCAGTAGGCGACCAAGTGCTCACCGGTCCACACAAACAAGGGGCACACTGTCTAAGGTCTGGGACACCTTGATGGCACCCCCTCGCCAAAGTGCCGCCACTGAAGGTCCTAGTGTCACCAGGCGTGAGAAGTATAGGCGCATGTTGCGGGAATACCTTTCCGACCACAGCCCTGTCCTCTCCGATCCCTCTGCTCCCTACATGTATTGGGTGTCAAAGTTGGACCTGTGGCTTGAACTTGCCCTATATGCCTTGGAGGTGCTGTCCTGTCCTGCCACCAGCATCCTATCTGAGAGGGTGTTCAGTGCAGCCGGTGGCATCATCATTGACAAGCGCACCCGTCTGTCAGCTGAGAGTGCCGACCGGCTCACTTTGATAAAAATGAACCACCACTGGATAGAGCCTTCATTTTTGTGCCCACCTGTGTAAAGCACCCCAACATGAAACTCCATGTCTGTGCTCAACCTCTCCAATTCCTCCGCATCCTCATACTCATCCACCATAAGCGTTGCACAATTCTGCTAATACTAGGCTCCCTCCACCCTGATTTCCCCCAACTCTGCTGGTTAGAGGCTCCCTCCACCCTGATTTCCCCCAACTCTGCTGGTTAGAGGCTCCCTCCACCCTGATTTCCCCCAACTCTGCTGGTTAGAGGCTCCCTCCACCCTGATTTCCCCCAACTCTGCTGGTTAGAGGCTCCCTCCACCCTGATTTCCCCCAACTCTGCTGGTTAGAGGCTCCCTCCACCCTGATTTTCCCCAACTCTGCTGGTTAGAGGCTCCCTCCACCCTGATTTCCCCCAACTCTGCTGGTTAGAGGCTCCCTCCACCCTGATTTTCCACAACTCTGCTGGTTAGAGGCTCCCTCCACCCTGATTTCCCACAACTGTGCTGGTTAGAGGCTCCTTCCACCATGAATTTCCACAAACTGGGCTGGTTAGAGGCTCCCTCCACCATGAATTTCCCCAAACTGTGTTGGTTAGAGGCTCCTTCTACCATGAATTGGCCCAAACTGGGCTGTTTAGAGGCTCCCTCCACCATGAATTTGCCCAAACTGGGGTTTTTAGAGGCTCCCTCCACCATGAATTTGCCCAAACTGGGGTTTTTAGAGGCTCCCTCCACCATGAATTTGCCCAAACTGGGGTTTTTAGAGGCTCCCTCCACCATGAATTGGTCCAAACTGGGCTGTTTAGAGGCTCCCTCCACCATGAATTTGCCCAAACTGGGGTTTTTAGAGCCTCCCTCCACCATGAATTGGTCCAAACTGGGCTGTTTAGAGGCTCCCTCCACCATGAATTTGCCCAAACTGGGGTTTTTAGAGGCTCCCTCCACCATGAATTTGGCCAAACTGGGGTTTTTAGAGGCTCCCTCCACCATGAATTTGCCCAAACTGGGGTTTTTAGAGGTTCCCTCCACCATGAATTTCCCAAAACTTGGCTGTTTAGAGGCTCCCTCCACCATGAATTTGGCCAAACTGGGGTTTTTAGAGGCTCCCTCCACCATGAATTGGTCCAAACTGGGCTGTTTAGAGGCTCCCTCCACCATGAATTTGCCCAAACTGGGGTTTTAGAGGCTCCCTCCACCATGAATTTGGCCAAACTGGGGTTTTTAGAGGCTCCCTCCACCATGAATTTGCCCAAACTGGGGTTTTTAGAGGTTCCCTCCACCATGATTTTCCCAAAACTTGGCTGTTTAGAGGCTCCCTCCACCATGAATTGGTCCAAACTGGGCTGGTTAGAGGCTCCCTCCACCATGAATTGGTCCAAACTGGGCTGGTTAGAGGCTCCCTCCACCATGAATTTGCCCAAACTGGGGTTTTTAGAGGCTCCCTCCACCATGAATTTGCCCAAACTGGGGTTTTTAGAGGCTCCCTCCACCATGATTTTCCCACAACTTGGCTGTTTAGAGGCTCCCTCCACCATGAATTTGCCCAAACTGGGCTGTTTAGAGGCTCCCTCCACCATGAATTTGCCCAAACTGGGGTTTTTAGAGGCTCCCTCCACCATGAATTGGTCCAAACTGGGCTGGTTAGAGGCTCCCTCTACCATGAATTTGCCCAAACTGGGGTTTTTAGAGGCTCCCTCCACCATGAATTTGCCCAAACTGGGGTTTTTAGAGGCTCCCTCCACCATGAATTGGTCCAAACTGGGCTGTTTAGAGGCTCCCTCCACCATGAATTTGCCCAAACTGGGGTTTTTAGAGGCTCCCTCCACCATGAATTGGTCCAAACTGGGGTTTTTAGAGGCTCCCTCCACCATGAATTTGCCCAAACTGGGGTTTTTAGAGGCTCCCTCCACCATGAATTTGGCCAAACTGGGGTTTTTAGAGGCTCCCTCCACCATGAATTTGCCCAACTGGGGTTTTTAGAGGTTCCCTCCACCATGATTTTCCCAAAACTTGGCTGTTTAGAGGCTCCCTCCACCATAAATTGGTCCAAACTGGGCTGGTTAGAGGCTCCCTCCACCATGAATTGGTCCAAACTGGGCTGGTTAGAGGTTCCCTCCACCATGAATTTGCCCAAACTGGGCTGTTTAGAGGCTCCCTCCACCATGAATTTGCCCAAACTGGGGTTTTTAGAGGCTCCCTCCACCATGAATCTGGCCAAACTGGGGTTTTTAGAGGCTCCCTCCACCATGATTTTCCCAAAACTTGGCTGTTTAGAGGCTCCCTCCACCATGCATTTGTCCAAACTGGGCTGTTTAGAGGCTCCCTCCACCATGAATTTGCCCAAACTGGGGTTTTTAGAGGCTCCCTCCACCATGAATTGGTCCAAACTGGGCTGGTTAGAGGCTCCCTCCACCATGAATTTGCCCAAACTGGGGTTTTTAGAGGCTCCCTCCGCCATGAATTTGCCCAAACTGGGGTTTTTAGAGGTTCCCTCCACCATGAATTTCCCAAAACTTGGCTGTTTAGAGGCTCCCTCCACCATGAATTTGGCCAAACTGGGGTTTTTAGAGGCTCCCTCCACCATGAATTGGTCCAAACTGGGCTGTTTAGAGGCTCCCTCCACCATGAATTTGCCCAAACTGGGGTTTTTAGAGGCTCCCTCCACCATGAATTTGGCCAAACTGGGGTTTTTAGAGGCTCCCTCCACCATGAATTTGCCCAAACTGGGGTTTTTAGAGGTTCCCTCCACCATGATTTTCCCAAAACTTGGCTGTTTAGAGGCTCCCTCCACCATGAATTGGTCCAAACTGGGCTGGTTAGAGGCTCCCTCCACCATGAATTGGTCCAAACTGGTCTGGTTAGAGGTTCCCTCCACCATGAATTTGCCCAAACTGGGCTGTTTAGAGGCTCCCTCCACCATGAATTTGCCCAAACTGGGGTTTTTAGAGGCTCCCTCCACCATGAATTGGTCCAAACTGGGCTGCTTAGAGGCTCCCTCCACCATGAATTTGGCCAAACTGGGGTTTTTAGAGGCTCCCTCCACCATGAATTTCCCAAAACTTGGCTGTTTAGAGGCTCCCTCCACCATGAATGTGCCCAACATGGGCTGGTTAGAGGCTCCCTCCACCATGAATTTGCCCAAACTGGGGTTTTTAGAGGCTCCCTCCACCATGAATTTGGCCAAACTGGGGTTTTTAGAGGCTCCCTCCACCATGAATTTCCCAAAACTTGGCTGTTTAGAGGCTCCCTCCACCATGAATTTGCCCAAACTGGGGTTTTTAGAGGCTCCTTCCACCATGAATTTGCCCAAACTGGGGTTTTTAGAGGCTCCCTCCACCATGAATTTGGCCAAACTGGGGTTTTTAGAGGCTCCCTCCACCATGAATTGGTCCAAACTGGGCTGGTTAGAGGCTCCCTCCACCATGAATTTGCCCAAACTGGGGTTTTTAGAGGTTCCCTCCACCATGAATTTCCCAAAACTTGGCTGTTTAGAGGCTCCCTCCACCATGAATTTGGCCAAACTGGGGTTTTTAGAGGCTCCCTCCACCATGAATTGGTCCAAACTGGGCTGTTTAGAGGCTCCCTCCACCATGAATTGGTCCAAACTGGGCTGGTTAGAGGCTCCCTCCACCATGAATTGGTCCAAACTGGGCTGGTTAGAGGCTCCCTCCACCACGAATTTGCCCAAACTGGGGTTTTTAGAGGCTGCCTCCACCATGATTTTCCCCAAACTTGGCTGTTTAGAGGCTCCCTCCACCATGAATTTGCCCAAACTGTGCTGTTTAGAGGCTCCCTCCACCATGAATTTGGCCAAACTGGGGTTTTTAGAGGCTCCCTCCACCATGAATTTGGCCAAACTGGGGTCTTTAGAGGCTCCCTCCACCATGAATTTCCCAAAACTTGGCTGTTTAGAGGCTCCCTCCACCATGAATTTGCCCAAACTGGGCTGGTTAGAGGCTCCCTCCACCATGAATGTGCCCAAACTGGGGTTTTTAGAGGCTCCCTCCACCATGAATTTGCCCAAACTGGGGTTTTTAGAGGCTCCCTCTACCATGAATTGGTCCAAACTGGGCTGGTTAGAGGCTCCCTCCACCATGAATTTGCCCAAACTGGGCTGGTTAGAGGCTCCCTCCACCATGAATTTGCCCAAACTGGGGTTTTTAGAGGCTCCCTCCACCATGAATTTGGCCAAACTGGGGTTTTTAGAGGCTCCCTCCACCATGAATTGGTCCAAACTGGGCTGGTTAGAGGCTCCCTCCACCATAAATTTGCCCAAACTGGGGTTTTTAGAGGTTCCCTCCACCATGAATTTCCCAAAACTTGGCTGTTTAGAGGCTCCCTCCACCATGAATTGGTCCAAACTGGGCTGTTTAGAGGCTCCCTCCACCATGAATTTGCTCAAACTGGGCTGTTTAGAGGCTCCCTCCACCATGAATTTGCCCAAACTGGGGTTTTTAGAGGCTCCCTCCACCATGAATTGGTCCAAACTGGGCTGTTTAGAGGCTCCCTCCACCATGAATTTGCCCAAACTGGGGTTTTTAAAGGCTCCCTCCACCATGAATTGGTCCAAACTGGGCTGTTTAGAGGCTCCCTCCACCATGAATTTGCCCAAACTGGGGTTTTTAGAGGCTCCCTCCACCATGAATTTGGCCCACTGGGGTTTTTAGAGGCTCCCTCCACCATGAATTTCCCAAAACTTGGCTTTTTAGAGGCTCCCTCCACCATGAATTTGCCCAAACTGGGGGTTTTAGAGGCTCCCTCCACCATGAATTTGCCCAAACTGGGATTTTTAGAGGCTCCCTCCACCATGAATTTGGCCAAACTGGGGTTTTTAGAGGCTCCCTCCACCATGAATTGGTCCAAACTGGGCTGGTTAGAGGCTCCCTCCACCATGAATTTGCCCAAACTGGGGTTTTTAGAGGTTCCCTCCACCATGAATTTCCCAAAACTTGGCTGTTTAGAGGCTCCCTCCACCATGAATTTGGTCAAACTGGGGTTTTTAGAGGCTCCCTCCACCATGAATTGGTCCAAACTGGGCTGTTTAGAGGCTCCCTCCACCATGAATTGGTCCAAACTGGGCTGGTTAGAGGCTCCCTCCACCATGAATTGGTCCAAACTGGGCTGGTTAGAGGCTCCCTCCACCATGAATTTGCCCAAACTGGGGTTTTTAGAGGCTCCCTCCACCATGATTTTCCCCAAACTTGGCTGTTTAGAGGCTCCCTCCACCATGAATTTGCCCAAACTGGGCTGTTTAGAGGCTCCCTCCACCATGAATTTGTCCAAACTGGGGTTTTTAGAGGCTCCCTCCACCATGAATTTGGCCAAACTGGGGTTTTTAGAGGCTCCCTCCACCATGAATTTCCCAAAACTTGGCTGTTTAGAGGCTCCCTCCACCATGAATTTGCCCAAACTGGGCTGGTTAGAGGCTCCCTCCACCATGAATGTGCCCAAACTGGGGTTTTTAGAGGCTCCCTCCACCATGAATTTGCCCAAACTGGGGTTTTTAGAGGCTCCCTCTACCATGAAATTGTCCAAACTGGGCTGGTTAGAGGCTCCCTCCACCATGTATTTGCCCAAACTGGGCTGGTTAGAGGCTCCCTCCACCATGAATTTGCCCAAACTGGGGTTTTTAGAGGCTCCCTCCACCATGAATTGGTCCAAACTGGGCTGGTTAGAGGCTCCCTCCACCATGAATTTGCCCAAACTGGGGTTTTTAGAGGTTCCCTCCACCATGAATTTCCCAAAACTTGGCTGTTTAGAGGCTCCCTCCACCATGAATTGGTCCAAACTGGGCTGTTTAGAGGCTCCCTCCACCATGAATTTGCCCAAACTGGGCTGTTTAGAGGCTCCCTCCACCATGAATTTGCCCAAACTGGGGTTTTTAGAGGCTCCCTCCACCATGAATTGGTCCAAACTGGGCTGTTTAGAGGCTCCCTCCACCATGAATTTGCCCAAACTGGGGTTTTTAAAGGCTCCCTCCACCATGAATTGGTCCAAACTGGGCTGTTTAGAGGCTCCCTCCACCATGAATTTGCTCAAACTGGGGTTTTTAGAGGCTCCCTCCACCATGAATTTGGCCAAACTGGGGTTTTTAGAGGCTCCCTCCACCATGAATTTGCCCAAACTGGGGTTTTTAGAGGCTCCCTCCACCATGAATTTGCCCAAACTGGGGTTTTTAGAGGCTCCCTCCACCATGAATTTCCCAAAACTTGGCTGTTTAGAGGCTCCCTCCACCATGAATTTGGCCAAACTGGGGTTTTTAGAGGCTCCCTCCACCATGAATTGGTCCAAACTGGGCTGGTTAGAGGCTCCCTCCACCATAAATTTGCCCAAACTGGGGTGTTTAGAGGCTCCCTCCACCATGAATTTGCCCCAACTCTGCTGGTTAGAGGCTCAATCCACCCTGATTTTCAAAACAAATGTTGGTGCCAACCTCAACTTACTACAAGGGACAAATTCACTGCTGGTGACAAGCTCTCCTCACTGCAAGTGCCAAATACACATGTTTCAAGGTGTTTTCCTACTGTCAGAGAGGTGGTATTGAGTGTGTAAAGTGTGTAGTTGTTAGGCTGTGATGTTGGGGTAATAGAGGGTCTTTGATGTGTTAGATGCCTCCAGACATGCTTCCCCTGCTGTCCCAGTGTCATTCCAGAGGTGTTGGCATCATTTCCTGGGTTGTCATAGTGGACTTGGTGACCCTCCAGACACGGATTTGGGTTTCCCCCTTAATGAGTATATGTTCCCCATAGACTATAATGGGGTTCGAAACCCGTTCGAACACACGAACAGTGAGCGGCTGTTCGAATCGAATTTCGAACCTCGAACATTTTAGTGTTCGCTCATCTCTAGTTAGAAGACTTGAGTCAGACTGATGAAATATGTTTGATCCACAAAGAAAGTGTTTCAGCTTGCCGGACTTTTTGGACATCATGCAGCTTTCATTAGCTGGTTTCGATCTTGTGGTCCAGGATGTTACTTTTGATCACTGAAACTAGGTCATTAATGTACAACCTCTGGTTTAGATGTGATTTGGGAAGTTAATGTCATAGCAACTAGATAAAAGATTTACTGTAGCTTCAGTGACCAAGAGTAAGCCCCTTGACCACCTGATCAAAAGCAACCAATAACCAGCCATTCTGAGTGATTTGTTTCAGAAAAGTTTCAGATTCATTACAGAACTAATATTTTTGGAAATTTGGATTAAATTTGATTTGTGTTGAGTCAATTCACTCACCTCTAGTACTTACATTTCTAAGTAAGTGTTACTGCTTGAGGCAGTGGTATAAAAGCATTGTAAGTGTTCCTCTGATGTATTAATGTATAGGAAACAGAAGCATGGACATAAAGGAAGAGAGTAAACAAGCTCACTCTTTTCTGGATCCTCCTGGTGGCTCTACTCTTACAGTGTAGTGCCCCTTAGTGTTCCCCATACTGTATAATGTTCCCTAAGTGACATCCACATAATATAATGCCCCATTAGTAACCCCACACAGTATAATGGCCCTTTGTGGTCCTCATATAGTATAATACCCTCTTAGTGGCCCAAATACAGTAAAATGACTCCTTATAGGCACTCATACAACATAATGCCCCATAAATAACCCCACAAAGTACAATGCCCCCTTAATATGGTTCCCACACCTAAGCCATGTCACAAAAAGTATGTAGCTCTCTTCTGGCTTGTCCTGTCTACACTTCAGTGCGGCAGGTGCAATAATAGCATAGTATTGTGTAGTCTGTCTGAACCAAGTGAACTTGAAAAAGTGCAAAGACGGGCAACCAAAATTGTTAGGGGAAAGGGTGGATTGGAGTACAACGATAGATTAACAAACTTGGGGTTATTCAGTGTAGAGAAAAGACATCTACGGGGAGAGCTAATAACAATGTACAAATACATGAAGGGACACAAAGAACTTTCTAAGGATCTTTTTACTCCTAGGCCAGTGACAGTGACAAGAGGACATCCACTACGTATGGAGGAGAGAAGGTTTCACAAGTAACATAGAAGGGGATTCTTCAGAGTAAGAACAGCGAGGCTCTGGAACTCTCTGCCCCAGGAAGTGGTGATGGCAGATTCATTGAACAAGTCCAAAGAGGACCTGGATGTCTTTCTTGAAGAGAACAATATTACAGGCTATCGATTCTAGATTTTAAGGACACGTTGATCCAGGGTTTTTATACTGACTGCAAGATTGGAGGAAGGAATTTTTTCCCCTGAAATGGGGCAATTGGCATGAGCCTCATGGGGTTTTTTTTGCCTTCCCCTGGATCAACACTGTAGGGATTGTAGGGTTATAGGTTGAACTTGATGGACTGATGTCTTCATCCAACCTCATCTACTATGTAACTATATGTAACCATGTCACAGACAACATTGTGGAGCAGAAAGCTGACTGTTCTCTGCTCCATTATAGTATTTAACGCTCTCTAAATCTTGAAGATATAGTACAAGTGTGTGTTAATATATGTATTTGGTATATGTACATACACAAAATTCTGTATACATCACTGTTAGGGAATATGGTGTAAATACCCCCTGATACTCATCAAAACGAGACTATTAACACCATGAAAATACCCTGTGATGGGCATGTCTGTAAACAGTAAGTCAAGACAACTGCTATCATAAGGTTGTCTACTGGAAGTTTAAAGAGTTTGAGGGTACCCTTACTTTTTAAAGGGATCCTATCATTCAGATGAAATTTTTTGTGACTAACACATTGGAATAGCCTTAAGAAAGGCTATTCATCTCCTACCTTTAGATGTCTTCTCCGCGCCGCTGTTCCGTAGAAATCCCGGATATTGCCAGTATGCAAGTGAGTTCTCTCGCAGCACTGGGGGCGTCCCTAATGCTGCTAGAGAACTCTTCAGCGACACCTCCATCTTCTTCAGGAACGTCCTCTTCCTGTGTCTTCTTCCAACGCAGGCGGTGAAACTTGTTGGCCTCAGGCAGACCCTACTGCGCATGCCCGCAGCCAAAGGAAAATGACCGCTTACACAGTAAGTAAGCAGCCATTTTCTTGTGGCCTGTGCCACATACGTATGAACATCCTACTGGAGATATGTGGAATACAATGGCCATCCTTTACCTGAATTGAGTGATCTCTGGGCACAATAGATGGCTTTCAACTATACAACCAATATAGATAATTTTCATTTACTTTTTGGTTACAGGGATTACAGTCTTTTCATAGGGGACACCACACTCAGGACTCCCCATCTATGAACAAGAGTGGAAGGTTTGGTGTACTGTCTGACGAACCTGAACTGTTCATTATGACATGGATGGCCATTCATCTGCTTTAAGGAAAATGTATGACTGATGGTCATAATTTTTGCATTTAGTTTTTATAGCGTTCACACTGCTTTAAAAATTACATGGCAACTTAGTTCAGCGGGTCAGTATGATTACGACAATACTATAGTTATATAAGTTTTATCATGTTTGACCACTTTTACAAATAAAACATCACTTTTTGAAAATTAACGATTTTTCTGGGATCACCATATTCTGAGACCTATAACTGTTTTATTGACAGAGATCATTAAGGGATCTTTATTTGCAGGACAGGTTGAACTTTTTATTGATACCAATTTTTATTATGTATGACTTTTTGATCACTTTTTATTGTTATTTTTTGGGGAAGGTGAAGTCCAAATAACCTTATTTTGTGCATTGCGGTATATACACAGTCCAGTCACATTAATGTGACCACCGCCTACTTTGACGTCAACGTTAAATAACCAATCGCAGAAGACACGTGTCATCAGCCATCTGGGTGCACTCATCATTGTGGAAGGCACGATGGATCAACACAAGTATGCATCTATCCTTGCAGACCATGGTCACCCCAACATGTGGATTGTTTTTCCACAGAATGATGGCATCTACCAGCAGGACAATGCGACGTGTCATAAAGCTTGCAGTGTACGTGCGTGGTTCGAGGAGCACCAGGATGAGTACTCCCTTGGTCAGCAAATGCTTGACTTGAACCCAATTGAGAATCTGTGGGGTCACCTCGATCGGGTTGTTTGCGCCATGGATGCTCAACTGCGTAACCTAGCGCAGCTGGCCACGGCACTGTGAACATCATCACAACATTCCCTCTCTTCTTGTATGTCTTGCAGCGGTTCGCTCTGTGAAAGGTGGTTATTTTGGATTTTGACAGGTGGTCACATTAATATGACTGATATGTGTATATTTTTTCACGGCATTCATTGTACGGGCTCTTATCACAGCAAAGTGTGGAGGTTGCCAGTCTTCTCCTGAGACAGACAGGGGATTTCCTGGTTTTTGGCCTAGCAGTGGGCTGGAGCCTATTTAAGCCGGGTTCACACTTGGGTTTTTTGGACCGGATTTTGAGGCGGAGGCTGCCTCAGAATCTGGTCTAAAAAACGGCTAGTCGCGAGTGTATGTTGGTGCAGTGCATACATTGCACCAGCATCCAGTCGTGGTATTCCGCTCCGGATTAGGCCAAATGAATGAGCCTAGTTGGGAGGGAGTGTTCACACTGCAGACTCTGTGGCCGATTCCGCAGCAGAATCCGCCTTGACAAAGGGCATGTTGCTTCTTTTTTGTCACTCGCGGAAAAAGGAACCCATTAAAGTCAATGGGAGGCGGATTTTTGAGCCGGATTCTGATGCCAATTCTGTGTCAAAATCCAGCCCAAAAAACTCGAAACTAGAAAGCCAACAGTGCGCTCTACCTAGCAGTGCCGCAAAGTCCATCCCCACCATCTGGGGTTCTGGTGAACACCGCTGTGGGGCTGGAGTTGATGCGGCCCGGGGTTTGTTGGACACACAGTGCCGTATTTACCATTTTGATCAGGGAATCTAGTGCTGGTTCTCACTATTGTCTTAGAACTGCTATCGTAACACCCAATCACTGCAGCTAGATGGCACAGCTGGTCTAAAACCTAGGATATCTAGAAAAGCTGTAAACATTAAGGAGGCAAATGGAACATGCTAGATAAAGCAATGTAATGAATATTATATTTCCATCAGCCTAAGGGCTCGTTCACATCTGTGCCCGGTCTCTGTTCTGCAGGTTTCCGTTTCCTGCACAAAACAGAGGCAGGAGACGGAAACCTGCAGGACTCTTTCATACCCATTCACGGCCGGACCCGCTCTGACAGCTTTCCGTCTTCTGCATGCAGAAGACGGAAAGCTGAGAACAGAGACCCGAACGCTAGTGTGAACCTAGCGTAAGCTATAAGTGTACATATACCATTGTGGTATATCTTGTATAGACTCCAATATTTGTTTAAAGGGAGCCTGTGAGAAGTAAATTGGTTATAATCCTAATCACAGTACCTTTAAGGAAAGTGAATATAGAGTTTCCAAATATGCCTCTATTATTCAGTTCTGGAGCCCCATTTTAATATAAATCATCACTTTATCAATACACAAATGAGGGGAAAGTGCTTTGCATGTCTCAGCAGCGCTTCAGTTTCAGTTCTAGATTCCCAGGTAAAGAAAATCCTCTCAATTGTATATGAATAAAACTGTGATTTCCATGAAAATGAGGTTTCACAGCTAAATAGGCATATATGGAAACCAGAGAATCACCTCTACAATGTACTGGGATTAGGTTTATAAAAAAGTACTACTGACACACTCCCTTTAACCATTTAAGGAACCTCCGTGGTCTATCTTTCCTCTTAAAACATCACCCACTTCACATTCTTACTCTGGTTTTGAAACCATGAAAGACAAAAAAAGGCTTTTTTTTTCTTTTTTTATAAAACATACAAGAAGTGAATTCATTCTGTAACCCCAACAACAAAAGCGATTTTCTCATGTTTGCTTTCATTTTATCAGCAGCCAGCACAAAGAATGGTATTCCTTAAAAAAGAGATATGACACTATTTCAATAGATTTGAACTTCAGTGCAATAACTGTATCACTTATTGCTGCAAAAGTCTACATTTTCACTGGCTGGAAACAGCAACAAATAACCATGCCTTTGTCAGCGATGAAATGTATTCTTTATGTAACAATTTTTACTGAAATTGCTGGTGCGACTGTTCAGTGGATTGCAAACAATTGGATCTAACAATCTTTTTTTTGTGTTAAGAAGTTATCCCTGGAGGACCCTCGATAAAACAGAATTGAGCTAAAAGTTGTAATGGCTAGTTTAAGAACGCCATGGGAAATTATTGGCACTAAGATCCCTTCACTACAAGGGCTGACGCAGGCTATGCTCAGGATAAATTTTACTACTGTGGTTGTGACTCTCTCAGGCAACAATTGGCAAACCACAGGAGAGCAGGACTACTTTGACTTGTTATTAGAAAACCTGTTATTGCCAAGATACAGAAAGCCATTCCGCTTTACTTTATATAACGCAGCAGCTGTTAACCTAAAAAGACAACAAATGTGCAATTGATGTATGTTACATAGTGCTCATAAATTGAGAAGGAAAAGTTTTTGCAATAGACAAGATTGGGGCAAAGTATAGACAAGAGGGCATATGTCTGAAGTATAACAGCTTTCTACAGGCATTGAAACTTCTTTGGGACGACCACGAGAAATAGGAGAAAATGGTCTTTTTGGAAGGCTGGTCTTTTCCAAAGAAGATGGCCAATATACATTGAATTGCATATGGCTGTATAGCAAAGGTTCATCTTCTGAAAAGCCACATCCTAATTCTGACAAATGTCACAAAGAATGCCTCCAAAGGTTGCCTTTTTTTATAGCATTCCTTGCTTTTAAATGGAACATACATTGAGATCTATAAATTGTGTCCTTGTACAAAATTCTTTTCTTGAAGTCAAATTGAAGGCAAGCTAACAGGCAAAAATCTTCTAGGATTTGATACACCATAGTCTCTGTGATATGGATATGTTATTACAAATGTCCATGACATCCATGTAAAATGCATGTACGTCACAGAAAATACTGCAGATAGGTTGGGATGGTTTTTGTTTTGATTTTACAGTTCAAATTGATTTATTTTACTTATTTTTAATCATTATTTATAAATAAAATTTTACTTCCAGGTTTTCTATTTTATTTTCTGCATCTGGAGGAAGAGGGATAACAGGAATTTTTCTTTATCCAGATCACAGAAAATCATCTAATGCTTGCTGTTTGTTAGACCACAGTAACACTGTACTATACTTTGTTGCAACTGAAGGTCTGGAGCTACCAATGACTGTGAATGACTGTGAAAAAGGCTTAAATACTCCAGTCTGTTTCCAGCCAATCTCCTGCATCTGTGGGTTATTTAAGCAGCTTCCAGGCTTGCTAGAGCCTGAGAAGACACTTTCTCTACTGCTGCATTTCCTCTTAACCAGTGTTTTACGTCGGGTTATTGCCCAATTCTGAATCTGTTCTGCTTAACCATGACTTATCGTTTGATATCCCTTCTTGCACAAATTCCTGCACTGCCCTTGGATTGTCCTTTGACCAAATCTCTGCCTGTATCCTTGGTGTTACGCACTAGCATCTCTTGACTAGTTAGCAGACTACTTCTAGAGGTCACAACTTTGTCCTATAGTCAAATCTACATCCCTGGATAGGGTTCAGAAGTAAATATCAGAGGATCATTTAGACAACGCTCTCAAGATAGGCAAAAATCAACCAATTTAGTGACACAGTGGGTCCACACCCAATACATTACAGTAAAGCTGGGTTCACAGGGGTTTTTTTTGGACCAGATTTTGACGCGGAGATTGCCTCAGAATCCTGTCCAAAAAGCCACAACTGGATGCCGGTGCAGTACATACAGTGCATCGACATCTAGTCGCGGCATTCCACTCTGGATTAGGCCCAAATGAATGGGCCTAGTCGGGAGGGAGTGTCCGCCTGAAGAAAGGGCATGTCGCTTCTTTTTTTCTGTGAGCGGAAACAAACTGCTCTCGGAAAAAGGAACCATTGAATTCAATGGGGGGAGGTTTTTTGAGATGGATTCTGACGCGGATTCTGCGTCAAAATCCAGACCAAAAAACTCAGGTGACTGTGCTTAACAGTCACCTATTTTAAATGATGTTTTCCTGTATTATCTATAACTATTACCTGACTATTAAAAAGTGATCTCTATAGACCAGGATGTGTGTACCAAAGGGAAAACTGAATGTATTTTTTTTAAATATAAAAGGTCACATGAGAATTAAAATAAACATCACAAAAATTCTTTAACTTCTTCCCAAGATACACCATAATAGTACAGCGAATGTTGGGTATTTAAATATAGCAGTTGCTCAGGAGCTGAGTATTATGCAGCAAACATCCGGCACTAATTGCCATTGCCATTGCCATTTTCCCAAATGAGATCCAGGGCTGGCGATACATTGCCATGACAGCCAGAACCCTATGAAAGGCTCCCAGGCTTTTCTGCCATTCATTTGTACAACAAGCAAAAAGAATTGAAAATTCAAATCCCCCCCCCCCTTTCCCTAGAATACATATAAAAATAAATTATTGTGAAACACATACACATCAGGTATGTCCAAAAATGGACGGTCTAAAAACTTATAAAAAGATTTTTATCGTACAGTGAACACCATAGTGGGAGAAAAAAAAATCTAAAGTGCCAAACCACCGTTCTTTCGCTGTGTTGACTTAAATTTTTTTATAAAAATTGATAAAAGCAATAGGCATTCCCCAAAATGGCATAATTAAAAAGTACACCTGGGCCTGCAAAAAAAAAAAATCACCTTATGTATCCCCGTACATGGAAATAAAAAAAAAGGTTACCAGTGTCAGAATATGGTGACTTTAAAGGGATTCTAACATTAAAATTGTATTTTTTCCGCCTACCATGTAGGAATAGCCTTAAGAAAGGCTATTCTTGTCCTACCTTTAGATTTCTTCTCCGGGCTGCCATTCGGTAGAAATACCGTTTTTTATCAGTATGCAAATGAGTTCTCTTGCAGCACTGGGGCGGGCCTCGTGTGGCCTTCATGTGGCTTTGTGAATGGAAAAATAAAAAAGTTATGAGGTTTGGAAGGTTAAAGGTGAAGCCTCACGTTGCAAAAACGCAACATCCTGCCAAAAAACACTGCATTTTATAATACCTGCAATTCTGGTTAAAGACATCCACTCATTGCAGAAAAAAATCTGCAACGGAAAAGCTGTTTTCAAAAACGCCTGCATTTTTGAAAATAGCAGCATGTCAACTTGTACCTGAGGAAATGCTATAGGCATGCTATATATAAGGTATAATAGGGACGAAAATACAAGGAAAACGCTGCGGGGAAAAAAGGGTGTTTCAGTGTATTTTATACTGCCTTTCGCTACGTGGGGCCTTGACCTAAAACATAAAGACTCGATTTAAGCAGTAGGTCATTTTCAGATCACACAGCTGATCTGCCAATATAAAATTGATGGATTATTTTAAGGATAGACCATCAATATTTAAAAGGTGGATAACTCCTTGATATTCCAGTGCCTCATGCGATATCAGTGTCACAAACTGAAATCATAAGATATATCATACACATTCTCACAACGTAACATTGTACAATCTCGATTTTAATCCATCATATTTATAACTGGTGAGCTTCTCAGAACACATACAATGATCATCCTTTGTTCCTCACAGGAAGAGGTTAAGTAACTGTTTTCATTTTATTCTTGCTTCTTGTCCAACAAAGCTATTTTTACTTAGGCCCTTGAACTGGAGTAGCAGGATATCAGGCATATTAGCTCACAAAGATACTGAAGCTGTGAAAAAAGGTACATTTGTGAGAATAATCTGTACTCGAGCCAATAAAAGAAAGACCTGCTGCCTCCAACAATAGTAAAGCGTCTGTGTTATCAGTACTATGTACGAGGGGAAGAGGGAGAATAATCATAACTTGAAAAGGGTATATACTATCTGTCCATATATATATTGTCCTGGATAACTCCTTTAAGGCCTCTCTGGATGTAATATATATATATATATATATATATATATATATATATATATATAATCTTATCTCTCCGCCCAGGACAAGTGACGTAGCTCCCTGCTTTCAGGGAGGGGAGAGGGAGCTGAGTGCTCAGATGAGCTTGTATTTCTGAGCTGTTTATCTCCCTCTTCTACTTATTAGGTCTGCAAATTGAAATGATAAGAGCTGAGGCAGGGAGTCTGTTACCTCTGTATGTAACCACAGAGCTAAAATTGAGTTTATTGCAAACTGACTCTTGGTCCTGTAGCATATAAGTTTGTTTTTCTCTCTCACACCGTGTAGTATCATATCCATTTACTGTGTATATTAATTTCATCTGCATTTATATTAGATTTCTAATAATGATAATCTTCTATGGAAAAGACAATGTCTATATTTACTGAGGTACTTCATAGTCAAATACTGTGCATATATATCTATAAACATCTATAGGGTTTTCTATATGCATCTACCCTGCCCCCTATCTCTACATATATATATGTGTGTACATATATTATGTATTTGAACTAGCAGAGCTGGCTTTGTCACTGCCTAAACACATACCGTACTTCCCTGAAAATAAGACAGTGTCTTATATTAAATTCTCGTCCTAAATATAGGACGTCTTATTTTCAGGGGGGTGTCTTATGGAGTGGGGGACATCCTACATCCCTGCTCATCCTACAGCAGGGACAGTGGATACAACCTATGGTATCATAGCAGAGGCAGCAGCTGGCTTTCCTGTGCACACAGAACATCGCGCACAGTGTTCAGCAGGCTGCATTAGTTTTTGGGGGATGCCTTATTTTCGGGGGGTGCCTTATATTAGGCAGTTAAACAGAAAACTCCCCATGCCTTATTTTCGGAGGATGACCTATTTTCGGGGAAACATCAGCAAGGGAGTCTCCTCAAGTCCAGCTGTGCTACATCAGCTTCATATTGTGCATCTTCCAGTGATACTATGCTAATTTATTTACAATCATCCCTCATTTCTAACTGCAAACATGTACTGCTATGAAGAGAGCTAGCAGAGCAAGTGAAACCCCGCCCATCAATTTATCGAAAAAAACAGGAAGTGAACAGAGCATATAGCCTTCAATTTAGTGAGCAGGTGAATTGGGAAAACCCCTTTAAGGGTTAAAACTGTAATAAAACTATATAAATATGGTATCCCCAGAATCATACTGAGACATAGAATACAGAAAGCATACAGCCCATAAGAAAGACACACAAATGCATTCTTCAATTCCACATCATTCACAATTTTTTTTCCAGCTTCCCAGTACATTGTGCAGAATAATAAATGGTAGAATCATGAAGAACAATTTGTTCCACAAACATTAAGCCCTCTGAGAACTGAAAAATAAAAAAAGTTATTGGGTTTGGAAGGCGGGAGTCAAATATGAAAATTGAAAAATGTCACCGGCAGGAAGAGGTTAGTTGGACAATTATCTCATAAGCTATTTGATGAGCTGCATGGCTTATTCCCTACTTAATCCATCATCAATTAAGCAGGGGAAAAATCAGGAGCTGATGTGTGGTATTTGCATTTGGAAGATGTTTCTGTAAACCCACAACAAGTGGTCAAAGTGAAACAGGCTGAAAAAAAGTGGCCAAATCAACAATATGGTACAATCTGTTAAAAAAATAGAGTGCTGGGAAACTCAAGGTCTGGACATCCAAGACAATAAACTCAAGGCTTGGACATCCAAAGCAATAGTGGTGGATGATCAGAGACTCCTTTCCATGGTGAAGAAAACTACTTCACAACATCCATCCAAGTCAAGAACATTCTCCAGGAAGTAGGTGTATCAGTATCGAAGTCTACCATAAAGCAAAGACTTCATGAGAACAAATATAGAGGGTTCCCCACAAGGTGTAAACCATTAATCAGCCTCAAAAATAGACAGTTCAGATTAGACTTTGCCAAAAAACTAAAATCTAAAGAAGCCAGCCCAGTTCTGAAACAGCATTCTTTGGAAACACAAAACTAAGATTGACCTGTACCAGAGTGATGGCAAGAGGAAAGTATGGAGAAGGCTTGGAACAGCTCATGATCCAAAGATCATGAAATCAAGGAAATACACCAAGGAGGTGCAAAAGTTTCCTGTCCACATGGAGAATCAGAACTAGTCTACAGCCAAATAAATCAGTCATACCCTGTGCCTGTCAAGGCCTTTCGTAAGAGTGGCATACAAAACACCAGTCTTAATAAATCTGCCCCAGTATATGTAGATGAAAACTGCATATGTGCAGGCGATGGGGTAGAGGGAAATCATAAGTTTGTATTGTCAAATTTTCAAAGAGTTATTCCCACTCCAGTTATGGATGACACAGGAATACTCATTTTCTTCCAGAAAATTATTGCAAGCACAAACTCTTTGGTATTAATATCTTCATTTATTTTGCTTGCAATGAAAAAACGCAAAAGAGAATGAAAAAAAAGTCAAATCATTGATCATTTTACACAAAACTCCAAAAATGGGCTGGACAAAAGTATTGGCACCCTCAGCCTAATACTTGGTAGCACAACCTTTAGACAAAATAACTGCGAACAACCGCTTCCGGTAACCATCAATGAGTTTCTTACAATGCTCCGCTGGAATTTTAGACCATTCTTCTTTGGCAAACTGCTCCAGGTCCCTGAGATTTGAAGGATGCCTTCTCCAAACTGCCATCAAGAGATCTCTCCACAGGTGTTCTATGGGATTCAGGTCTGGACTCATTGCTGGCCACTTTAGAAGTCTCTAGTGCTTTTTCTCAAACCATTTTCTAGTGCTTTTTGAAGTGTGTTTTGGGTCATTGTCCTGCTGGAAGACCCATGACATCTGAGGGAGACCCAGCTTTCTCACACTGGGCCCTACATTATGCTGCAAAATTTGTTGGTAGTCTTCAGACTTCATAATGCCATGCACACGGTCAAGCAGTCCAGTTCCAGATATCAGGGAACCTCCGCCATGTTTGACTGTAGGAACCGTGTTCTTTTCTTTGAAGGCCTCTTTCTTTTTTTCCTGTAAACTCTATGTTGATGGTTTTTCCCAAAAAGTTCTACTTTTGTCTTATCTGACCAGAGAACATTCTTCCAAAATGTTTTTGGCTTTCTCAGGTAAGTTTTGGCAAACTCCAGCCTGGCTTTTTTATGTGTCTGAGTGGGGTCTTCCTGGGTATCATTCAGACGCCGATGGATAGTACGGGTTGACACTGTTGTACCCTCGGACTGCAGGGCAGCTTGAACTTATTTGGATGTTAGTCGAGGTTCTTTATCCACCATCCGCACAATCTTGCGTTGAAATCTCTCTTCAATTTTTCTAGGGAGGTTAGCCACAGTGCCATGGGCTTTAAACTTCTTGATGACACAGCGCATGGTAGACACAGGAACATTCAGGTCTTTGGAGATGGACTTGTAGCCTTGAGATTGCTCATGCTTCCTCATAATTTTGCTTCTCAAGTCCTCAGACAGTTCTTTGGTCTTCTTTCTTTTTTTCCATGCTCAATGTGGTACACACAAGGACACAGGACAGAGGTTGAGTCAACTTTAATCCATTTCAACTGGCTGCATGTGTGATTTAGTTATTGCCACCACCTGTTAGGTGCCTCAGGTAATTAACAGGTGCTGTAAATTACACAAATTAGAGAAGCATCACATGATTTTTCAAACAGTGGCAATACTTTTTTCCACCCCCTTTTTATGTTTGCTGTGGAATTATATCCAATTTGGCTTTTTGACAATTGTTTTTGTGGTTTTCCATTGAAGACAAATTAAATGAAGATAATAATACCAAATAATTTGTGATTGCAATTATTTTTTGGAAGAAAATGAGTATTATCTGACAATTGCAGGGGTGCCAATACTTTTGGCCAACACTGTATATATATTGGATTTACAGAAACACCACAACAAACTTAGCCATTTCCATAACTGACTGAGATAGGAACATCCCTTTAAAACTACCATTATTTTACTCACATGATCCTGGACTTTAAATCTGCACCATTGTAAATGTATTCTATGAGTTTAATAAACTTGAAATCTAGCAGTTGAACTTTGGGTGTCTGACTGTCATAGTCAAGTAAAGACGCAGAGAAGACAGAATCTTTTTACTGCTGAAAATTGTTGTCCCTTTTCCATCCCTCCTCCTTATAAGCCCCCCCCCCCCAACAATACTGGAAGAGATGATGGGATCCTACGCCAGGGCACCCCAACCACTCCTCCTCTCTCTAAGTATTCTGGGGCTTCTAAATCAGGAATACTAAGAGCCTCAAATTGGGGTGTTATCCCCCCTCTAAAAAAAATCCCTGTTCCAATCTCCACTGGATAGGGGCTACCCTCCAGTAAAGCCTCAAACATTCTCCAACTCAGACATGTCCTCTAAGGATGAAATTGACCCCCCTCCTACCTGCCACAAAGCTGCAGACAGGAAGCCTCATCAACAACACCCAACATACTGCAAAACCTCCCTTTGTATCTCAGCAACCACCACCCAAAGAGGCTGCCAACGCCCTACAGGGTCATCCTGAAATAAAAGCCTTGCTTGCTTTTCTCCCAAGTAAGAGACTTGGATGAACTAGCCTCTAATTTGAAACGGGCATGGTGCCAAGACCTTAAGGTAGTTAAGACTGATATTGTGAACGTACAACAGTTTGTAGATGCCTTGGAAATGTTTCAGTCCTCAGCCTCCACTTCTATACAATCCCTGCAGCAATTTTCCTTTTCCAATACCACTCAATACCGCAAACTCATATCCCATATTTATGACACTGAGAACCACAGCCGCCGCAATAATATCAGGATACATGGCCTGTCTGATAAACCTTGTGCTTTCCCTCACTCGCTTCTTGGCTGAAGCCAGTATCAAGATTGATTACACCCATTGTGCACTTAGACCCTGAAGCTTGGACCCAGCTAAACCTCGGGATGTAATCTGGAGGATCCATTTCTACAGTCTTAAATAAGAGCTCATGCTAAAGGCCAGACCTCAAAACCATTGACTTTGATGGAGCCAAACTCCCTTTTCCTAGATCTCTCCAGGCACACCCTGCACCAACAAACTGCTGCAAGCAGTTATCTTCTAATTAACTTATCTTCTAAAGAGAACCACATCAGAGATTAGTGCTCTAAGGAAGGGACTATCCTTTGTACCCAGCACAAATTTCAATCTTTTTAGCTGGGTCAAGGATATAAATCTTTTTACTTGAAAACTGAGTTGGTTTAAATTCTATAGGAATAAGGATAAAAAAAATGGCAGCTGATTTAGGCATCCCCTTGGATATGTTATCAGATGTAAGACTTTTATCAGAGTTGGAGGAAAGCAGGAATTTGGATGATGAGTTAGGCCCATTTACGGACTTGCATGTGGATAGCACAAATATGCCCTCCCCCGTGTGATTTATCATGCATTGATGTTTTTGTAAACTGTGTTGTTGAAGATCTGAGAAAGATTTGGAAACCACATCCCCCCTTTAGTTTAAGTAAAAAATGAGATCTTAGTCCTTTGTGAACTAGAATGGAATAGGGAGCTGGTGATAAAGCCGGCTGACAAAGGGGGGAATCTGGTTTTAATGAATGTTTCCCAGTATATAAAAATGTGTTAAGCCATTCTCTTACAAACAGACAACTATGGTATATTACCTAATAATCCAACAGAGGATATCAGTAACACCCTGAGGTCCATTCTACAAGGGGCCTAAAGGGGGAAATTGATATCTGAAAAACAGTATGATTTCTTGTATCCAAAAATGCCAGTAGAAGGTACTTTCTGCTGTTTGCTCAAGGTCCATAAGGGCCTGTCCCCTTTAAAAGTGTTAGGATTGTGCAGTAACTGCGGCCATGATATGGGCGTCGCTGTCTGTTCCTCTGCACAATCCAGGGTTGCAGGGGTTAATCTGCCTTAACAGCCGGGCGTGGTCGACTTGTTGATTGACATGTGTGTCGACCAATGGATGCTCGGATTGGGCAGCTGGGCTATTTGCTGGTGACCGCCCCTTGCCTATATAAGGGAGCTGGTCTGAACGCCCGGCGCTCTAAGATTAAATCCAAATGCAAATCCAAATCTGAATCCAAATTCAAATCCAAATTCAAATCCTAACCTGAATTGATGTGTGTGTGGTGCTTGGGTTCCAGCCTGTCTACACTTAGTGGCCCTAGTTAGAATATCCCCTGAGTCAGCAATGCCATTTGTAGTTGGGCAGCATGCTGCCTGGTGTGTGTGTTGTCAGTCAGTATTCACACTGACCAGTTGTTAGGCTGTAGCTGCATTGGGGGTTGGGTGGCTGGAAGCACACAGGGTTTGTTGGTCTCTGGCTAGTCCAGGAGTGCTGGCTAGCCAGTTATTTTATTTGTGCGGCTGCTCTGACTGCACAGGGCTCTGTGAATGGTAACGGAGAACACCTAGTCCTTTTATTTAGCTGGCAGTGACAGTAACTGTTAGACAGTGTTCACACCAGGTTGTTTAGCAGTCAGTAGCCCAGAGGGCTCCATAGAGTTTAGTTTTTTTTTTAATAAACCCTGCTGACCATAACAAAAAGGCAGGCCCATCGTCTCTGGGATTAGTAGCCTGTCAGAATGTGTGGGTCTATTTAGACCGCATTCTTAGACCATTTGTAACCTCCCTCCCCTCATTTGTCCAGGATACATCAGACCTGTTGAAAAGACTAGAAGGGGTAACTCTAGAGGAGAATGTATTATTGTGTTCCATACATGTAGAAGCCCTCTACTCATCAATTCATCATAGGTGGAGCTTAATGGAAACTGATTATTTCCTTCAATCCAGGGAGACACAGTACCGTGCCAACAACAGATTGGTCCTCAAGCTCCTAGAGTTCTCCCTAATGCATAATTTCTTTTTGTTTAATGGGAGACACTTCCACCAGCTCAGGGGCACCGCTATGAGTAATCCATGTGTGCCTACATATTCCAACTTGCTCCTGGGTTGGTGGGAGGAAACCAATGTGTTTACAGAGGAGAACGAGGGCCATAACAGTAACATTGAGTTGTGTGCACGGTACATAGATGACATCCTTGCTCTATGGAAGGGTGACCCAACATCATTTTTGGATTTTGTTGAGATGCTAAATTCAAATCAAATAGGGCTGTCCTTTACCTTGTAAATTGGAGGAAAGGAATTACCCTTCTTGGATGTATTTATTAGCTCAGGGAAGGATGGCCACCTAGAGATGAGGGTGTATAGGAAACCTACTGCAACAAATTCACTTCTTCAGTGGGAGAGCAGTCACCCTTTCCCCTTAAAAAGAGGGATCCCTAGGGGACAGTATTTACAACTGAGAAGGAACTGCTCTAGGGGGCAGGTCTTTGTGGACCAGGCAAAAGACCTACAGGTACAGTTCCGTAATTGGGGATACCCCATTATATTCTTAGGCAGGCGTATCAGAAATCATGTAGGTCAGATAGGGCAAAGTTACTTACACATCAGAGGAGAGATGAGGCTCCAGATAGAAAAATTTGACTTATAACAACGTTTGCAATGGGGCTTCAGAAGCTAGGGAGGTCCTCCAACGGCACTGGGGGATCCTCTGTATGGACCCTGACCTTAAGGAGGTCATAGAGAAGAAACCACAAATTACCTTCAGGAAAGACAGGTCTTTAAAAGAACGCCTGGTTAGAAGTCATTTTGTTCCTCCTATGAATTCATCCATGTGGTTAAAACCACGTAATGGATGCTTTAGGTGTAGTGGATACCAATTTATTAGAACTGGGCGGTCGTTCGTATCTGGAAGATGGAGTACCACCTTTCAAATAAAATAATTTATATCTTATAGGTCATGGGGGTGATATACAAAATGACATGCTCATGTAAATTGGAATACGTGGGTGAGACAAATAGGGTACTGAGAAGGAGAATTGGAGACGGAGAGCACTTGGGAGACATTCGTAATCAACATAATACACCAATAGCCAGGTATATTAATGCCTGTCATGGGGGAGACATTAATTGTGTACAATTCATGGGAATTGACATTGTAAAATGACCACCAAGGTGGGGGAGGGGGGTTGACTGGAAACGGCTCACCCTCCAAAAAGAGGCAGAGTGGATTTTCCGGCTGGGGACAAAATCCTCAAACAGGTTGAACGAACAGCTAAATTTCTCCTGTGTTATTTAATTCCAGTAGGGGTGTTATGACCTGGTCTTAGCCTGTTAGGTTCAGGCGTGGAGTGTCTAAACGGCATTCTGCACATGAATTGTACGATGCGCGGCAGGGCAATATTCACACTGGGTATGCGGTCTCTGTGGTTGCACTCTTGCATGGATCGTTCAATGAGCTGCACCTCTGACCATTGCTGTAGTGTGTCTTGCCCTTTGATGGGGTTAAGTTTCTCTGCTGTGCTAGGATTCTACTCAGATTGTGGGCAGTTCAGAGTTCTGATATCCTATTGGCCTTCTGAATACTCCTGCTTTTGGCTATTTAAACTCCGCTTTGCAGGCTGTCAGTTGCCGGTCTTAAACTTCAGTTTCCTGCGTCCCAGACATGGTCTGTCTGCCTGAAGCGTCGATCTCATTTGTGTCTGTGTCCTGGCCCATTCAGCTTCCTTTGCTGCCTGTCGATACTTTCCAGATATTTGTTAAGTATTGAACTCACTTATCCAAACATAGTTGTCCCAGGTGCAGTGAAACCTAGTCTTATTTTCTGTTCGGATGTTTGGACGTTTTGTAGGGTGTTTTGGTGCGTGATATTAAGTTCTGTTTTTCCTATCCCTTTGCATAGTGTCAGTTTTCTGTGTTTCACGTTTATTTTCTACACTATACTTTGTATTTTTCTTATTCACTATTAGTCCAGTCGGACACCTGTGGGGGGCTTTTTCTGTATCTTGTCTCTCCTTCATAAATGTGAAACAAATTAGGGTTTTCTGTTTCACTTGTAGGTGAGTTGTTTCTCCGGCTGTGTTCGTGCCCACTCAGGTTAGCTAGTTGGGCCCACGGCTACTTCTAGTGTGCAAGGCAGGGATTAGGATATCACACACTAGATGTTCCAAACAGCTCATACTCTTGATTTTGTTTTTTCTTTTGCGTTTTCTCTTAAACTTGACTGAGAGGTTATCAGTCAGGGGCCAGTCCATGGTCAGAGATCTCCAGACCATAACAGGGGGGATATAAACAACTATTGTTCTTGCCTATATATATTTGAAATTTTCCTACTTTTAGTCCAGCTAAATATCATTGGGCTAGGAAAAGATGGGGTTAAAACGATGTATGCTCCATGTTGTTCTCTGTTTACGTTACAGATTTGCCTGAGAGAGATGAGCCTCCACTCATGCACGATGCGAAACAGTGTTTGCGGCCGATGATCAGAAGGCAGAGTATCTGCGCATGCGCGTGATAGAGTACCTGATCACGTGAGAGGAGGATCGTCAAGCAGAGAAGGTAGAACGCACGCATGGGAGACATCATCGGTAGGCCTCAGCAGTCATGTGAGCGCAATGTTTCTCTTGATGAGAATTATCTTGAGCTATTTAAAGAGGACCTTTCACCATCTGGGCACATGCGGTGTAATCACCTTTCACATTCTGTGACCCCAGTGAAGAGCTATCGATGCTGGTTCCATAACGCTGGGTTCACACCAGCGCCTGAACTCCGTTTTCATGTTGCATGCAGAAGACGGAAACCTGTCATGCCGAGCCCGGCTGTGAGCGTTTTATGCGCTCCGTGGTGAAACCGTTTTTTTAAACCGGACAGAGTACTGCATGTCCAACTCTGTGTCTGGTTTAAAAAAACGGTTTAGCCACGGAGCGCATAAAACGCTCATCGGCGCACACGGCCGGAGACTTTTCAAGCCCATTCAAATGAATGGGATTGAAACATGCCAGCAGGTTTCCGTCTCCTGCCACTGTTTTGTGCAGGAAACGGAAACCTGCAGAACGGAGTACGTGCACAGATGTGAACGAGCCCTAACTCTTCACTGTCAGAAGGGCGTTTCTGACAGTCACGGGTGACATCATCAGAACATCATGCATTTGTAAATGAGCTAGTTAGGTCCCCTGAAGAGGGGTGTTCATTCACCCAGAAACGCATAGGACTTGGTAGGGACATTTGTGTTAAGGTCAGCTTGGGACTGCCCTTTTTAGGGCGGGAGCAAATTTGGGGCACAGGGTGCGTACCCTAGGTTCTAATACGGACGGCTTTGTGTCCTAGCTCCAGAACAGCTTGAACATCGATTGCTGCAACTGTGGGTAAGATCCAAACAGATTTTGTGATGTGTGATGCGATCTGATGAGATGTGTTGAGATTCCAAACGGAGACCAGTTTGCGGACCTAAGTAATAGGGGTCCAGATATACCTTTGTGTTACTAATATCACTTGACGTGCTTTTGTCTATATGCTTACATGGTGGTGTGTAGAAAATGTGTTTTTATGAATCCTGACACAGCTGCTTGGGATATTTAAATAAATGCTACGTTTTATTATTGGGGAAACAGTGCTATATTTGTATATTTCGATTTCTGATGTAGTTTGATGTGTGCTGAAGTGGATATCACTGGAGCCCATCTTTGAAACCTTGCTGTAATGCGAATGCAATAAATAGCCAATATGAGGTCCTAAGTGGATGTGCCAGCTCGGCAGAGCCTCTCAAAGGAGGTCGCAGTGGATACTTGGGTGCAGTGAAAAGTATGCTACATGTACTAATGGTTCTGAATAAAGTGGTAATGCACCTGTGGCTGGAGGGAATCTGGCTGTCAGAGTTGGTCAAATGTACGAACAGTTCATGTGATACAGTCAACAATATCAGCTAAATGGAAGACCTCAGTAGCCTGCCAAATTTGTGTAATATTGGAGTGTAAGCCCTCTGGGAACAAAGCAATATTTTTAGTTTTAAGTTTATTACCCTGATTTAAAAAAAATACATTTTCTATATGTATATATATAGCTATATGAAAATTATGGTGCACAAAAAAAAAATAATTAAATAATGATTTATAAAGAAAAAAAAAAGATACACCCAGCCCATGCACAGATTGGAAAAAAGGGTCAAATTGCTAATTGCATGCTAAACTTGAGGGACCCAGGTAAGGACTAAGGCCTGGTTCACATCTACATCAGTAATCTGTTCGGGGGAGTCCGCATGGGTACCCCCCAAACGCACTACCGAACGAATTGGCAAGTGGTGTGCAGTTAAAGCACACAGACCCCATAGACTATAATGGGGTCTGTGTGCTTTCCGCACGGAACATGGAGACAGAAAAGTACTTCACGATCTACTTTCCTGTCCATATGACTTGTGTGCAGACCGTGCGGAAAGCACATGGACCCCATTATAGTCTATGGGGTCCGTGTGCTTCCACTGCACACCGCTTGCCAATGCTTTCTGTAGTCCGTTTAGAGGGGGTATGTACACTCACACAGCACTGCTGCATACATGAACACACCCTCAGCCCTGCTGCATACATGTACACTCATAGCCCTGCTGCATACATGTACACTCACACAGCCCTGTTGCATACATGTACACTCACACAGCCCTGCTGCATACATGTACATCACACAGCCCTGCTGCAGACATGTACACTCACACAGCCCTGCTGCATACATGTACATCACACAGCCCTGCTGCATACATGTACATCACACAGCCCTGCTGCAGACATGTACACTCACACAGCCCTGCTGCATACATGTACATCACACAGCCCTGCTGCATACATGTACACTCACACAGCCCTGCTGCATACTTGTACACTCACACAGCCCTGTTGCATGCATAGGTTGGTGAAGCAGAGACTGCACTTCCCCCACAGTCATCTAAGAGGCTGTAAGCTGCTACTTACAGTATGGGGCAGTAACTCCAGGGGAGGCCACGACTACAAGTACCATAGATGACCAGAACGCTTAGTATCTAGGTCCCTGCTAAGTGAAGGGAAATACGAAAGACAAAGGGAGCACCGAACACACCTATGTGTGGTCTGCGCACACATCCTATATACACACGGCTATTCTCATACATAACATACACACACGTGGCTTTCCATGAACAATACACATACACGTGTATACACATCTCTCCTAGACTCCTCCCAAACATGTCACGTGATCCTGATGTCACGTGAGGGCCTTTTGCTCAGTGGCTTCAGCGGTCATGTGACCACACTCTTCCTTATCATGGCGGACACACAGGGACTCTCTGGCTCTACAGATCAGGTTAGCTGCTCTCTCACATTACGTTTGTGGTTGTTCCGTCCATGTATTTTTCCAGGACAGACTGGCTTTTCCGTGTAAGTGACAGTGGCGTATCATATTGGTACAAGAGCCGGCGCAGGCTTATGAGGCTGCTTAGTTAACCTCACAGCTGGGCACTATCTGCAGACATTATGTCGTCTCACTGGGCCTAGGCTGTGTACCATTGTGTGAGATGTGTGTAGTGCAGTGGTGCTACTGTGCAGAGAACCAATGGCGGCTCCATGTCCTCCTCTATGTCTGTGCTGCTTCAGATCCATATAGTGACCAATCACAGCAATGCTTGTATTTCTTAGCTTGTGTACGAAGTAAGAGCTATATTGTGATTGATTGGCTGACTGCTCTGGTTTTTATTAGTCCTGCAGAACTGGTGCTATAAGGCAAGGTTATACTGCGCCCAGTCTTCATTCGGGGTTTCCGTCCATGAAAAGTCCTGTAGTACATGTGTGCTATGTCGTATATATGTATACCTACGTTGGGACAGCAAGTTTAATGGAGGGGACTGCAGATCAACTTGGAACAAATCTAACCCACTCTTGGTTTTCTAGCATTAGACATTACAACAAACTCTAAGACGGAAATAACTTTCCCGACCATCAGGGCCCACTTGAGGAATTGCCACAAAGTCTGCAACAATGTAGGGTGAATTCACATGTAGCAGATTTGTTGCACAGATTTCTGCAACCATTTTGTTAATCAGAATTCAGCCTGAAGAAACCATATACTTGCCGCTGTAACAATCCCAACTGAATTTTAAATGATTTTTTTTTTAGATTTTTTTCAGTTTCTCTTCATTTGCCGCCGTGCGATTTGACCCTAACTGGGCTGATAGATTAGCCCCAGTTGCTGGTGGAATGCAGAATCCTATCATTTACAAAAAGGATTCCAAACGGTTACACAGCTGATAGCGAATTTTTTTTTTTTTTTTAAATACAAATTAGGGGGAGTTCACACTTATGCCACTGTCTGCCTCTTCTGATACTGCTGAAATTGCAGGAAAAACTGCTTGGGGATGGCTTGCATACAGTCACTTTAAAAACTCATTGATTTCAACGGGTTTTAAAAGCAAACAGTTGGTGTCTGTATGCCACCTGTCTACGTGAAACAGCTTTTTTTTGCACTTACACAAAGCCTTGCATTTCTGACTTTTTGTCTGTGCAAAAAAATAAAATAAAAATGGTTTCACGGTGGAGAGGCTGCATACGGACACTGGTGGTTTGGTTTAAAAACCCATTGAAGTGAATGGGTTTTTAAACTGACTGCTGGCACGCTGTTTTTCCTTCAATTTTGGCGGAATCATAGGGGGTGGTAGGTGGTGCAAGTATGAATGCACCCTGAGTCAGTTCAGTGGGTGTCAGTTCAAAAAAAACTGACAGTTTGTAATCTGTTTTTTTTTTCTTCCCTTTTTCATTCTGAGCATGTGCAGAGGGAAAAACTAATTGCAAAACAGACACAAACTGATTGCTATTAATTTTTAAGGGGAGGTTCACACACAGTCCTGCATAGCCGACTGTGTCCGGCAAAAAAAAAAAAAAAAAAAAAAGTGTTTCCCTGCAGACAGGCAGAAGACTCACACGGGCAGTCATCTTACAAACCCATTCAAATGAAGGGATTTTAAAAAACTGACCGCCAGTTTTCCATCTCCTGTCCAGTTTTGCGAGGCAGAAGACTGAAACCGGCTGGATTGGCTAAACCGGAGACCGGTTGCAGATGTGAACCTGCCGTAATCAGTTTGTAATCCATTTTCCATAGACTTCAATGTTTAGAAAAAAAAATGGATTGGATGCTGTCCATCTGGAATCTTTATTTTTAGTATGGAGACAAAGTCCTGCAAGTTCTATGTTTCTCTCCGCACAAAAAGCAGAAACCAGATGGAAATGGCACAAATTGATGCATGCGGATTACTTTTAAGGCCCCGTTCACATCAAATACCGATTTTGAACGGATTTGCCAAACGCAGATGTGAACTGGGCCTACTGTAGAGCTGAACTGTGTCATCTAGGGGCCAGAAGTGGAGTTGTATCATGGCAGCTTCCATAACTGGGTACACAGCTGTGCATACTGTCCCTGCCTTCTCTATCAGAGGTCCAGCTGAAGCAACAGTAGACCCCCTGCTTTCACAGCTTCACAGCTGCTTCTTAAAGGGGTTGTCCCATCTCAAGGATCCTATCTATACTGGTATCTTATGTAAATTGAAGCCTTTTTCTAAATATTTTGCTTTAGAAATTCTGCTTTGTTCACCTGGTATGTGACCTTATTCCTCCCATTGTTTACACAGCATTGCTATAACCACAGACCTGGGAGATAGGACAAGTGACACCACTTAGTGCCTTTACTTGAAAGGATGATCCTTTTAGATAATTGCACTCTGTTGATAAATCCTGATCTGTAATCTCTCTAAGTAAACACACAGATAACAGCCAAGAATCTGCAGATTATCTGACCTGCAGAAGCTGTTTGTCCAGTTCAGCAGGAGCGAGGGGGGAGTGTTTTGCAGTTTTTTGTCAAAGCCAGAAATAGATTGAGCAAAAGATAGAAATATAAGAGCTTCCTATATATTTCCCTTTCCATTCGTAGCCATTCTTGGCTCTGGCTCCAAAAACTGCAGCAAAATCTGCAACAAAAAAGCTGCGTTTCTGCATTGTGGGGCCTTAGCCTTAAAGAGTTATTCCTACCTTAGCAAATGGCTGCTGAGATGGGAATAACTGCATTGATACTCTACATTGTTATGGTAACTCCCGTAGAGGTGAATACAATCTATAGAAACAGCATTGTTAAATTGTTCTATGCTGTTTCCATAGCTCATATTCTCCTCTGTGGCAGTTAGAGAAACACCATAGTGTAGCACTGCTCTGCTGTTTCCATAAGCCTCACTGTAGGGAGCTGTTATTTCCATCTCAGGAGTGATTTGTTGAGATGGGAATAGCCCTTTAATTCTGGTTTATATGGCATCTGCAGTTTGCATATACTAGACACTACAACATAAGCTGCAAAATACTTTTCAGTCAGAGGTTGAACAAATTTTTTTGTGGTAGTGTAAAAATATGGCTCACTGAACTCAATATATAGTCCCCAATTGTGCAAACAAATAGGCAGGTAGCGGCCTATTTACCTACCTCCCAGTGCCTGCTCATTGCCTCCCCCCACTTCCCCTTCTACTATAGGAAGCGGAGGGCAGCTGTGAGCAGGACCGGGCCCAGGCCGTGATATATTTTGGAAGAGATTGTAAGCTCTTGCGAGCAGGGCCCTCAGTCCCATTGTGTGAAATGACTTTCTTTGTTATGTATCTGTCTGTTTGTATTTGAACCCTACAAATTGTACAGCGCTGCAGAATATGTTGGTGCTATATAAATAAAATTTATTATTATATTTTGGAAGTCGCCCATAAGGAAAATTTTTTTGTTACTTCCTGCGAGCTTGTAGTGTAAAAATACTCCTATTGGTTAATTCACAAGTATCGGGTTGTGAGCAGGTTTTCTTTCTTATAGCGGCATTTGTCCTATGATATGTGACACACATCCTTAGCCCCCGAGAAGCCTTTTTTTTTTTTTTTAAACTTGTCATTGTGATTCATTGCAACAAGGGCTTATCTTGACTGACTTTCCATATGAGAAACCCATAAGTGAACTAGTAGATTGAAAAATACCGTATTTTTCGGACTATAAGACGCACTTTTTTTCCTCCCAATATGGGAGGAAAATGTGTGTGCGTCTTATAGTCCGAATGCAGCGTGCGCAGCGTCTGTGTCCCGTCTGTGCGAATGAAAAGAAGAGCAGCACGGTGCCTGCCTGCTCTGCCCCTCCTTCCCTGTCTGTGTCGCGTGTTTGCAGGAGCGAGATCTGAGAGGCAGGGAAGTAGGGGCGGGCCAGACAGGTGAAGGAAGCGTGGTTTCAAGCTTGCCGAGAAAACCACGCCTCTTTCACCCGTCTGGCTCGTCCCTCCTTCACTGCCTCTCAGATCTGGCTCCGGCAATGAAACCACACAGACAGGGAAGGAGGGGCGGGCCAAACGGGAGGAGGAGGCGTGGTTTTCTCGACAAGCTTGAAACCACGCCTCCTTCACCCTTCTGGCCCGCCCCTATTTCCCTGCCTGTGTGGCATCATTGCAGAAGCGACATCTGAGAGGCAGTGAAGGAGGGACGAGCCAGACGGGTGAAAGAGGTGTGTTTTCAAGTTTGCTTAGAAAACCACACCTCCTTCACCCGTCTGGCCCGCCCCTTTTTCTCTTCTTAGGGTGCATTCACACTGAGTAAACGCTAGCTTATTCTGAACGAAAAACACGTTCAGAATAAGCGGCGTCTAAAGCAGCTCCATTCATTTCTATGGGAGCGGGGATACGAGCGCTCCCCATAGAAATAAATGGGCTGCTTCTTTCACTCCGTGCAGTCCCATTGAAGTGAATGGGGAGTGCCGGCGTATACGGCAAGCTCTGCTCATGCCGGAGCGTACACGCCGGCACTCCCCATTCACTTCAATGGGACTGCACGGAGTGAAAGAAGCAGCCCATTCATTTCTATGGGGAGCGCTCGTATCCCCGCTCCCATAGAAATGAATGGAGCTGCTTTAGACGCCGCTTATTCTGAACGTGTTTTACGTTCAGAATAAGCTAGCGTTTACTCAGTGTGAATTCACCCTTACATAGCTTCACTGCAGGGTGTCTCTTTCCATCCATGGATGAGATTAGATAGAATAGACAGATAGATAGATAGATAGATAGATAGATAGATAGATAGATAGATAGATAGATAGGAGATAGATAGGATAGATTATATAGATAGATAGATATGTTCAAATCACCCCCATAGCCCTACAATACATATAAAACAAAAACATTACTGAGAAACACATACACATTTGGTATCCCTGTGTCCGAAAGCCCCTGGTTCTATTTACATTGGTGAAATATTATATTATTAGGTTATTAAATATTTCACCAATTTTTTTTCCTTAAAAATTTTTTTTTTCCCTATTTTCCTCCTCTAAAACCTTAGTGCGTCTTATGGTCCAGTGCGTCTTATAGTCCGAAAAATACGGTAGTTACTGACTCTGACTTACAAATAAAACATTGAACAATTTTTAATTATATTATACACTTATATTATTGATACTGTATAATTAGATGCATAGTTTGATCCATATTTACTTTCATATGAGTGTAAGTCACTTGACTTTTATCATGGATAGGAGGAGCTTTACTGCTTCTGACTGACTATGGCTGTTAGAAGTTCCTGAAAAAGTCAGAGGAGGAACAAGAGTCTGAATTTGGCTGTGGGAAAATAGGAGTCGGGTCAGAAGTTTGGCCTACCGACATCACAGCCCTGCTCTTTTCAAACGTCTGTCATGGACAAACATATGTAAACGCATAGGGGTAGATTAATTAAAGGGGTCATCCATTTTATAATGGCCTTAGGATATTAAAGGGGTTCTATCATCACATTTTAGTGTTCTGAGATAAAGATATGCCTGAATAGCCTTTAAAAAGGGCTATTCAGGTGCTGTTAGTAGTTTTTAAAAAGACCTCCCTGTTTTTTTTAAATTACCTTTGAAATGGTTATGTAAATCACTGTCTTCGTGCATGGTGGGCGTTGCGTGCGCTCCCCAGTGTCATCTTGCTTTTGCTGCATAACCCCTCCTGCTCATTCTTCTTCACCGCCTCTAGCTTTGTCCTTCCCGGCGGTTTCTATTGAAATTTTGCACATGTGCAGTAGCACTCCCTGTGGAGTGCTACTGCACACACTACAGCGCCAGCTCACAATGTTCTCTATAGGAAAATAGCTCTGGAGGGAGCGCTACTGCACGGCGCAAAATTTCAATAGAGACCGCCGGGAATGACAATGCTGGAGGCAGTGAAGAAGGAGGAGCAGGATGAGTTATGCAGCAAAAGCAAGATGACACTTTAAAAAAAAAAAACAAAAAAAAAACGGGGAGTCTTTTTAAAAACGACTAACAGCACCTGCACAGCCTTTTTAAAAGCTATTCAGGCATATCTTTGTCTCAAATCACTAAAATGTGGTGATAGAGCCCCTTTAGAAGTTTGAGGGTTTGAAACCTGGGACAACTGCAGATCATCTGCTGGGCGTTCAACTGCTCACTTGTCATACAAACCATAGCTGCGAGTTTTCAAAAAGTGTGTGGGACAGACGTCAAGCTCAATATGAGTGCCTAATTCATTGTGACCATTGTAGTATGAATGGCATAAATCTATGCCAGCTATGAAATGGCACAGAATTCTGTGGAGGCGCATGGGGAGGTGAAGAATGAGAAGGCCTCCACCTCGCATTGAATCCAGTAAAACCTGGGCTGTTGCAGACATTAGCAGACTGATCTTTGGTGAATTGATCCTTCACAAGAGGCCGCTGCTACTACAACTCCCATTATCCACTACACATTATCATGATTAAGCGGTTATAGGACACTACATTGCTCTGCAGTCTGCCATTGTGGCTCTGGCATTGTATCCCAACTGTCACCTCAAGCTCAGGACAGGCCTAGAGTGGCTCCAATCTCACTTTCCCTCAGTGCAGGACTGTGTGGTTGGCCATGTACTGGAGGACCCTGTGCAACAGGGTAGCGAGCACTATCTTAAGTAAGAGCCATGTTGCTGCCAGCTCTGGCAGTGTTCTCCACCCTGAATTACCGAGACCATTTAATTACACATTCGGCTACTACTTTCTCTCATCATCACTGTGTCCGCTCAGGGTCATAATGTTCCTCCTCTGGTGCTGTCAATCCCCCATTTCCACCTACAGTGAGACCTCACAGTACCGTTACACCGCTGGGTTTCTTTTTTCCGCTAGCGGCGGGCTGCTGCTAGCGTAGAAAAAAAGTGACATGTCCTTTCTTCAGGCGGAAGCCGCGGCGCACTGGTTCACGGTTTCCGCCTAGCGGCAGCACCCTCCTGTATTGGCTTATTCATTTGAGCCGCCTACGGAGGGGAAAGCCGTGACCGCGATGGTCGTGGCAGGCGGGTTTTGACCAGAGAGAGACGCGGCTCGCTGCATCTCTCTCTGTGTCAAAACCCATGTGGCCCCCAACTTGTGAACTAGCCCTAATAATTCTGTTAATACACACAATATTTTTTTCAGAGTAGACTTGGCTGTAAAAATGAATGTCTATGGCGTGACGCACCCACTGTGTTCAGTAACAAATGAATATGATAGCTCTGTCTGATTTATGAAATATTTTGCGATTAAGTTTGTAGACTTGTAATCAACAGAATAAAAGGTAATCCCAAAGCAAAAGTATAACGTGAACATCTGCACATCTTCTGTGTTTCTGCTTACCAGTACTACTGCAAAATACTGGCATGTGAAGGAGACTGTCCGTGATGTCTTCCTAGTAGAGATAGTAAGGGAATTTCTTATGCCAGTCTTATGCCATTCCTCCACTGGTGTGAGATGCGCCATAATTAGGAGGCTTTGACCTCTTAGTAACTGTAGTGTTTTTAGGTGGTCTGGCACATTAGAAATGTATACCAGTCAGGGAATGACATAGACTTCAGTTATAACTTGTGCCAGTTTTTTGTAAAGCCAAGGTGTTCACATCCAATTAGGACTGGGCGATTGTGACCTAAATCAAAATTAATCAATTAATTGGGCATTTTACCTTGATTACAATTAATCCTGAATGTTTAGGTCATCCCCCTTTAAAACGTGCACCTTTTTAGGTATGTGTTGGGCATAGCTCACAAGATTCTTTTCACAAGGTTTCCCTGGTAGTTTTGCATGGACTGAAGACGTCTGAACCAGAACTGTTGTTATACTGTTACTCACCTCTCCTGGACTCATACATGAACCAAAATAACCGATATGCACAAAATCACGTTGGTTATCTGGATTCACAGTCAAAGGTGGTAAATACGTCAGAAGAAAACAAAAGCATTGATTATGACAGGAAAAAGTCTTGCAAACTTTCAAAAAAAAACAACCCTGAAACCTGATCAAGCTGATGCAGACTGATGGCAACTGAATCGATGGGTGTATAAAAGGATCAATTTCTCTCAGTTTTTCTGTTACTCTAGGTCAGTGATGGCCAACCTTTTGAGCTTGGTGTGTCAAAATTTGTAAAAAAATAAAAACCATAACTCGGGTGGTTTGTCTCGTCTAGAAAAATCCATAATTTTGTGATATTTGTAGCTCTAATAACAAAAAGTTTAATTTTTAGTATATGTACTGGGAGAGAGTGAAGGGTGTGGTCTGGGAAGACAGGTATGTCCCAGGCAGCTAAAGGGTGTTTGGTAAAGACTCACACCAGGGAGGTCAGCTGACTAATCAAGGCCTGATAATAGTGTGTGAGTGAGTGAGTGTGTGAGTGAGTGAGTGAGTGTGGCACCACACTGACAGAGCTGACCTGTTCAGACTGGACCTCCAAAGCAGGTACTGTGCCACCTGTTGTTATTGCCAAGGTGGAAGACTGGTAGCCAGTCTCCTGTATAGTCAGGGAAAAGTTTCCTTACGTTTAAGTTAGTTTCTCAGCCGAGAAGGATTTTGTTTATTCTGTGCCTCTGAAGAGGCAGTGTATGCGCTACAAGTGAATAAAGCCTAAACTTGTGTGCAATCCAGTGTGTGTCCCTGTTTTCTGCACTGCTACCGAGCATCTACCTGAGCGATTTCCCCACCATACTTACATATTTACCTTCCCACTAGTGACTTTTTTTTGTTGCTGAATTTCATTTGCTAAATCTTCAATTGAACGTTGTTGTTCCACACACTTTAAGACTAGAGAGGTCTTGGCAGAGTCAACTGTTTCTAATGGGGTGTTCTCTTCCCCTGGTATTGTTGAGTAGTAACTGTGGTGGGTTCGCTGGCTGCAGGGTGAAATTTTTGTAGCTGCTTTAAGATAATTGCTGGGGTGTACAGAGTACACACGCCTGAGATGACTCTTAAATCCCCCTGCAGTCACTGGAATAGACTTTGGTCCAGCTGTCTGCCACTGACAGGGAAACTTTGGGACACCGTTCTAGTGTTCCCAGCTTTCTGGGTGTAAGTTTCTGGGAGCTCTGGCTTCTTTGCCTAAAACTAACACCAACTTCACTAATGGAGGTAAGATGGCTGCTGTTTGCGCAGCGCTGTCAGCAGGAAGTAGGAGAGTTGCTCACCTCTAGATGCTACCAGCTTGTCACCTGTGACACGTGTGTCATGGGTTAGCCATCAGGGATCTAGGTTCACATTAGAATTGCCTTTCTGTTATTCTTGTCTATGGACAGTGGGATCACTGTAATAAATTATACATGGAGCCCGGTGGACCGCATTGACCACAGTGGAGTTCATCAGGTGTTCGTCGTTTTAAAACTGAGCTCGGCAGAGGAAAGCATCTCCAGACTTTTTTTTTTTTTTTTTTTTTTTTTTTTTGGGGGGGGGGGGGGGGGTGGTATACCGTATTTTTCGGACTATAAGACGCACTTTTGGGGGGAAAAGAAGGGTGTGTCTTATAGACCGAATGTGGCGCCTGGCACCCGCCGTAATAGAGAGACGGATGCCGGCAAGGGATAGACGCCAGGGCCTGAGACATCGCTGCGCTCCTCTGCCCTGCATGAAGCCAGCGGCGGCAGGGGCGATGCTATTCCGCTCCTCCGTCCCCCCGCCACTGGCTTCATGCAGGGCAGAGGAGCGTAGCGATGTCTCAGGCCCCGGCACCTGTGATGGCGTCTATCCCTTGCCGGCATCCGCCTCTCTAGTACAGCGGATGCCGGGTCAGTATCGGTGGACCCTTCTCCCCCAGGGCCGGTCCCCACCGGCCCCATACCTGTGAAGTTGCAGGCCAGCTCCTGCGCGGCAATATCGCAGGAGCCGACCTGTTCGGGTGAGAGCCGGGAGCCTAATGAGGCTCCCAGGCCTGTCACTGCTGTATTAGTATTGCGGCTGGTCTCTATGACCAGCCGTAATACTAATAGACAGAATGTCCCATAGACGGTAATACAGTTGTATTGCCATCTATGGGACTTGCAATCAAGTGATCGCAGGTTCAAGCCCCCGGGGGGGGGGGGGGAATAAAATAGTAAAAAAAAAAAAAAAAAAAAAAAAAAAAAAAGCTTTAAAAATATGAAATAAATAAAAGTTCTAAATCACCTCCTGTTCCTAGAATATATATATAACAGTAGAAAATCATATATCATAAACCACCGTTTTGTTTTTTTTCAATACAAGGTGATCTAAGCAATAGATATTCCCCAAAATGGTATAACTAAAAAGTACATCTGGCCCCGCAAAAAAAAAAAAAAACACTCTATGCGTCCCCGTACAGCTGCAGGGTCACCTGTCAATGTGGCCTTGCAGCTGTTGCAAAACTACAACTCCCATATATTAAATATTTTACCATTTTTTGCTTCAAAAATTTTTTTCCCTATTTTCCTCCTCTAAAACCTGGGTGCGTCTTATAGTCCGAAAAATACGGTACCTTGTGACAGTCTCATGTGAATGTAGCCTAAGTGTGGTCTGTTCCATCAAAGACATGTTAGAATGGACTGAACATCAAAGAAGTCACGGTACCTTTGTTATTCAGCATTGCAGCTTCATTATCTAGGAAATTAATGTATGCAAATTATGTAAAAAGGGCTATTGGGGTGTTTATTTTTTTCGGGCTTTGTTCTGTGCTGTAGATTACTTTCCCTAACTGCTGACAACGATCTCCAGTGAATGTAATCTACAGCAATGAGCAAATCCTGGGGAAGATAAGAAACTTCCCAAAAGCCCTTTTTCACCTAATGTGCATAAGAATAAAACAGCAATTTTCTCAGTATTTGAGCGACAATACTGTATTAGACGTATTTAGAAACTGTGTAAAGAGCACTACAAGGTACTGTCATTATGATTTTTTTTTCCCTGATTACTGTGACTTTTTTGCTTGATGACAGACTCCCTCTTAGGGGGCGTTCACACTACCGTCATTGTCCGACAGCTAGTGTCCGCTGCTAATGTCCGTTCAAAATCTCGCACGGACATTAGCAGCGGACACTAGCTGTGTCCGTGACATTTTTCATTCATTTAAATGGCGATCGGATGCATTGTTTTGCACTCCGTGCCTGTCCTTCGCTGTCCGTTCCTAAAGATGTCCCACTTTTCAAGCGGACAGAAAAAAAACTACGTCGGGTTTTGCTGTGCGCTTGAAAAGTCGGACATCTTTAGGAGCGGACACTTAAGGACAGTCATGGAGTGTAAAACAACACACCCGATCGCCATTTAAATGAATGAAAAATGTCACGGACACAGCTAGTGTCCGCTGCTAATGTCCGGACAAGGTTTTGAACGGACACTAGCAGCGGACACTACCTGTCGGACAATAACGGTAGTGTGAACGCTCCCTAAAAGAGGCCTTTCACCAACTCCAGTTCTTAGCATATTTTAATAACTGCCTTTTCACTGATTCTGGTACAGTTGGAATTTTCCTTGCCCATTCCTGAGCAATCAATGCTTTTATCTTTGGTGCTGATCAGCTATTTAGACTCTGTACCGCCAAGAGGGCGGTGTCGTACAGGAAGCAGACAAGGGGTGTGATTCTGAGCTCTGACACTGACTGCCTCTGATAGGAGCTCTGAATCACACATCCTGTCTGACACTGCCCTTCTGACATTACAGAGCTTAAAGGGGTATTCCCATGACGCTTGTTCACTAACCTGCAGGTTGTTGTGGTCTGTTCACTTCCTGCTTTTCTCAGCACTTAGGTGGGCGGGGTTTCAATTGCACGAGATTGGTTGTAAATTAATTACCACAGTGTGAAGCTGATGTAGCAGAGCTTGATTTGAGTCAGTTTGCATTACATACAGAGGTAAGGGACTCCCTATCTCAGCCCTTATCAGCCAAATTCAATTAAACCGACTGAGAAGCTCCAGCCCCCCCTCCCCCTGAAAGCAGTCAGCTACATCACTTGACAAATGAGCAGATAATCTCATAGAAACGGAGTGTAAACAATGAAGTGAATAAATTAAGATAGCGGCCAAACAAAGTAGTTTTGATAAAGCAATGCATTTAGGAAAAGTCTTAAATCCACATAAACTAGCAGTATAGATAGGATCCTTGTGATGGGACAACCCCTTTAAAGGGATTCTATCATTAAAATACTTTTTTGTTAACTTAATACATGTAGGAATTGCCTTAAAGTCTATTGTTTTCTTACCGTTATTATTCTAATCCGCGCTGCTGTTCCTGAGAAATTTCTTCTTTCTTCCTTATGTAAATAAGTTTTCAGACAGTACTGGGGTATTGGCCAATCCCCCCCCCCCCCAATGGAATACCAAACGCAATTGCGAGCGCTGTGCAGTAAAAGCACACGGACCCCATAGACTATAATGGGGTCTGTGTGCTTGTCACCAGATCTGTGCACAGAACATGCAGACCGGAAAGTGGTTCACAATCTACTTTCCTGTCCGCATGATTCGTGCGGCAAGCACACGGACCCCATTATAGTCTATGGGGTCCGTGTGCTTTTACTGCACAGCGCTTGCCATTGCATTTGGCATTCCGTTTGGTGGGTCCCCATGCAGACTCCCCTGAACGGATTACCAAACGCAGATGTGAAGGAGGGGTAAGCAGAATGATTGACAACAAGCAGAGATCTCCATAGTATATTGGAGTATTGTCTAACTTCATTAAACAAAGTATTGTATACTATTATAATATTTAGATTTATAATATATATTAGTATACAAACCTTTGTCTCTCAGTGGTTGTATGAAACAGGACATTATTGCACCGGGCGAAAAAGTTGTGCTCTCAGTGCCTGTAATGGTGATGTGGATTTAACCAGAACTTTTTTTTTTTTTTTTTTAATAAATAATATGCCGAGTTATGAGGAACACTTTAAAAGCATTGCCCTTAAAGGTGATTTACGCAGTCGCCTGTTTAAGGGTACAATTGCTTTTTCACATCAGTGTTAATGGTTATAGAGGTAGACTTCATTCGCAAACATTGATAATGGTTATACATGCAGGCATCATACACACATGTTGATAATGGCTAAATATGCAGACCTCATTCATAAACATTTCTGTGCACTTATTCTGAGAATTTCATATAAGAGTTTAAAGGCCATGTGCCATTCAGTGTGAGCTATTTGTAATAATAGGAGCCATCTTGAAGGGGGAACATATTAGAGTGCTTTGCTGTAAATTCGTGGCATAGCCCAGGACTTCAGTATTTTTTTTTTAAATAAACTTGTTGTGGTTGGTGGTTAAGGTGGGCACTTTTATAATGGCTCTCCAATCTAGCAGAATGCCTTATAACTGGTGTAGTCTCAAGGTGAATGTAATAATAACTCCAACATATCTCTTAGAAGCGTTCCATTCTGTATATTGCGTGTGACAGCCGTTGACCTGACCATTCAGCTCTTGTTTTCCTACATTAAGTGAATGTGAAGCATTGAAAATGAATACATTTGTGTGTGATTTCATTAGTTGTATAGGGGTTGATGGCCTACTTGGCTCTGCTGACCTTTCGCTATTGTCGGAAACCTACCATTACACTGACTCCAGTTCTTAAATGTTTTGTGATCTCCCCAGCTTTCTTTACCGTGCTTCACAAATATCCAGCTTGTGTTAGACATTGAAATAAACATTCTGTTTCTTCAAATGGAAACGCACAAGCTTAATGCGTCGAAGATTAAGGTATCCATCCCTCCGGAGGAATATCTGCTTTCCCTGAGGAATCGTTAACGTTGCAATATTGCACATTTTGGTGCGCTCTTGCCTCGCCTTGCTTTTTTGTTAGTGCATCATGCACTTTTATTCGGCATGATCATAGCTTTTAAATGTAATGGACCACATTACCAGATAGGACAAGTACCCATCAAACGCATTTTTGCGCTAATGCACTTTATCTGACATATTTCTCTATTTAAAGCTCCTGAATAGCCTTATAATCTGAGTTTGCAATACACTGAAAGCAAGCTCCACACCTTCCTTCATCCTTTTAACAAGCACCTTAAAATTTACCATACATTAATAGGTTTTGAAAGTCGAGAAAAATGCAGAAGAAAGGTATTTTTATATGGATACTCTGAGGCATAGTCTCTAGTGACCTGTATATTTCAGCTGTGGATATTGGCTTGCCTTCCCTAATAGTTTTGTTTCACAGCAAGCTGTTGTATATTGTAAGGGAACAGGATGGTGTTTGTATTGCTGAAAAATTCTTTCTTCAGAGCAAATTTGGCACTGACCAGAGTAGAACTGTGACAGATTCCTCACTGTGCCATTGTCCTATATATGCCTATTTGTTGCAAATAAAAAATACATGTGAACAACTAGTCAGCTCACTGCCTGGGTGCAAGGGCAAAGAGTAACCCTAAAAAATGAAGAACCACAACAGAAATCAGGAGAGCTGGCAGCCCCAATGTCCAGGAAAAAGCAACACCTTTATCGGAAAACAGTGATCTTTCGTTTCTGCCAGGTGAGCTCTCCAGTGGGGTTGAGCCGATCTTGAGCTTTCAGGATCGTTTTTAAAATCCGATTTCTGATCATTTTCCATTCAATCCCAATGCAAGTCTATGGGATTTTTTAATAATCAAAGATCAGATTTTTAAAACTATCCTATTCACTACACAGCATGGAGTCTAAAAATTCAACGCTTTAATTGTTGTACTCCACGCTGTGTAGTGATTAAAAGAAAATCATCTGGCTATTTAATCACCCCCCCCCCCCCGGTGTCCACTTACCCGCACAGAAGTGCTGCCGCCGGTCCAGTCCCCGCTGTTCTCGCTCCTCTTCTCACCTCGCTGCCCCTGCTTCCCAGGTTAGTGTTACAGACCTAGGAAGAAGGCGGGGCTTGTGGCTTAGCGTGTGGGCGGGTACTGGGAGGAGAGCATTCACGTCTCCTCGCCCTGTACCCGCCCACACTCTCCTAAGCCACAAGCCCCACCTTCTTCCTAGATCTGTAACACTAACCTGGGAGGCGGGGACAGCGAGAAGAGGAACGAGAACAGCGGGGACCAGATCAGCGGCAGCGCTTCTGTGCAGGTAAGTGTTAGCTAATAGAGATGTTAGCTAGTCTTCCATTAGAATCAATGGACGCAGCCCGTGCGCAGGTAGTTAAGTGGTCGGGCACAGGCTGTGTTTCGGCTGCATCCATTCATTCCTATGGGACCTAGCTAACATTGTTAGCTATTCCCACAATGCTTGGCCAGTAGCAAAGCATTGTGGGAAATAACCTCCGACCTCAATGCCACCTAAAAAGATCGGAATCGGAATTCCGATCGCGATCGTGAAATTTACTCGATCGCCAATCGGAATTCGATCTTTTCCGATCCCGATCGCTCAACCCTACTCTCCAGTCAAAGGCCTCAGTGTTGACCTCTTCACAAACAGCATGTGATTGACTAGTCTAAGCATTGGCATGCTATTTGTGAAGAGGTCACCGCTAAGGGTCAGTGCACACTGAGTTTTTTGATGCTGAATCCACCTCAAAATCTGCCTCTAAAAAATCCTCCTTTAGAGTTCTATTGGGAGGCTTTTTTGGAGGCTGATTTTGAGGTGGATTCAGCGTCAAAATTGGCTCCAAAAAACTCAGTGTGCACTGACCCCCAAGTCTCTCGATTTGGCTGCAGTGGTTACCTGACACAGACAGGACTTGACTGTGATGTTAGCTGCCCAATGGATGTTTTATATTTTTGCAGCTACTTATTGAGATGTCTGCAGCAGTGGCATAAGGGAATGTTCACACAGTTTTTTGCATTGAGGTTATAGAGTGCAGACTGTGCCTCAAAAATCTGCCTCGTGCACTGGTATCATACCCCTGCCTTACTCCATTCTCTCAACCCAAGTATTACCACTGTTGGCATCGTGGGGCGGGGGTCGGCACCCTGTATCACACTTTCTGGGAATGCCCGGGTATTCGCCCCTTCTAGTTGGAGGTAAAGTCCCTTACGGATGCTTTGTTTATTTGTGGGGTTCCACTAGATCCTCTTGTATACCTCCTTAATCTTCCACCTATACATCTTGACAAACAGTCTTCTAAGTTGTTTCTTTATTTATGCACTGCGGCTAAGACGCTTATTGCGTCTTACAGTATCTTACACTACAGTATTGCAGTGAATAGGAAAATCCCAGCACTTCTATTAGACGATGCCTCTGGCATCGTCTAATAGATCTAGTGCAGAGACAAGCCTGGAAGCCTTCAATAGGCTTCCGGCTGTCATAGCAACCGATCACCGCCCTCATGTGACGTTCAGGAGGGCGGCGATCGGGGAAACATGGCGGCGCCCATGCCGCCTGCGCTGTTTACACGCTGCGGTCGCGTTTGACCGCAGTGTGTAAAGGGTTAACAGCAGCGATCGGCTCGGGCACCGACCGCTGCTGTTAGTGGCAGGTCCTGGCTGTATTATACAGCCGGCATCTGCCGTGTATGGAGCGAGCTCAGCGTGTGAGCTCGCTCTATACATCCCCATGCGACCCATGACGTACAGTTACGTCAAGGGTCGCTAAGGGGTTAATCAATATTTTTGTATTTATTTATAAAAAAAACTAGGAAATTTGGAAAAAATTGCAATTTTCAAAATGTGAAATTCTCTGCTTTTCAGGCAGATAGTCATACCACCCAAATACATGAATAAATATTATCTCCCATATCTCTGCTTTATATCGGCATCATCTTTTGATTGTCTTTTAATTTATTTTGGACGTCACAAGGCTTACAAGTGTAACAGCGATTTTCTAGATTTGCAAGAAAATTCTCCAAACCAATTTTTTAGGGACCGCTTCAGTTCTGTAAGGAATTATAAAGGCCTATATAATAGAAACCCCCATAAATCACCCCATTTTCAAAACTACACCCCTCAAATTATTCAAAACAGCATTTGGGATGTTTGTTAACCCTTTAAGTTTTTCATAAGAATAAACATAATATGGAAGTGAAATTTAGACATTTCATTTTTTTTCATTAATACATTCATTTAGACCTAAAATTAACACATTCACAAAGGGTTAAAGGAGAAAATGCATCTCACATTTTGTTATGCAATTTCTCCCGTACACAGAAATACCCCACATGTGGGTGTAAACTGATTTTTGGGCACACGGCAGTGCATGGAAGGGAAGGAGCGACACTGGGTGTGTGAACAGCAGATTTTGCTGGAATAATTTTCAGGCACCATGCCTCATTTGCAGAGCCCCTAGAGTACCAAAACAATGGAAACCCTCCAAAAGTGACCCCATTTTAGAATCTACACCCCTCACAGAATTCATCAAGGGGTATAGTCAGCATTTTGACCCTACAGTTGTTCCACAGATTTTACTAACATTGGGATGTGTAAATGAAAAATTACTAAAATGTCACTTTATCCCCAAAGTTTTAATTTTCACAAGGGGATAAAGGAGTAAAAGCCCCCCACAGTTTGTTAAACAATTTCTCCTGAACATGGCAATACCCCATGTGTGGCCATATTCTGCTGTATGGGAACATGGCGGGGCTCAGAATGGAAGGAGCGCTATTTGGCTTTTGGATGGCAGATTTTGCTGGAATAATTTTAGGTGCCATGTCGCATTAGCAGAGCCCCTAGAGTACCAATACAGTGGAAACCCCTAAAAGTGACCCCATTTTGGAAACTACACCCCCCACAGAACATATGAAAGGGTATAGTGAGCATTTTGACCCTACAGCTGTTTCACAGATTTTATTAACATTGGGGCATGAAAATGAAAAATTACTTTTTTTCCAATAAACTGTCAATTTAGCCCCAAATTTTTCATTTTCACAAGAGGATAAAGGAGAAAAAGCTCCCTAAAGTTCGTTACACAATTTCTCCTGAACACGGAAATGCCCCATATGTGGCCATAATCTGCTGTATGGGAACATGGCGGGGCTCAGAATGGAAAGAGCGCTATTTGGCTTTTGAAGGACAGATTTTGCTGGAATATTTTTCAAGTCCCATGTCGCATTTGCAGAGCCCCTAAAATATCAATATAGTGGAAACCCCCTAAAAGTGACCCCATTTTGGAAACTACACCCCTCATAGAATTTATCTAGGGGTTTGGTGAGCATTTTGGCCTCACAGCTGTTTCACAGATTTTATTAACATTGGGACGTAAAAATGAAAAATTACTTTTTTTTTCACAATGTATCGTCCATTTAGCACCATATTTTTAATTTTGCAAGTAGTTAAAGAATTAAAAGCCCCCCACAGTTTGTTACAAATTTTCTCCTGAACACGGCAATACCCCATATGTGGCCATAATCTGCTGTATGGGTACATGGTGAGGCTCAGAATGGAAAGAGAGGTATTTGGATTTTGGAGGGCAGATGTGGCTGGAATAGTTTTGAGGGGCCATGTCACATTTGCTGAGCCCCTAAAGTACCAATACAATGGAAACCCCTCAAAAGTGACCCCATTTTATAAACTACACCTGTCATGGAATGAATCAAGGGGTATTATCATTTTGTGCCTAAAATGCTTCCAAAAAATGAATGTCCAAAATGAAAATTGAAATTTTGAAAGAAATATGCCATTTCGGTGCCCAATACGTTGCACCCACTTTGTGTTGTCAGAGACCTGCACTCCTAAAACTATTAAGGGGCCATCCCGAGGGGCAAAAAAATATATGTGGGTGTAAACTGCTGCTTGGGTACACAGCAGGGCTCAGAAGGGAAGGAGCACTGCGCTTTTTAGCTTTTGGGGTACAGATTTAGAGGGACTTTCTGGGGGCCATGTTCCTTTTGGAGAGACCTGGAGGTAACTGTAAACCCCATTTTGTAGGGGCAAGTTTAGGGTCTCTGCAAAAGTGTCATGGCATCCAAAAACCAAACCATCTGTGCTCCAAAAACCCAATAACCCTTCTGTGTCCGTCTGTGCCCTAATATCAGTTTATACCCACATATGACATTACGTACGTTATCCCGGGTACACCAGTGTCATACATGTGTCATAAACTGTAGTTTGGGCACACAGCAGGGCGCAGAAGGGAAGGAGCGCTATTTTGGTTTCTGGAGAACAGTTTGGTTTTTGGACGTCACTTTTGCAAAGCCCCTGAATTGTCAATAAAGTGGAATCCGCAGACATGTCACCCTATTTTGGACACTAGCCCACTGATGGGATTTATCAAATGGAGTAGCGAGAATTTTTAACCCTTGAGTGTTGCATTTATTTAGTTTCCAGAAATGAAATCGCAACTGATAATGAGAAGTTAAAAATGAAAAATTTCCAGAGATTCGCCATTTCAGTACCCGATATGTTGTGCCCAACTTATGTCAGCAGAGACACTCCAAAAACTGGTAAGCGGGTGGTATCCCGGGCACAACAGCTTTCAGAGCGTTCATCTCTGATACAAGTCGGACACAACATATTACGCACTGAAATGACGGGTTCCTGGAAAAATGGTCATTTTCACCTCTCACAATCCGCTTCGTATTCATTTATGGATAATAAGTTATAGCAAAACTTGGGGGTTAAAAATGCTGTCTGTACCCCTGGATAAATCCTTCAGGGGTGTAGTTTCCAAAATAGGGTCTCATATCAGGGGATTCCACTTTACTGGCGTTTCAGCTGTGCAAAAGTGTCATGGCATCCAAAAACCAAACCGTCTGCGCTCCAAAAACCCAATAACCCTTCTTCCCTTCTGTGTCTGGCTGTGCCCTAATATCAGTTTATTCCCACATATGACATTACGTCCGTTATCCGGGGTACACCAGTGTCATACATGTGGCATAAACTGCAGTTTGGGCGCACAGCAGGGCGCAGAAGGGAAGGAGCGCGATGAGGCTTTTGGAGTACAGATTCAGATGTTTGGTATCTGGACGCCATGTCATGTTTGTAGAGCCTGTAAGGTACCAGAAAAGTGGAGTCCCCAAAGGAGTGACCCCATTTTGAAAACTGCACCCCTCAAAGAATTTCTCAGGGGGTGTAGTGAGTATTAGTATCCGGACGTGACTGCACGGCGGATGGCGAAGAGGGAATATATAAGTGGTGCGGAAAACATTGCAGACACCAAATTCCCTACTATGTCCCAGTAGCTCCTATGATTGGGGGAGTCACTCTGGGGGTCACTTTGGGGGTCACTTCTGGTGTCTGTTCCCTCATAGGCTGTAAATCTGGGGTGTCCCCTGATATTCGCTCACACTGCTTATACATTCCCTTCCTGACGCCGCCAGTTGTATTCTAATAATTTGGCGATTTTGGGGTTTTTTGTCTTCACATTGGTAGATGCTATATTTTCTTTATTCTTTTGGTGACGTGGCCATATAAGGGCTTGTTGTTTGCGGGATGTGATGTATTTTGTAATGACACCATTTTTGGGTGCCTACAACATACTGAATACATTTTATTAACTCTTGCTGGATTTAAAAAAAAAAAAAAAAAAAAATCCAATCCTGGCATTGAGTTGTACCCTTTAAATTTTGCGCCATGCAGCGTACAGTATAAGTAACATGTAGCCTTTATGCTGTGGGTCAGTACGGTTACGGCGATACCTCATTTATAGTATTTTTTTATGCGATACTAATTCTGCAGAACAAAAACACATTTGGGGACATAAATCAGTGATTTTTGCATCGCCATCTTCTGAGAGGCGTAACATTTTTATTTTTCGGTTGATAGTGTTGGTTGAGGGCTTATTTTTTGCGGGACAACCTGCGCTTTTTATTGGTACTGTTGTGGGGTGCATATGATTTTTTGATCACTTTTTATAGCATATTTTGTAAGGTGATATGGTGAAAAATCATTACTTCCGGCGGGTTTTTTCCGTTTTTTTTTCAGATGTACACCGTATACATTAAATATTATTTCAGTTTTATTGTACAGGTTGTTACGGACGCGGCGATACCAAATATGCATTGTTTTTATTAATTTTTAGTACCTTTTTTTTATATAATTCATTTTGTATAGAGAAAAAGGGATTTTTGGGCTTTATAACTTTATTACTTTTTTCATACACTTTATTTTTTTTAATTTTTTTTTTTTTTTTTTTTTTTTTTTTTTTTTTTTTTTTTTTTTTTTTTTACTTTTTCATGTGTCCATTTAGGACACTTGAATCAGTTGATGCTTTGATGAAAGCACCAACTGATTCTGTATAGTAGCTTGCAAGACACGAGCAGGACATGAGCCTGCTCGTGTCCTGCAAGCTGCAGAGGAAGTGAGACAATCGCTCACTTCCTCCATCGGTCGGCAGGATCAACCAGGTATGTGGGGGCTCCGGTAGTCTGGGGTCACTGGCCAGACCCCAGACTACCTTCTACTGACATCGGCACCCCCCGATCTCGCTGCGGGGGGTGCCGATCAGCTTCAATCTGCGGCGGATCCCTTTCGATCGCGCCATGATGTTTCACGGCAGGATCGAAAGGGTTAAAACGTTCAGTCGGAACTGAGTCCGACTGAACGTTGTTGAGGGGGTGGTTAGGTGTCAGTAACACCTAACCCCTGCCCTCCCCCTGCCTAGTGAGTCTCTGAAGACCGGCCGTAAATTTACTATCGGCTGGTCTTAGAGACCAGGACTGCTGGCCGTAAATTTACGGCCAGCGGTCCTTAACCGGTTAAAAAAAATTCAATAGAAATTAGTTTACAAAAAAAATCTGCCTCGAAAAGCACCTATTAACTCTGTCATTTCAATGGAATTCATCTGCTGATGCTAATAGGTCGCTGTTTCTGCCAGCGACTAGCCTTGTCAAGATGCCATGGCTGGAGGTCCAAATATGGAGACCAGTGGGGACTGAACAGCAATGAGAATTCAGCGCACTTTCGGTTTTCTAGCAGTATTTAAAACCACATGTTCCTTAGGACACGAAAGGTCCTCTTTAAGGATAAGGCATTACTGTGCAGAAACGCCTTGTTTTTTTGTTGAAAATTTTGCTGTGGTTATTTCAGCCCACATCTGGAGTGTATTTAAAAGAAGTAAAAAGTCTTCTTGCTTCCTTCACATTCCCCAACCACAGCAAAGTCTGCAACAAAAACTAATGCGCAATGTGGGCACTTCGCCTAAAAGAGAAACCAAGTAAAGGTGTGTTGTTTTTTTTTATTTTTATTTTTTTAAATATTATTAATAAATAATGATGATCTCTAAGTGTAAACATTGTGAAATGGCTTTGGTGATAGTACCAGAGGAGCTACTTATGCTTGGCATTTTATTTATTGTATCGGAAGGGATTTTCTATGTTTTGCTATCGTGTCTGTGCAAGTAGCTGGCTACCTTTTTTCTTGATCAAAGTCTTTGTTTTCTCAATAGGTAGGTCAAGAACTGCTTACACTCGCTGTCAGCATCTTGGTGTAACATTTTATTGCTGTTGATCACTATAAATAGCTTAAGTAAATCTTCATTTTGCTGACCTCTTGAAGAAGACTCCAGATCAGCAATTTTTTTTTTTTTTTTTTTTTTTTTTCAATGGATACATGAAGAATTACTGGTCACTTGCATCGTATAGTTTTATTATGTCAGCCATTATGTTCAAAACACTTCCTATCACTTTCTTGTTTGTAACCTTAGCTATACTTAAGGAACTCTGCTGGTTGAGAGTGGGTGACTGGGTGTAGATCAAGCCTTAACTCTCTTTATTAGGAAAATGAGAACTGAAATGTATAGTGTTGTTACTGCTTGGTGCAGTTGGACCTAGTAAAGCGGGTTAGGTATACATCATGTATGGTATCCAACCAGCCAGCATGCTATACATGTTTGACTCCATGTGCACATCTTGGCTGGAGACACACAAGATGGACACAAGGACGCCATGCAGATTTCAATTGCTGCATGTGGATGTTCCAAATCCCTGCACATCACGGTGGGTTAGCTGCTGATAAATGTTCCCAAGAGAGGAGAACTGGTGGCCTCCCATCTCCAGAAACACTGAAACTGAATGTCACCAGGAAATCAGAAAATGTGCCTGGGGTGGTCACATGACCGCCCCAGGCATGTGGGCAAATATACATTTATTTTTAAAGGGATTGTATTAGAAGTTGGGCGGGGGGAGGGGGTTTAGTCTAGGGGTAAAGTTTTAATTTATTCCGAACAACCCTTTTAAAGATGTAAGGCCCTATGAGAGGATGAAATCTTTGGCAAAACTGCAGCATTTCCGCTATGAATTTAGCAACACAAACCACCATTTGTGTGGATTTAACCACTGCAAACCTGGTGCAGAAAAGTTGTAGATTGGTGTGGGTGCAAATCTTTGAGATCTCCACAAGAGCAGAGGTGACTTGCACACCAGTCTGAATAGTGGTGATAGCACAATATAATATTTTCAGCTCTTTCTATAGGATGCTGGAGATACCAGTGCAGCAATATAACATTTTTGGACTCCTCTGTTTAGTGAACAGGATCGTTTTTAAAGTCTGATTTTTTTGATCAATAAAAAAAAATCCCATTGATTTACATTAGGATTGGAATTGGGATCATGATCGGGTTCGAATGGAAAATGATCGGAAATCTGATTTTAAAATCGATCCTGAAATCTCAAGATCGCCTCAACCCTATGCATCCATTATTTCAATTATTTTGCATCCATGCCCCCTTGTCTCACACTGCCAGTGACTAAAGGATACGACTCTAACCGTACACTATCCCACCAGGGTGGCTGATATTTGAATAACTGAACCCAAAATTCAGTGGCATGTAAACGGAGGGGCGTAGCATGTAAAAGTGGGAGTGTTCCAAAATAACTGTTCGTTAATTGTAATCGAGTTAAAATCTACAATGACTGTGGCTCCCACCTTTGGGACTCTGACCTCCACTGAACAAGGTAGATCTGCCACCCATGTATTCAGATTCACGCTGCCCAGTTTTGTCATACAAGTATTTGGGGATATTGGTCTGTAACTTCTTACTAAAGTACTTACAGATGCACAGTTCAGCATTATAATGTTTTTATTTTATTTTTTTACTGTATGTAGTTTGTGAGCCCCATATAGGGATCACAATGTACATTTTTTTTTTTTTTTTTTTTTTTTTTTTTTCCCCCCCCCCGTCAGTATGTCTTTGTAGAATGGGAGGATATCCATGCAAACTGAGGGATAACATACAAACTCCTTGCAGATGTTGTTCCTGGTGGGATTCAAATCCAGGACTCCAGCGCTGCAAGGCTGCAGTGCTAACCACTGAGCCACCGTGTTGCTCCAGTTCAGCTTTATAATTGTGTCTTGATTTTTGTACCTTTTATAGCATCATTGTATGAGTAGCTCAGTCCCATTTAAGGCCATCGGTAATTGCTGTTGTTTAATATTGATCTCGGGGGTCACAGCATTTGAACCCCCACCGATCAGTTGGATATGGATAGCTTATCCTAGTGATATGCCGTGTACAAAATCTCTTTAAGGGATTGTAAATATATGCTTTTGTAAACCATGTGTTACTAAAGGAAAATGGCATAAAAGAGATCAATTTGTAATTCGTATTAGGGTTCTACATTGTCTGGTTCTGGATATAGGATATTTTGTGAGGGTGTTGGAAATGTGTTATTGGTGCCATTACAATGAAATGAGATCTTAAGTTAATTCTATTTTCCCTCTTTTTTTTGCTGTAGGATACAACGCATCATGAAGAATCTTCGGAAGAATCTGAGGTGATTTCTTTATAAATTTCTGTGAGACTTTCCTGTTGGATATTGGTGACACAATGGACTGTTATAAGTCATTATTGGAGAGTGTGTTTATGGGACCTGCTGACTGGTAGAGAGAGTATTGTACCAGTGAGTAAGTTGGTATTATAGAAGTGGTAGTGGCATCGCTGCTTCTGGGTGTGCGGACTTTTTGGGGTATGTACTGTGCTCCTTTTATATCCCCGGTATGACAGTTATTTATGGAATATTGTTCACCTCTTACACGCTGAAATCTTAATGATGAGAACTCCATTGTCCAGACCATGTGACAGATTTTTCATTCTGCCATATATTATGCATACTAGCCATTTTCTTTGAGAAGACCACACCAAAATCAATTATAAGAGTAAGTTCACACAGGGTTTTTTGGTCAGGATTTTGAGGCGGATACGGCCTCAAAATCCTAACCAAAAAGACAGCTCTGGGAGCCGGTCAGTTCTTTTTTCCGGGAGCCGGAACAAACTGAAGTGAGATGCTCATTCTTCAGGCCGATTTGCCTTGCGATTCGGCCTGAAAACACTCCCTCCTCCCGACAAGGAGCAGAGTGAACGACTGGATGCCTGTGCAGTGCACCAGCATTCAGTCGCGGCTTTCCGTTTTTTGGTCCTGAATCTGAGGTGGCCTCCACCTGAGGTTCTGGACCAAAAAGCCCCATGTGAACTTACCTTAAAGAGGACCTTTCATCAGTTGGGGCACATGCCGTTTTATACACCGCTAGAAAGCCGACAGTGCGCTGAATTCAGCGCACTGTCGGCTTTCATGATCTGTACCCCAGGTGAAGAGCTCTTGGTGCCGGTACCGTAGCTCTTCACAGTCAGAAGGGCGTTCCTGACAGTCAGTCAGGAACGCCCTTCATCACAGCAGCACCTATAGAGCTGTACTGTGAGAGTGCCCCCTCTTCTCACAGTACTCGTCCATAGACGAGTACTGGGTGGGGGGGGAAGCGTTCCTCCCTGCCAGCGCCGCACCTCTAATGAGGCGAGGTGAGGCACCCTCGGGCAGCGCTCCGGAGGGGTGGTGGCAGCCCCGGCAATTTTTTTTTTTTTCTCTGAACTAATGCAAGCAGCTCTCCTTGCGCTGCTTTAGATATCTACTTATTGGCGTAGGCGGCGTCATTACGCTGATATGCAGGCGTCTTACTGCTGGGAGAAGAGGATGCAGCAGCAGCGAGGTATGTAAGTATAACACTTTTTTTTTTTTTTGTATTGTTTTGTTTTATAATAGGCTGCTACCTGCTGGAGTATCTCCAGCAGGCAGCGGCCTATTTACCAATCTCCCTGGACCTGCTCACTGCCGCCCCCGCTTCCCCTTGTACTATAGGCCGCAGAGGCTGGCAGTGAGTAGGCCTGGGCCAGGCTGCGATCCCACTAACGCTATTATACTCTGCTACCACAGGCTTTGGATCCCGGAGAGGTGAGTAACACTGTTTATTATGTGGGGTCCACTGCGATATGGGTTGGGTGCATGGAGAAGTGAGGAATCAAAGATGTCTGTGTTTCAAACTTTACAGAGTCAAGTCATAGTTGAAAGAATTGGTCATGGCGGTCGAAAGGGAAGAGACGGGAAATATGGGAAGACGTCTCCTGTGAGTATTACTGCACAAAATATTACTGTACTAGCTGGTACCCGCGACTTCGTCTGCGGTGATTGTAGAAGTGGGTATATACAGGCGCGGGTAAGGTTTTCGTACTGTGTATAAGGTATGGGATATGAAATGTAACTTTGTATCTTGTTTTTGCTGTAATTCAGAGAATACGTGAGACTTTTGTGTTGAAGTTAATTTGTATTTCAGCTGCTATACGGTGTTGGTATAAACTGTACATAGTGTCTTTGGGACAGAGGTATTTGAAGTTAATATACCTCGATATACGACATTGTATGATTTGTTATTTTCTGCCAGTAGTGTGTTGACCTTTTTTTTTTTTTTTTTTTTTTTTTTTTAAAAGTTGCCAGCAGTCACTTTTTTATTTGTCTGTGTCGGGGGATGTGTTTTTTGCGGGGCCGGGTGTAGTTTTTAGTTGTTGCATTTTCGGGAAATGCTATTGGTTTGATCACTTTTGATTGATATTTGTATGATAATGAAAATAGTGAAAAAACAGTGGTTTTGGACTTTTCAGTATGTTTGCCGCTACGGCGTTAAGTGTCCAGGCAAAATATTTGTATAGCTTTGTAGAGCGGGCGATTTCGGACACAGGGATACCTAACATGTATCTGTTTCACAGTATTTAACTATTTTTATATGTGTTCTAGGGAAAGGGGGGGATTTGAATTTGTAATACTTTTTTTTGCATTTATTAGACCGCCTAGGGGTATTGACATGGGTGGGCGGTGTCACGGATTGTCAGAGCGGTGGGGGTCGGCAAACATGGCTGCTCTGGAGCGTTAAAGAGAACCTCCTGGAGTATCGTTAAGGTGAGGGTGAAAGTGGTAAAGTATATGTAAATATGATTGTGTGGAGTTAGGGGCTAGGCTGTAGAGGGCAATATGAATTTTGGGGCTTGCTATGGTCCAAAGTGTGTGAGATTGCAGAGATGGAGGTGTGAGTTTGGGTTTTTTGGGGGTCCTGGCACAAACGGATGTGCGCTATTGTGACGAAAAGTAGCCTATTGTTTAATCGGGTGTATTAACTATGTTTGTGGAAAATTTCAGCCAAATCGGTGGAGCGGTTTTTCCGTGATTGAGGAACAAACATCCGAACATGCAAACATCCAAACACACAAACCCACAAACTCACAAACTTTCACATTTATAATATTAATAGGATTAATGGTGGCATCATGAAGAAAATAAAAAAGCCGGAAAAAAATTCAGAATGGTGTGGATTTGAAGAAAAAAATGCATTTCTGCGACTTTCTTACGGGCTTTGGTTTTACGGCGTTCACTGTGCAGCCAAAATGACATGTCCCCTATATTGTGTTTCGGTACGGTTCCAGGGATACCAAATTTATATGGTTTTATTTACATTTTGACCCCTTAAAAAAAATCCAAAACTGTGTTAATTTTTTTTCTAAAAGTCGCCATATTCTGACGGCCGTAACTTTTTTTTATACGTAAGTGTACAGGGATGCATAGGGCATCTTTTTTTGCGGGGTCGGGTGTACTTTTTAGTTCTACCATTTTCGGGAAATGTTATTGCTTTGATCATTTTTTATTCAAATTTTTATCAGAATCAAAACCGTTAAAAAAACGGCGGGTTTGGCACTTTTTACTATTTTTTCCGCTACGGCGTTTACTGAACAAGAAAAATATTTTTATAGCTGGTTGTCTACTGCTTAAAGTTCACAGAGTTTTTTTTAGTCTAGAATTTGGTCAGGAATCTGCCTCAGAATCCTGACCAAAAACGCCTCACCATACAGTCCTATGTAATTTATTTATTTTTTATTTTTATTTGCTACTAGCGGTTTTTCCGCTAGCGGAAAAAAGTGACATGTCCATTCTTCAGGCGGATTCCGCGTCAGGAAATCGATACAAGTCAATGGGAGGTGGAAAATCCGCTAGCGCAGGGGTAGGGAACGTACGGCTCTCCAGCTGTTACAAAACTACAACTCCCAGCTTGCATACTGGCTCTGCTGTCTTTGGAACTCCCATGGAAGTGAATGGAGCATGTTGGGAGTTGTAGTTTCACAGCAGCTGGAGAGCCAAAGGTTCCCTACCCCTGCGCTAGCGGAACAAATGACTCCCGGAAAAAAGAACCGACCGGCTCCCATTGATTTCAATGGGAGACGTCTTTTTGGTCAGGATTTTGAGGCAAATACGGCCTCAAAATCCCTGACCAAAATACCCCGTAATGAACTCTGCCTTAGGTGGCGACCACAGGTTAATGGACAGTAGATCATTGCTGCCTGTGATCCATAAGTAAGACCTTGCAGGACTATTACTGTCTTGAATCAAGGAAAACTCCAAAAACCTGATAATGGTGACATGACATGCCCTCACATGATAATGTAGCTCTATAAAATGGACAAGATGTCTTATTTAAGATCCACAAAACTGTTCTTTATCTCCACTTTTTGCATGTTTGGTGTAATTTTTCTCCCCTTACTTTTGTGTTACTGGCCACCATATGCTGATGCTTGTAGAATAGAACTGCAGTGGGGAATTCTCAATATAATGGTTCTCGAACATCTTTCTAGAATTGTTGGTTCTCCTCTGTGCAGACAGGGATGATTACTGCAGCCGCTGTAATGTATTAGTGCTAAAAGGGCAGCAGTTGGGAGGTAAGAGGTTTTTCCTGACTGCTGTTGGGGTCTTGGGGGGGGGGGGGGCACACTGAGGAGCATTATACTTTGAGGGGGAAATTCGGGACCCTTAAATGGTGTGGGGGCACTAATGCGAAATTATATGGTAGGGAGCACTAGTGTCTCCCACATAGTATAATGTTTCTCAGTGTCCCCACACAATATAATGCTCGTTATTTGCATTCCAAATGGTATAATGCCCCATACAAAGTATATTGCTATGTTAATACCCCCATATACACAGTATAATGATCCTTAGTGCCTCCAAATTTTATAATACCATGTTTGTGTCTCCCACACAGTATAATTCAGCATTGGTGCCCCCATTCAGTATAATGCCAAGTTAGTGCACACCATACAGTACAGTTCTCCTTATTGCCCCTGAAGAAGCATAATGCCCTATTAGTGCCTCACATACATTATAATGCTCCTTAGTGCCAAACTCGCACAGTATAATTCCACATTAGTGCTCCATACACAGTATAATACCACATTTATGCCATCCACATCGTATAATACACTAAGTGCCCCCACTCAGTATAATGCCATGTTAGTGTCCACCACACAGTATAATTCTCCTTATTGCCTATTGACATAGTATAATTCCCCTATTAGTGTCCCACCCCACAATATAACACCAGTTAATGCCACCACATGGTATAATGCCCCAATATGGGGCTTTGTGTATGTGCAACTTAACAGTTCACTATTAATCCCGTTTCCTAATTTTTTTTTTTTTTGCCAAAACTTGAGGTGTATCTTATCATCTGAAAATATGGCAATTAAGTATACTGCATCCGGTGTTGTGCAGATGAAGGGATTTGGGATTTGTAATGCGTTTTTTTTTTTTTTTTTTTTTTTAAGTCAATATGTATGGGCAAGTTTTATATTTTTATAGTTGCAGAGTAGTGTTCCAGTTATTATTGGAGGGGTCTTGGAGCTCCTGATGATGAGGTCTTTCAAGTTATAGGGGCTGCCAGGAGCCCTCGACCAAGTGACAACCAGGAGTACTCTACTGTTTTCCTGTTTTGTTTGGTGCTGTAATAACTCATGTCTTGGTGTTCTGATCACTCTGGAAATGTAGTTTTCTGTTTGTGCTTGTTTCTAAAAAAAAAAAAAAATCTTCTTGAGTCCGCCAATGTGCTTGTTTGTATCTATAGTGTCAGAACATTGGTTGACTGAACAATGGTCCATCAGTTGTGGCGTGACAAACACTGTAGTATGTTTTGTAATAGAGATCAGACATCCATGCAAGTACTTTGTGACGTGTGTTACACAAGTCTTGAATGGTGGCCAGAAAAAAGGTGAAGAAGCCTTGACTTCTTGATCAACCTAAGACATTGTCTTGAGTTTGCAAAAAAAGTGGACAGTATGAGATTGAAACCGGGTGTTTTTTTTTAGCCATGAGACAAAAGTCAATATACTGGGTTCTGATGGGTGCAAATGGGTCTGGAAGTAACAAGGGAGTAGGGGCTAATGGATTGAGAAATTGAAGGAACTGTCAAGTTTGGAGGAAATCCGATGATATGGAGTTGCTTCACAGCCAAAGGTTGTATAGGATACTTGACCAGAATTGATGGTGGTCTCAGTGCTGAGCTATAGGTGAGTATCCTACAGGATGTGTTACTTTGTACACTCAAGTACAAATGTACGGGTATGAAAGGGCAACATGTTCCAACAGGGCAAGTACCTGAAGCATACGTTGATATCAGTGAAGAAATGATTCAATGACAATGACGTAGAGGTGCTGGATTGTAAAGAGAAGAGGAGACAGGGAAGTAGGTGAAACCCTGAGATGGGAGAACTGCATTCAGGGTGGACACCTCTCTATATAGCACGTGTGTGAGCTATGATACTTTATCTGAATAAAAATCACTTTCCACAACCGCAAGAAAATCAGGGAAAAGACCAGAACATGAACCGATTCCTACTCGGCTTGTACAATGGCATTTAAGATTGGAAGTACTAAGTATACTTTTAGTAACGTTGACTTTTCACTTTTATAGGACAGTGGAATTGACTTGTGTGTTTTAATTAAAAGTCGAGTACATTATAAAAAAAAAAAAAAAAAAAAAAAAAAAAAAAACACAAAAACCCCTAAAACATGTTCTTTAAGAAATTGATTTTTGAAAGGAAAGCTGCGAGATTTCTTGTATGGGGTAAATGTCACTCTGTTCATGGCTGCGCTTTGCTTCAAGTCAGGACTTGTACTATTTCATCACGTTGCCATGGAGACGGGGCTAACTGTCATCTCAACTCAAGCCGCTGATGGTTTTATTTGTAGGTTTTCAGGATTATTAAAATTTAACAAAAATTATTGATTTTCCTTTTATTAACGCTGGCTTGTGTTTACCCAAGAAGTCCTGGTACTAGCAAGCTTTTTCCTGTCAAGAAATATAAATATATATATTTTAAAGGGGGTGCTGCCCAAAAAAAAAAAAAATAAAAAATAAAGGTTTTTTTTTTTTATTTTTATTTTTTTGAGGCACGGAGAAAAAAAAAATATTTTTCCTTTTACTTACTATTTTTTTCATCCTTTAGTTGTTTCGAATGTGATGTATTGTCCTCAGCAATTGAGCACTCTGAGAGAATTGTATTTTACAAATCATTTTCCATTTCCTTTGTTTACAGCAAGACAAAATGCCTCCCAAAATCACAGTTAGTCAGACTTTAACTTAACATAAAAGATACCTGTCAGAACATGAAATGGCGCATCAGCATGCCAAATTGTTGAAGTTTTTCAGCGTATTTATGTGCTGTACAGCCTGGCAAAATGCTTCAGTGCACTAAGTTCTCAAAGTATATATTTTCCTCCGCGTAAAAGAAACTATTACCTTTTTTTTTTCCCCCCTGTTATAAATGAGAATGGCAAAAACTTATTTACATCAAGTTTATCTAATGGCCTGTATGAGTGCTTTTATGCAAAATAGCCAGGAGACTAGAATTAACTTTTCACATTGGCTGCGCATTAGTTCTCCGCATTTAAAACGCGTCAAGTGGGCAGTGTTATTACAATGACACACTGCAGAGATTTTGCCTTTCACTGCACAAAACTACTTTAGCATTTATACCAACAAAAAAAAAAAAACAGATTACATTGTTATTGTTGCTTTTATTTGTATTAATGTCTTTCTGGTTTGATGTCCAAAATAGTTTTAAAAAAACCCCATGAGCGTTCTCTTTGTAAAAGTTGCTCCACATCCGTTAATATTTCTGATACAATTCTGTAACCGTGCTAGAGCATAATCTCATCTTGCATACATTTACGTTAGAGGGCTATTTTCTGAATTCGAAAATATAGGTAGGAATACATACATGATCGTGTAGCTTTATTTAAACATCAGTGCGTATACTGAATGGCCACTTTATTATGAGACTTTTTTGTTGTTGTTGTTTTTATACAATGGGCACTGTCTGGTATGGAAATCAGAGATGTAAATTAAATTACACATGATCCTGGAGTGCAATATAAAATTGAATATTTTTATGATGGTCAATTCACATTAGGATGGGAAGAATATGGGTAATCTGGGCGAGTTTGAATGAGGTAGTGTGGTTGGTGCTGAACTAATTTGGACCAGTATTTCAAAGACTGACACCTTTGTGGAGTGTTAGAAGTATACCGTGAATGGTGTGATCAAGAAGAAACATTCATCAGCCTTCCATTGGACATTGTCAATGGCACCAGGGATCCCCAGCCTAAGCTGAATGTGCCTGCTCTCTTCAGATCACAACCACTATGCAGCTTCACCTGATGAGATGAATCCAGATTTTTGTTATACCATATTGATGGGAGGGCCAGATTTGAAGAACCCTTCCTGTCAGGTGTCATCAGTTTTGGTTGGTGAAAGTGCCGTTAGGGGGCATTCACACTGAGTATTTTGGCACGGATTCTGATGCGTAATCCGCACAGAAAAAAAAGCCTCCCTTTGACTTCAATGAGTTCTATTTTCCGAGCGGAACCCATCGATCAATGGGAGGCTTTTTTTTTTTTTTCCCCCCATTGGTTTCAATGGATTTCGCGTGGAAAACTGATGCAATTGAAGTCAATGGGAGGCTTTATTTCCACGCATGCTGACACAAATTCCACGTCAGAATCGGCACACGGAAACTCCGTGTGAATCCCCCTAATAGTGTTTGGTGGAATGTTCTATTGACATATCCTGGGTCTTCTCATACCTGCATATGATACTTGTGTACGCCAGCACAAATTTCTGTGGTAACTAGGAATTTGATTATGGTCACTAATAAAGTGGCCATTCGGTGTATGTACCATCTCCATACTTGTTTCTGATGTAGCCAAAATGTTCATTTTTGGTTGGGAGAAGTCCAAATGTCTGTGCCCAAGTTGTTCTTTGGAGATTGTACAGGGTGGGCCATAAGTATGGATACACTCAGATAAAATGGAAGTGATTGCTGATATCACCTAACCGGTTGTGGCTTATGCAGCTGCAAAGCCGTCATTTTGGATTCAACTTTACTTTTTTCAATGGGAAGGGGTTCATGTGACACATCAAACATGGAGAATTGCACAAGAAAATGGTGTGCTCATTTTTAATGTAGCTTTGTTCATTATTGAGTTACTGACATGTTTGTGACATTGAGCAACGACAGTAACCCTCTAAAGCAGGGGTCTCAAACTCAACTCAGCATGTGGGCCGTAGAGCAAGATCCCAGCCAGTTGGCAAATTTGGCTCCACCCACTTTTGTTGACTCCGCCCATTCATTTTCCATGTGGCCCCCACACTGTATAATCCTCCTACAGTCACCCGTAAACTATATGCCCCCCTCCATCTTTCCCCCAGTTACATATACACCCTTCATCTGCCCCCAGATTCATGTCCCCCATCTCTGCCCCCAGATTCATGTCCCCTCTATCTCTGCCCCCAGATTCATGTCCCCTCTATCTCTGCCCCCAGATTCATGTCCCCTCCATCTCTGCCCCCAGATTCATGTCCCCACATCTCTGCCCTCAGATTCATGTCTCCCTTTTCTTCCCCCAGATTCATGTCCCCCATTTCTTCCCCCAGATTCATGTCCCTCCATTTCTGCCCCAGTGTCATGCCGTTCTCCCCCCTCCCTTCGTCTGCCCCCAGTGTCATGAGCCCCTTCATTCCACCTCAATGTTTAAAGAGGACCTTTCACCACTTTTGGGCACATGCAGTGTTATATACTGCTGGAAAGCTGACAGTGCGCTGAATTCAGCGCACTGTCGGCTTTCTCGATCTGTGCCCGGTGTAAAGAGCTTACGGTGCCGGTACCGTAGTGCTCTATGGTCAGAAGGGCGTTTCTGACCATTAGCCAGGAACGTCCTTCTGCCTCGCGGCGCCAATCACGCTGTGCTGTGGAGTGGGGAGGAACTCCCCCCTCCCACTCCTGATAATGCTCGTCTATGGACGAGCTGTGTGAGCAGAGGGAGGGGGCGTTCCTCCCGGCTCCACAGCACAGCGCGATAGGCGCCGCGAGGCAGAAGGACATCTCTGGCTAATGGTCAGAAACGCCCTTCTGACCATAGAGCACTACGGTACCGGCACCGTAAGCTCTTTACACCGGGCACGGATCGGGAAAGCCGACAGTGCGCTGAATTCAGCGCACTGTCAGCTTTCCAGCAGTATATAACACTGCATGTGCCCAAAAGTGGTGAAAGGTCCTCTTTAAAGAGGACCTTTCACCATTTTGCCCACATGCAGTTCTATATACTGCCGGAAAGCTGACAGTGCGCTGAATTCAGCACACTGTCGGCTTTCCCGATGTGGGCCCAGTGTGAAGAGCTTACGGTCCGGTACCGTAAGCTCCCCCCTCCCTCTGCTCGCAGTACTCGTCTATAGACGAGTATTATCAGATTCATGTCCCCCATCTCTGCCCCCAGATTCATGTCCCCCATCTCTGCCCCCAGATTCATGTCCCCCAGATTCATGTCCCCCATCTCTGCCCCCAGATTCATGTCCCCCCCATCTTGCTGACACACAGCCTGAACCTCCTATCATGCTCACACACAGCCTGCATCCCCTCCTATCATACTCACACACTGCTTGCATCCACGTCCCACCCCTTGCTTACACTTGCTGTCTCCTCCCTCCATCTTACCTTCCAGTCTCCACTCACTGCAGCCTTCCCTTCCTGTGTAACTTGGCACTGTATTGAATAGCTCCGCCCACACCAGAGTCCGATCACATGGTCATGACGTCATCACAGGTCCTTTACCCCACTAGGATCTACCCTGCTGCAAAGGCAGTGCGGCTTCTCAGCGGCTAAAGCCATCGGAAATATGTATTTTCCGATGGCTTTAGGCGACCCCTGTGTTTTGGTCGTTCGACCCCCGCCGGGGTCGCGACCCACAGGTTGAGAACCGCTGACGTAGGACCTAAACTGTATTATACGTCGTAGGATGCTTCTGCGGGCCGCACAAAACGATTTGCCGGGCCGCATGCAGGCCGCGAGTTTGAGACCCCTGCTCTAAAGGATGTGCTCAAGGTGCCCCACATCCTGGATCTTCAAGGAGTACACCATAGCTTTAAAGGGATTCTAGTCTAGAGATGAGCGAACACTGTTCGGAACAGCACGCGCCCATAGAAATGAATGGAAGCGGTCGGCACGCAGAGGGTTAAGCAACCGGCCGCCGCCAAAGCGTACGTGCCAGGTGCTTCCATTAATTTCTATGGGAGCGTGCTGTTCGGATTGGCTGATCCGAACAGTGTTCGCTCATCTCTAGATTCTACCATTAGAAACTTGATGTCTTCTCTGCCCCGCCGTTCGGTTAAAATTCCGTTGTCCACTGGTATGCAAATGAGTTCTCTCTCAGCGCTGGGGGTGGTCCCCAGCACTCAAACAACACTGGGGCATCCCCAATGCTGCAAGAGAACTCTCTAGCGCTGCCTCCATCTTCTTCAGGAATGTCCTCCTCTTGTGTCGTCTTCCAACGGTGGCGTCAAACTTCTAGGCCTAGGGCAAAGCTGACTGCTTATGCCTATGGCCACAAGAAAAACTGTCGCTTATACATTATTGTAAGCGGCCATTTTCTTGTGGCTGTGGGCATGCGCAGTCTGCTTTGCCCGAGGCCTAGAAGTTTGAAGCCACCGCTGGAAGAAGATGCGAAGACCCATTCCTGAAGAAGATGGAGGCGGTGCTGGAGAGAACTCATTTGCATACCAGCAGAAAAATTGGATTTTAACCGAACGGCGGGGCAGAGAAGACAATTAAAGGTAGGAGATGAGTAGCCTTTCTTAAGGCTATTCCGACGTGTTAAAGAGAAAAAAAAAATGGTACAATCCCTTTAAACTGCATTTGTAAGGGAGACCTTGAAGGGTGACTTTAATTATATGGTGAGTGTGAGGCATTAAACAATGGGGGAGTCATTAAGGAACATTAAACTATGGGTGGGAACTTTAATTTGCATCCTTACGGCTCCTTAATAACTTCCCTCCCCCACAGTGTAATTGGTGCCTAAACACATAATTATCATTAACAGTGGTTGGGAGAGACATTCATTTTCTGCCCCACTGTCCAAGATCTGTTCCCTACACTAAGCAGCAGCAGGAACCGGCCGCCTTCCTGCTGCCTATTCAAGAGACCTCACGTGTCTAGGCAGCAGACATAATCCCTGCTGCTGGTAGTGCAAGGGTTCAGGGTTTGGGGACAGTGGGCGGGAGATGTAGGTTTCTCCCATCTGCTGTCCTAATGAGAGAGCCAGGAGGCAGGGGTCCAGTCAGCGGTCTGCCACTTGAGTATCCTTGGTGTAGACCTTCATTGTGTTGAATACTGCTGTTTTGCTTTGTTTTTGTTGTATTGTGAGTTTAGATAAGTTATTGTAATGCACCAATTATGGCTAATGCTGAGATCACTGAAATCTCTGGAAAAATATCCCTCTAGACTAGCAGTAAAATTGATGCATTTACTGAAAATGTGCTAACTTTTATTATTGCAATAAAATGACTTTTTTTTTCTTCCCATATATTTGGACATAGGCTGAAGCTATAAAGATGGTTTAGTATGTTCAAAAATTGAGGCTAATGTTAATAATTTCTGAGACCATACGAGTAATATTTGTTTTAGTTCTTGGTTTAGACCTATGATGAAGTTCCCCTTTATGATTCATGTGAACAAAATGCTTCTGTGCTTGTGCATGGGACTATCAGGGAGTGATCTCTGATAAGGAATGTTAAGGCTCTGATAAGGAGTGTTAGGCTGGTCTTACACGGCCATAATGTAAGTCCACAAATGGTTCGCAATTGAAGGTTTTCAATTGCCGACCATTTGCGGACACATTATATTCAATGTGGCCTCTTACACCACCGGATATTTTATCCGTGGTGTGGCCGGGTCGCAACCGTGGTCCGCAATTTATAGAATATGTCCGTAAGGGCCGTGAATTGCGGCACTGCACGGACTGCGGCAGTTTACGAGCATCTGCGGTGTCTGTTGCTTATCAACATCTAGTGTTGCTGATCAGCAACTTGCGGACCGTAAAATCATTACGGCCATGTAAGACCAGCCTTAGATCTCTGGAGGTTAAAGTGCTAGATCTCCAATGATCTGACACTTATTCCATATCCTGTGGGTAGGAAATAAGTGTCTTTGATGGCACAAGTACTTTATGGTTCCTACACTCCAACATGAAACCTCACAAAATCGGATCTAGTGGTGTGAGATGGTTGTGTATTGTCTTTCGTTTATCCTTGTCCCACTTGTCTCAAACTGAGAGGGACAGAATCCTTGAAGTGAGAGACCTTCGTTCATCACATTGGCAGATTGCTATGCACCTAAGCCGAGATGTTGGCTCTGTTCAGCATTGCGTGTCCTGGTGGTTGGGTAACGATGTGGAAGTGTCTTTTGGACCTGTACTGATTCATTCTATACTGCAAATGAAATTATATGTTACATCTCAAGCCTAGGGCAGCAAATAGTTTTGCCATAAACCATCTGAAGGAATTTGCACAGCAATTGGGCTGTGAGCCAGATGTCCAGTTTCAGGTGTTCCATTGACCTCATACCACTGCTTTCAAAACCTGTCATGGAGCACAGCAAGGCAGCCGTGGAGACTGGAAAAACATGCCCATTCTCTTCAGTAATGAGTAATGAGTCCCACCATGTGGGCAGCACCATGAAGGCAAAAGGGAGTGTCTCATTGGTTCTACTGCCTCTAGTTTTCTTTTTAGGTACATTAACAGCTGGGCATGACATTGATTTGGTCATGGAAGCAGAGGTACAGCCATTTCTCCAAAGTATCTCATGAGCTATTTTTCAGTAGAACAACTCCAAGCCACATGTTGCGCATGCTGTTGTGAGCAGCTTGTGTGGCCTAAACATTCTCCCATGGCCTGCTGCATGTTCCGACTTGTCTCCCATTGAGTACGTCTGGGATGTCATAGGTTGGCAATTGCAAAAGGAACTACCAGCAGCCAGTCTTGATGATTTGCATTATCAAGTGCTTTCAGCATGGTATAACAATCCTCCAACAACCATAAACGTTATTTTAAATTTCATCATTTTCATATCATTAATGCAGCATTCACACTTGCGCCACTGTCCGCTTTTTGTGTTTCTGCCTAAATCCCTGGAAAAACTGCATAGGGATAGCTTGCAGGTGGTCAGTATTAAAAAAAACAAACAAACAAAAAACAAAAACAAAAAACATTCATTTCAATGGGGTTTTTAAAGCAAACAACTGGTGTCTATAATCAGCCCTTCCGCGGTGAAGCAGGTTGTCTGTTTTTTTTTGTTTTTGTTTTTTTTTTTTTCGTCCAGAGACTAAGTCCTGCGTGTCCGAATTTGTCCATGCCCCTCCCCCAAAAAAACAAAAACAAAAAACAGTTCCACCGTGGAGAGGCTGCGTACGGAACAACTAATTGAATTAGTTGAATTGAATGCGTTTTTAAACTGACCGATGGCAAGCCATCCCTGTGCAGTTTTTCCAGGAATTTAGGTGGAAACTCAAAAAGCGGACAGTGGCACAAGTGTGAACATCACATAACAAGTCCAGCGATCCAACAATTTCCATAATTCCAACACTTTTCATTCTTGCAGTTTTCAAGAGATTATAAAAGCTGTGAGAAATTGATACAAAAAGTATAATGGAAAACAGTGAAACTTTTTATTTTACCATGAATTTACATTTATTATACTGAGAGTTGATGAAATAGTAATTTATCTAGAAGTTCTATAATACTGTACAAGTAGACTACTACTTGTATATTTTAACCTACTTGCGCAAAATTACGTACATGTACATGATTAGGTGTGAAGCTCTCTATGTGGGTTGTGCAATACAGTCAGCACCCACCGATAACAGCGGTGAACGATGCTGGTACTGAACGCAGCTGATTTACACTTTAGATGCTGCGGTTAAACGCAACCACAGCATTTAAAGTGCGCTGGTGCCATGGGCATCGGCAGCTTCCAGATCATCATTGGAGAGTGGTGCTTGGTTGCCAAGAAAACCAGACAGGCTCCCAAGTTTGTCAATACTTTGGTTCTGCTACACACTGCCATTATATTAGTATTGCAGTGTATTGTAAAAGCAATCAGACACCCTAGGGTTCAAGGTCAAGAGAGTCTGAAAATAAAAGGGAAAAAAAAAACATTTAAACTTTAAAAATATAAAAAAAAACCCCACAGAAAAACAAAAATTTTAATCCCCCCCCCCCCCCAGATCTCACACAAAATAAATGACCGTAAATCTAAACATTTTAGGTATCCCCATTCTCAAAAATAGAAAAACTATTAAAATATAAAAATATTTGACGGCCACACTTAACCATACTGTTGAGGCGTTCCAGGCTATATGGTCATATTGGGACGCATACTGTATTTTGAATGGTCTCTGACTCCCTTCCCTCCCTCCCCCACCCCCTCATTTCCACTCTCAGGTTTTTTGTGATGTGTATACATTCCCAGTCTACTTGATGGTATGTGCATTGCTTCACGTTCTTGTATTTTACGTTTTCAACTCTTTTGTTATATTGTATTTTATAAAAATCCTCTCTAAAAATTAGTTCAAAAAAAAATTAAATATTTATATAGTAAAAATGCTGTAGCGAGAGGAAAAGAAAAAAACATCTATTTGACCATTTTGATTTTAATGCTTTACCTCCTAAAAAAAAAAAAAAAAAAAAATATAATAATAAAGTGATCAAACCATCAGACCTTCCCCCAAAATGGTATAAATAAAACAACATATTGTCCCACAAAAGACTCCATACATAAAATATGAAAAGGTTACAGGTGTCGACACAAATTTTTCCAAAGATTTAATTTTTTTTTTAGTTATCAATAAATTGAAAATACTGTATAAATTTGCTATTGCCGTGATAGTACTGACCCAGAGAATACAGGTAACATGTCATTTTTACCACATAGTAAGTACCATAAAAATTGGTGCCATTGCAGAGTGCAATTTGTCCTGCAAACAATAAGCCATCGTGTGACTCTGAACTGAAAAATGATGGCTCTTGGAATGTGGAAAGGGAAATATGCAACCGCAAAAATGAAAATTGCCTGGTTATGAAGGGGTTAACATGTTTTGAAGTCTGTGAAACACCCTTAAAGAGGACCTTTCACCACTTTTGGGCACATGCAGTGTTATATACTGCTGGAAAGCTGACAGTGCGCTTAATTCAGCGCACTGTCGGCTTTCCCGATCTGTGCCCGGTGTACAGAGCTTACGGTGCCGGTACCGTAGTGCTCTATGGTCAGAAGGGCGTTTCTGACCATTAGCCAGAGACGTCCTTCTGCCTCGCGGCGCCTATCGCGCTGTGCTGTGGAGCCGGGAGGAACGCCCCCTCCCTCTGCTCACACAGCTCGTCCATAGACGAGTATTATCAGGAGCGGGAGGGGGGAGTTCCTCCCTGCTCCACAGCACAGCGTGATTGGCGCTGCGAGGCAGAAGGACGTCTCTGGCTAATGGTCAGAAACGCCCTTCTGACCATAGAGCACTACGGTATCGGCACCGTAAGCTCTGTACACCGGGCACAGATCGGGAAAGCCGACAGTGCGCTGAATTCAGCGCACTGTCAGCTTTCCAGCAGTATATAACACTGCATGTGCCCAAAAGTGGCGAAAGGTCCTCTTTAAAGGGATTTTTTTTTTTTTTTTTTTATTTCCTTTCTAGATAAAACCCGCTATGGGTATGGAATTTCTACAGTGGTGATGTCGCATACATGGCACATGACCACTACAGAACATCACTGGCCTCTTTAGAATATATACACTTAAAAGATTGTTGTATTTTTCAAGAGCTAATTTTCAGTTTGTTATTTTTCATTTAGGAAGAGGACAGTGAAGAAGAACCAAAGCTGAAATATGAAAGGCTGTCCAATGGAGTGAGTGATATCTTACAAGAAGATGCAGCAAGCTGTATGACAGTTCATGAGAAGGTATATCTATATTTATACTCAATAAAGTCTGCATTTTAATTAAGAGTTAGACCGAGTTCACATTTGCGTTTGGGGTGTCCACTAGGGGACCCCCGAATGGAAACCTATACCCATAAAAAAAAACCTCAAAAAATCTAAAAACCTGGTTTACCTGGGAATTCCGTGGACCTCATAGACTATAATGGGGTCTGTATGGTTTCTGTTCAGTTTCTGCATGAAATATACGGAGAGAAGTCCTGCAAGCAGCACTTTTCTCTCCGCATTTGTCATATGGAAACCACATGGACCCAATTAGTCTATGGGGTACGAAGGTTTCCCAGTGAAACCGCTTTTTTATGCGGATAGGTTTCTGTTCAGGGGGGTCCCCAAGCGTACACTCTGAACGCAGATGTGAACCGGACCTTATTAGTCATCAGTTAAACACATTCAATGCTGTTTTTATACCAATGTGAAATGCTCAAGGCAAAAAAAATACTTTCCAAATTAATAAGCCCATAGACATCTGTGCTTTAGACACAGGGTAAAAATGTTAATTTTGTAGTGTAGACATTAGGCACAGATTCCAGAGGAGAGGCGGAGCATTTGTAACTGATGGTAGGCAAGTCTGGCAAATAAGATCCACCCCTGATGCACATGCAAGCAAAAATTATGTTTCTTCTACAGTTACTAAAACAGGGAAAAGGAGATCTCTGTCAGGGCACATTCACACAGGCACAGAGGGGGCGGATTATGGCACGGAATCCATGTCATAATCCACACCCTCACAATGGTGGTCTATGGAGACCGCGAGCGAGCTGCCCTTTCTTCAGGCGGAATCCGTGGCTTATTCAGCCGCAGCGTCCACCTCGCGGCGGCACGCTCCGACCTAGGTCCATTCATTTGGGCCTACGCTGGACCAGAGTGTCGCGACTGTCGGAAGTCACGGCAGGCGGATTTTGGCCATATTCTGACGCGGCTTCCCGCACCAGAATATGGCCAAAATTTGCCCGTACGCCCCCCGTGTGAACGAAGCCTAACAATAATCAGAAGGGCTTCCAGTGATCAAACATTGATTACTGGTTCTGTGGGAAGGGGTTAAAAAAAGTATGGTTAGAAAAAGACCTTTTAGCCCTGTTGTTGAGTTATGTATGAATATTACTGTTCAGTGCTTCGCTCATACTGCTGCTTAGAGCACCACCAATACCTGCCGTTCAGAGAACTTTTCATTCTTGACTGAGTGTCCTACTATGTCTGCTATTATGAGCTGTGCTGCATCTGCTCTTGTGAGCTCTTCTGCTTCTACTATTGTGAGCTCTGCCGCTTCTGCGCTCTTGTGAGCTCTACTGCTTCTACTATTGTGATCTCTGCCGCTTCTGCTCTCTTGTGAGCTCTGCTGCCAGTGCTCTGATATTTAGAGCACTACTAATTCTACTATTCGCAACTATTCAGAGCTCCCTAATACCGCTCTTCAGAGGTCTACTAATACCGCTGTTTAGAGGACTATTAATACCACTGTACAGAACTCCACTCATCTAAGTGTATAGTACACCGTTAATTTTGCCACTTATTGCTCAATGACTTCCTGACAGATGACACTCCTAAACAGCCTCTAATTAATCTACTTTCTCCTTTATGGTCTACTTGCAGACTTGAAGATTTTTGTTCTGTATGAAATGCTAGCTTTCACTGTGATGTGATGGGATTGCCTTCTCCTACCCCATCCAGTGCTAATATGAGTGAATAACCATTATAAAACTGTAGACTCTGATACCTCAGCACAGTCATCTTGAAAGGAGCCTTGAGCACCACAATGCTGAACCAGATACCCCACTTTATTCTGCTACCATTGCTTAGAAGAGGAGCTGCAGAGAAAGACAGACTATAGCGGTGAACACAATCTTTGTAATACCATTTTTTTTTAACTTTATCTTCCAGTCAATGGACCGGACGTTAAGCCCCCTTAGTTTTACTTTACTTTGATCTATACTAATAGTGCACAGGACTTCAGATATTTCTAGAGCCAACAACTATATGTGGTGGAACCATCCAACATCACGCAAAACCATCCCAAACCTTGTAAGCATGTCATGAACAGTTGATGAATTTCATTTAATAAGACAAGAAGGAGGAATGTAACGGCTCGGCTCTACTTACTGTTATGTTTTATTGGGTAGAGAGTAAGGGAGATAAAATGCCTTTCACAGAATTAGAAAGAGATCCTAAATCTCCAGTATCCAAGAATGAATAGCGCAAAACTTTCCAAGCCTTTCTGCCTGCTCTCCTAATTCTTTGTTCCTTAGCTATTTCCAGGTTGAAATTCATTTTCTATTTTTTTGCCCTGTCTTCCCTCTTGTTTTTGGATTTTCTTGTGTGATATCGGCTGTCTTCCAGGACACTTAGTCACCTTGAAATCAACAGTTTGTGTTTCCTTGACTGATAGAAAGACTTTGCTTTCAAAGCAGCCCATTTGTTTGTTTCTCTTGGAATAAAAGAATGTTCATATCTTAAAAATATGTCCTGTGTCTTAAAAATACTTTCTGTGATTTGACACGAAGGCTTGGTATATGAAACAGTCTGTTAATGTCATTGAGGTTGTCTGTGGAAAAGGATTGCGCCTTGCGTTTAATGCAATGTTTTTTTGTTTGCTACGTTTTGTGCACTTTGTGAAAGTTTCATTCCTGTAAGTTCTTTATAAGAAGGTCTTGTAGCCCGAGGTCATAGAGGTAGCTTAGTGGAGTGGCAATTCCATTTTTCTATGATCTTTTAGTATTGGCAATAAAATATAGTTCATGGGTGGAGACAGTTGTGTGAAGTTTGAGTAGTCACACTGATGCATATCACAGTTACACCGACCAGCCATAATATTAGATGTGTTGAAGATTGAAAAAGTGTAAGGATCTGAGCGAATTTGACAAGGATCAACATTGTGATGGCTTTACAATTGGGTCTGGACATCTTGTTTTGAGTATACAGTGGTTTGTACCTACCAAAACTTGTCCAAGATAAAAACAAGTGAAGAGGTAACATATTTATGGATGCCAAGCTTGCTGATCTGCATGGCAGAAAAAGTTAATCTGTTTGGTTTGAGTACATAGAAAAGTTACTATTCGACAAATTTCTGAAAAGTTCTTTCTGGCTATGGCAGTGGGATCAGACAATATAGTCCATCACAGCTTGTTGCACAGTCATAGACTGGGCATAGTCTCCATGTTGTCATGTCTTTATGATGCACTAGGCACTGTTCTGCTTGCATTCATGTGAATGTTATTTTAACACATTCCACCTACCTTTTAAAGGGATTGTATCATTAAAAAACAAGTTTTAAACTAAAAGCATGTTGGTATAGCCTTTATAAAGGCTATTCATCTCTTACCTTTATCTTGAAGCTCTGTGCCGCAGTTTTTGAATTTTTCTTCATTGTGCTCAGAAAGCACAGGAAGCATTCCCCCTGTGCTCTGAGCACAGCGTTGTCATCCTTTCCAGCACTGCCTTTCTTCTGCTGGAAACCATGCTCTGTAAACCCTCTACTAGGCTACTGGGTTATTAATGAAAATATTAAACAGGAGAGGACCAATACTGACCCCTGTGGCAACCCACTGGTGACTGTGATCCAGTCGGAGTGTTTCCCATTAACAAGCATCCTCTGTTTCCTATCACTGAGCTAGTTGTCAAATGTATATCTTTTCTCCCAGTCCCAACATTCTTCATAGATCACCCTTTTATGTGGTACAATTTCGGAAGCCTTTGAAAAGTCCAGGTACACCATGTCCACCACTACCCATGTCCAGTCTAGAACTGACTTGCTCATAGAAGCTGATCAGATTATTCTGATGGGACCGATTCTTCATAAACCCATATGCCTTTGAGTCTAGTATTTAAAGGGCTCTATCACTGGGAAAAATCATTTTTAAATAATCACATCCTTGCATAGCCTTTAGAAAGGCTATTCCACACTTGCCTTTAGTATGTAGATTGCCTCAGTGGTTTCTGAATAAGTTAGTTTTTATTCATATGCTAATGAGTTTCCAGACAGCACAGGAAATTCCCAGCAGCACTCGTCTCTCCTATTATCTCTTATGTGTGTGTGCAAACAGGAAGCTGAGTCATCATCAGCAGCAGCAGCCTCCCATAGGAAACAATAGGAGAAGAGTGCACGGTGTATCGTGCACTAGTCTAATTAGCATATGAATAAAAACAGACTTATTCAGAAACCACTGGCAATTTACATACTAAAGGTAGGTGTGGAATAGCCTTTCTAAAGGCTATGCAAGGATGTGATTAGTTAAAAATGACTTTTCCCAGTGATAGAGCCCCTTTAAGAACAGTCAGAGGGAGAAGCTTACAAATACTCTTGCAATACCTAGAAATGTTGTGTTGTCAGTATTTTATGGGTGGTATAGCGGATAGAAATATCTTCCCTCCAGTAGATTTTGCCATTTTTAATTTCAGTAGTGCAGTGTACTAAGAGGGGAGGTAGTGGGCAAGAAATTAAAAAAAAAAAAAAAAAAAAAAAATTATAAAAGATATGATGGAATGTTGTTGTGTTTTTTTTTTTTTTTTTTTTTTTTCATTACTAGAATATCTGCAGTTCACACTCTAAGAAAAGTACATTGGCATGAATGTATAAAACTAGCTAGAGCAAACAATGTTTCCTATTCACCTCCTTTTACTTTGCAACAGCTTTTGACATCCATTACCATATTTTCTTAATGAAACATTTTTATTTATTTGGAAAAAAAAAAAGCATAAAAAATTGTCCTTAAATATGCCACATTGTGCAAAATGCAATATCTTTATTATTCCTGCCCACTCTTGTCATTATTATAATTATTATCTCCAAATTTTCATTATCCTTATTTTCTGTTTGTCCACTGCCCCCTCCTTAGCTGTAAAGCATCATATTTTCACCAGGCTGGCTGTCTGCCCTGGATGAATAATCGTCATGGCACCCTGTGCATTCAAGCAGGCCTGTGCACTGGAATAGTCATACCTAGTTATGTCAGCACACCTGATGTTTTATTAACAACTATTGATTTTTTTACCCGGGGGACTTTCCTTTTTTTCTTCCTGAGAAAAAAAGGGCAACCTTGCAGGAGAGAGAGGCAATGTTAGGTATGAATTGGTAATGAACTGCTTGCTCACATCTTTTTTTTTTATTATTGCTGGTATTATTATTAGTTATGTCTCATTACTGCAGCAAGGCAAATGTATACCTTACAAAGATTTGTTGTATTTTTTTTTTTTTCTTCTAGATTTGCTTTATAGTTTTTTTTAAAGAATTTCTGATTTATTATTATTATTATTATTATTATTATTGATATTTATATAATTTATTATATGTACATTATACATTGCCTTAGGTAGGTTATACTATATTATTTTGCATCTACAACATTGTGCTTCACTTATATAATATAGCCTTAACATTTATAAAACAAATGTAAGTCCGCCATTACACTGAAACCCTGTATTGAAACCAGTAACTTAAAGGCAATGTCCTGCGAGGATATTGTGTATGATTAAATCAGCCCATAATTCTAAACATTTTTTGCATTTACACTTTTATTAAAAAAAATGCTTGCATCCCAGATATTCCAGAAATAATGTTAGACTAGCACCACCTGCCATTTCTGTGGCCAGCTCTTATTTCGTCCCCCTAAGGTGGACATACATGCTCAATCTTTCTTCTTCCTCTGCTTTTGCTTCACCAGGTATACAGAGGATTTTCTGGTATGGTGATCTGGTTGCCTCTGAAGATTCTGTGTCTTCTTTGCTTGTCAGAGGAGATGCTGAACAATTGAAATTGCTGTAAAGCTATCTCACTCTCATCACTTGATCAGGATCTTCTCTGACTAGCAGAGAAAACCAGAGGCAGCCGTCTTACCATGCCAGGAATCCCTCTGCATATGGAGTGGAGAAAAGCAATACTGAGCATGTGTGTCCACCCTGGGATAGTTATAGAACGTAGTAAAAGGCTATTCATCAAAACAGAAGATGGTGCTACTCTAGTGATATCTTTAGAATATATGAGGATATAAGAATTATTTATTTTTAGTGTAAATTCAAAATTCTTCATAAGCATAGGACTAATTTACCTAAAAAAATGAAGCATCCTCACCTGTCCCTAGTACTCTATTCTCCGCCATGCCTGTGCCTTGATGCCGGAAGTCCTTAGCCTCACATGACTGCTAAGACCAATCAGCAGCCTTAGCACGGACTGCAGGGGGACCAGTGAAATTTGTCTCAATGGTCACATGATATTAAAGGGGTTGTCCACTTTAAGACCAATATTGAGAGACAAATGTTATGGTTTGTACAATAATAAGTTGTACAATTTTCCAATATACTTTCTGTATCAATTCCTCACAGTTTTCTAGATCTCTGCTTGCTGTCATTCATTCTGCTTACCTTTAGTGGATAAAACTCTGACCATGGTCATGTGATTTACGGTCCATGGTCATGTGATGGACACACAGGCTCTGCTCGTTATAGTCACAGCTCAGTAATCAGACATCTGTCTGGTAATGAGCTGTGCACCTGTGTCCATCACATGACCATGGACCGTAAATCACATGACCATGGTCAGACTTGTATCCACTAGAAGTAACAGAATGAATGACAGCAAGCAGAGATCTAGAAAACTGTGAGGAATTGATACAGAAAGTATATAGCAAAATTGTATATCCATTTATTTTACAGAAAATAACATTTGTTTTTCAATATTAGCCTTAAAGTAGCCAATCCCTTTAAGGACTTCCTGCATATAGTCAGTGACATGAAACTGAACGGTCAGCGGAGGGGAACAATGGGAGCATCGGGTATTTTTTTTTTTTTTTTTTTCCAAAACTGGGCAAACCTTCTGAGAGCCAATGCGCTTCTTTTTTGGGGTTACTTTGACTACATCCAGTTGTCTTTAGACCTCTGAATTGTGAATGTGGCTTTTATATTTCCCTATGAGTGAGATTTTTTGGATTGTCACCCAGCAAGTGTTTGCTCCTCTATCAGGTGACCTCTCAGATGATGCCTATAGAAGCATGTTAGCTGTTGAATAGATGATCACCATCTGTCTGTCTATATGATACATCAGGGCTCTGATTTGTTTGCAGGACACCGCTTTCACACTGCATTTTTAATGAGTTGCCAGAAGGCAGGGCTCAAACAAGTGACATGCCACTATTTGTCAGCTATGGAAGGGTCGGGTTATATGACTTGCCAGGAATATTGTTGTAATGATTATTTTGGCTTGTTAATGTTGTGTTTAATATATTCTATAATTTTGTTGCTTCTGCTCTTCTGTCTTTCAGTTCTTGGCCTTAGGGACTCACAATGGGAAGGTTTATTTACTTGACATCCAAGGGAACATGACACAGAGGTTTGATATTGTAAGTATAGCCACGCATGAAACTACAGGTTTAATTTAGTAAAGTCAGAGTTTATGTACATTTTTCTACTTGACTTTCCAAACAAGTTTAATTCAAGTTTGCTTTGGGTTCAGGATCTACATGACATTAAAAAGAATTAAAAAAAAGATTTTTCAAAATAAATAAACATAGGGTAGTCTTAATCGCTACCAAGGGTTGTTCACGGCCAAAATTAAATGTTGAAAATGCATATTAACAGTGACCTGGAGGATAGGTTATATTATAGCTCTGCAATATGAAGCTACTTATTTTCTGTGGGACCGAAGATAATATGACAATTATCTCAAACTATTTAATGAGCTATTCCCTCATTAATTCATCATCAATTAAGTAGGTGAAAGGTCTGGAGTTGATTCCAGGTGTGACATTTGCATTTGAAATCTGTTGCTGTGAACCCACAGCATGCGGTCAAAGGATCTCTCAATGGAAGTGAAGCAGACCATCGTGAAGCTGGAAAAAAAAAAAAAAAAAAAAAAAAAAAAAGGAAATCCATCAAAGAGTGGAAATGTTAGGGATGGACAAATCAACATTTTGGTACATTCTGGTAAGGATACTCCTGAGCTCGGTAACTCGAGTAGGCCTGGATGTCCTCAGAAGACAACAGTAGTGGATTGTCATGGAATCTTTTCCATGATGAAGGAAAATTTAGACTAGACTTGGATTAGTCAGATTAGACTTTGCCAAAAAAAAAAAAAAAAAATGCGTATAAAGATGCCATCCAAGTTCTGGAACAGCATTCTTTAGACAGATGAAACTAAGACCAACCTATACCAGAATGATGGGAAGAAGAAAGTATACAGAAGACTTGGAACAGCTCATGATCCAAAGAACATTCTGTACTCTGTAAAACATGGTAGAGGCAGTGTGATGACCTGGACATACATGGCTTCCAGTGGATGGCACTGGGTCACTAGTGTTAATTGATGAGGTGACAGAAGCAGCTGGATGAATTCTTAACTGTACAGGGATATACCTTCTGCTCAGATGAAACCAAATGCAGCAAGCTTGATCGAGCGGCACTTCATAAGACAGTGATCCAAAACATACTGCAAAAGCAACCTAGGAATTTTTTAAGAAAAAGAAACTTTGCAATGGCAAAGTCAATCAACAGACCTCAATCTGATCGAGCATACCTTTCACTTGGCCAAGACAAAATTTAAAGGGGTATTCCCACCTCGCATACTCACCAGTCTTTACTGCTGTAAAATCTTCTTTCTTCCTGGTTTCTTGCATCATTCGGTGGGCGGGGTTTCACATGCAACCTGCCGTTTAGCTCCGCCCCCACATTCACGTGTAGCTCCACCCACCCATATTGGACTATGAAGTACAGGCAGCAGCAACTCCATTCTGTGTTACATACAGAGACTGCCTGTCTCTGCCATAATGAACACAATTGTATTAGCTAGCCTGATAACTGGGAGAACAGAAGAAATGAAAGCAGCTCCCCTCCTCTGAGAGCAGGAAGGTAGGTCATGTGGTGTAGACACAGGAATAGCTAGATACACAAGCTCGCTCCCGTGCAGTTAGCCCCTCCTCCCTCCCCCCTGAGAGCAGGCAGATACATCACTTGACTCATGAGCAACTAAGTCAGGGCTGTGGCCACAAAGAATTGAATAAAGTAAGATAGTGGACAAACAAAGCAGTTTTGCTGAAGCAATGTATTTAGGAAAAGTCTTACATTCACATTAACAAGCAGTATAGACAGGATCCTTGTGATGGGACAACCCCTTTAAGGCAGAAAGACCCACAAACAAGAAACACATGAAGACAGCTGCAGTTAAGGGCTGGCAAAGCATCACAAAGGAGGAAACGTAATGTCTTATAGGTTCCAGACTTCAGGCAGTGCTATAAAGTATTGTTGCTATTCATAATGTTAGAGGAATACACTTTGGAGAATATCCTTTAAGGTGCCAGTGACTTGAAAATAAATACTGAATTACATTTCTGTGTAGTCTCTATAGGTCTAAATCATTCACACGTGGCTACAGAAGAATGGTTTCTACCTGGCACTGAAGATCTTTACCTTCCATACAAAAGACTACAATAGGCTGGGCTTAGGCAAACTATTAAAGAGGACCTCTCCCCACCTTCACCAATTCAAGTGCAGTTAGTTTTGGTGCCTGATATGCTATTTAGGCTCTTATGACAAGAGGGTGGTGTCAGGTAGGATCAGGCTATTGGGGGGTGAGTTCTGAGCTCTGATACTGGCTGCCTCTTATTGGAGCTCTGAATCATGCCCCCTGCCTAACACTGCCCTTCTGACATTACAGAGCTTAAACAGCACATTAGGCACGAAAACTAACTGCACTTGTTTCCCAGAAATGATGGGGGCTCTTTTGCAGTCTATATGTGTGAATGATATAGACATGTGGAGTCTTCACAGAAAAGGAATCAAACTTTATTGCTGTCTCTGCCTTCCCTTATTGCCCCATTGGACATGCTAGTATTCTTCATAATATAACAATTCTAGATCATCTATCTTTTCTGTTTCCTTTTCTTCTTTCACTGGACAGTGTAGAAAGTCACCATATTTGCTATTAGAATGTTTTTGTAATTCAGGCCAGGAATCCGTTTTAAATAAGAACCTTCAAACGTTGGTTAGATTTTGTGACCTATCCAGCAAAAAATAAAATAAAAATCATGATACAGAAGTCTACATCCTTTTGTATTTTATTTCTAGATGGATGGAGTAGCACGGATATCTACTGTTCTATTAAGTTAAACAGTATTTCCTGTTTTAACACAGACTAACACAGAATCCTCAGCAACCGAGAACAACATTTAAAAAAAATTAAAAAAAGAATAAAATCTTAAGATAAAATTTCCCTCAAATTCCTGTTATGGTGTATACAAAGGGGCAGATTTACTAAAAATGTCTAAAAGTAAGTCCAGCTTACACTAGACTGTTTTAAACTGCACCAGATCTATCCGTGTTTAATGCTGAATGTTGATTCTTTAGACCAGGGGTAGGCAAACATTTTTTGTATGGAGTGTCAATTTAAATGTAAGATGAAGTGCTTGGAGTGCTGTGCAATAATTAGATGGCTGACGACCCCTATACTCTTTCTCATGCCCTACCCCATGAGAAAGAAATCTTGAAATCTAAGCCCTTCTCCAAAAATAAGCTCTAGTTACCATCGGCGCCTCCAGCGTTAGGTTATGTCACGTGACGTCATTGACCTTACGGAGACTGAGAATAGGCATACTGTAACTCCCAACTGTCCTGGACAAGTGCCCCACTACCTGCCGCCATGGCAGGTCAAAATTTGCTCACCCACTCTATAGTCCCACCTCCTGAGTCTGTCTTCCATGCGCCACTTCCTGGGGATCGCCTTCCGGCTGCTACTATGCTGTGGGTGTAGCTACCTAGTTGACAGAGGTCAGTTGCCACCCCTGCTCGCTCCCACAGTCACCCCACTACAGCACCTCCCCCTTATCGAAAAGGAGAGGAGATGACAATGGCGTGGTGCCACAGGTCCTATTAGTAGCGCTGTCTGATAAAAGTACTAAAGAGAACAGAGAGCCATTCCGAAGTCAGGCAGAAACGTACTGTGGTTTTTCCTGCAACACTCTTCACAGAAAGTCTGCAGAGATTTGCCCTTCAGACTTTCTGCTTCAGTTATACCTATAGGGAAACTGCTGGCATTTCTGTAGGTATAATTGACATGCTGTGATTTCCAAAACCACAACAATTTTGGAAATCGCAGCATTTCTGCTGCGTATATTTTTCTGCATTGTGTGGATGGGATTCGTTAGAATTCCATTCACCTTTCAGAGACTGTAAAATGCAGCAGATTTTGCCACGACTTATATGCCACGTACAGTGGGGCAAAAAAGTATTTAGTCAGTCACCAATAGTGCAAGTTCCACCACTTAAAAAGATGAGAGGCGTCTGTAATTTACATCATAGGTAGACCTCAACTATGAGAGACAAAATGAGACAACAAATCCAGAAAATCACATTGTCTGATTTTGTAAGAATTTATTTGCAAATTATGGTGGAAAATAAGTATTTGGTCAGTAACAAAATTTCATCTCAATACTTTTATATATCCTTTGTTGGCAATGACAGAGGTCAAACGTTTTCGGTAAGTCTTCACAAGGTTGGCACACACTGCTGTTGGTATGTTGGCCCATTCCTCCATGCAGATCTCCTCTAGAGCAGTGATGTTTTGGGGCTGTCGCTTGGCAACACGGACTTTCAACTCCCTCCAAAGGTTTTCGATAGGGTTGAGATCTGGAGACTGGCTAGGCCACTCCAGGACCTTGAAATGCTTCTTACAAAGCCACTCCTTCGTTGCCCTGGCGGTGTGCTTTGGATCATTGTCATGTTGAAAGACCCAGCCACGTTTCATCTTCAATGCCCTTGCTGATGGAAGGAGGTTTGCACTCAAAATCTCAGGATACATGACCCCATTCATTCTTTCATGTACCCGGATCAGTCGTCCTGGCCCCTTTGCAGAGAAACAGCCCCAAAGCATGATGTTTCCACCCCCATGCTTTACAGTAGGTATGGTGTTTGATGGATGCAACTCAGTATTCTTTTTCCTCCAAACACGTAAAGTGGTGTTTCTACCAAACAGTTCCAGTTTGGTTTCATCAGACCATAGGACATTCTCCCAATACTCTACTGGATCATCCAAATGCTCTCTAGCAAACTTCAGACGGGCCCGGACATGTACTGGCTTAAGCAGTGGGACACGTCTGGCACTGCAGGATCTGAGTCCCTGGCGGCGTAGTGTGTTACTGATGGTAGGCTTTGTTACATTGGTCCCAGCTCTCTGCAATTCATTCACTAGGTCCCCCCGCGTTGTTCTGGGATTTTTGCTCACCGTTCTTGTGATCACTTTGACCCCACGGGGTGAGATTTTGCGTGGAGCCCCAGATCGAGGGAGATTATCAGTGGTCTTGTATGTCTTCCATTTTCTAATTATTGCTCCCACAGTTGATTTCTTTAATCCAAGCTGGTTGCCTATTGCAGATTCAGTCTTCCCAGCCTGGTGCAGGGCTACAATTTTGTTTCTGGTGTCCTTTGATTGCTCTTTGGTCTTCACCATAGTGGAGTTTGGAGTCTGGCTGTTTGAGGGTGTGCACAGGTGTCTTTTTATACTGATAACAAGTTTAAACAGGTGCCATTACTACAGGTAATGAGTGGAGGAAAGAGGAGACTCTTAAAAAGTTACAGGTCTGTGAGAGCCAGAAATCTTGATTGCTTGTAGGTGACCAAATACTTATTTTCCACCATAATTTGCAAAAAAATTCTTACAAAATCAGACAATGTGATTTTTCTGGATTTGTTTTCTCATTTTGTCTCTCATAGTTGAGGACTACCTTTGATGTAAATTACAGATGCCTCTCATCTTTTTAAGTGGTGGAACTTGCACTATTGGTGACTGACTAAATACTTTTTTGCCCCACTGTATCTGATACCTCAAAACTACATGCCCCCTAATTAAAATGACAGGCCATTGTCATCAAAACAACCATAATTGGGATGTGAAAAATAAATAAGAATTTTCCTTTAACTTTTTTTACTATTTCAAATTTTTTAAAAAAAGTGATTTAGTAATTTTATTTTTTGTCTGCATCTCCTAATATAAAAAAAGTTTAGCGGTATTTGGTCATTAATGGGTTAATGTTAAGGAGAAAGTGAACAGAATGTCTTAAAATGTTGACATAATGAGAAAAGGGTTACAAATGGAAATACATCTATAATGTACACAATTCCACAATTTTCAAGGTTTTTTTTTTTATTTCTTTTTTTAAACCGAATATTTGTTGCATTCTGACTGCCCTTAAAATGTCATCTGTCCTAGGCAAACTGTCCTTAAAATGTCACAGGCTCCAAAAAAAATCACTGGAAACATTTAGTGTTGACTAAGCATCTCATTATTATTATAGCAATGTTGCTTATTGCTGCTTATTTCATACTGTCCAGTGCCTGTCAATGGGAAATAATATGAAAACTCATCACTGCCGCCTTCTGCAACTATTTTCGTAGCACTTGGCATTTCAGTAATACTGATGACTTTTTTTTTTTTTTTTTTTTTTGTGTTTTTATATCCTGTTTCTCAATGGGTATCCAGAAGAGTCTAACACCAATCATACATTGATGGGCTATCCTAAGGTTTGGCCATCAACAATAATTTACTGACAACCCCTTTAAAGGAATTACTATGCTGACATTGTATTGGTGCCATCTGTAGAATATCTAGAATACATAATACACATTTAAGTTGTTGGAGAAAATTTCTTAATAAAGGGGCCATATTGGGAATTGATAAAGTACTGTATGTAGCATACCTTCGTATGAAAAAGTGATAGCTTTAAGTGGTCTATGCTTTGTGTATAACAAACGGCTGCACATGAATGCATTTATTTTTGGCTAAAGCCACTCACAATCTCCACTGAGACCTTACTGCTGGGTAGTCGCATAAAAGCGCAGAGTGTATGGAAGGGTCTAGACAGCCTTAACACATAGTTAGTCCATTTTGATGTTTTCTCTTTGTTTTACTTGAACTGAAAAGCTGGAACAAAGAATCTACTACTTGATACAGTCAGACCTGGACTTTTGGGACTTACTCAAGCAAATCCTGATTTTTCCCAAAACTTTGTCACTAAAGATAGGATATTGTCATTGCCACAGTAAAGCATCTTGAAATATCTAAAGCAGCCATCTAGAAAGGTCTGGGTGGCCGCCTGAGCATAAGTTATATTGTGATCTGCTTCATCAACAAGTGATTTTTTTGATGTGCTGTGAAGTATCAAATTAATAAAAAAAAACAAAAAAAACATACGCAAAGGTGAAAAAGGTTTCAAATAAATCTACCAAAAAACACTAATTGTTGGAGGTAAAGTGTATATGTGTGTGTCTTCCTTGTCGTCTTCCGGCGTCATTGCTTGTAATCCCGCGCCGGCGCAGTAGCAGGGGATACTCTGTTCCCCTGCTATTGTTTCCCTGCTACTGCTTCGGCGCTGGATTACAAGCAGTGACGCCGGAAGAAGACGAGGAAAACGGGACTCGAGGACATTGCTGCAAGAAGAAAGAAGTTGTAGGCGTGGCTAAAGATGTCGGACCGTGCATGCCTGCCCAGCGTGCACAATACGGTATGATTATCATATTCTTTTTTAGGGTATTATTTTAAAACTGTGGGGGGGGTAGTTTAATATAACATTAGCAATGCCTGAATGGCCTTTTTAAAGGCTATTTACGCATATGTGGGGCTCTAACAGCATAATTTTGCTGATGGAGCCCCTTTTAAATAAGTTTAGCCAAGGAATGATTTATTTTAGTTTTATTTCTAAGTAAAATAAAGTAGTAAATTGCAAATTAATATATACTACAAAAGTTTTAAATAATGCAAATGTTAAATAAATAGATTGCTTGTGTCTAAAAGGAAAACATTAGCTCAGATGTTAAAGCAAAGGGTTTCATATCGCGTATATTGCTAGACTTCACTAGTTACACTAAATACAGCTTGAGCTTCTATAGACAGGCTTAATACACCCATCACTGTGGCCAATTATTATGATTTACTCATTATTGGGTGCCTGTAACAATAATTGCCCAGCATTAAAGGGGTTGTCCAGGAATTTGACAAATTCCAATGGAAGCTGGAGAAGGTGAGACTTAAACAAATAAAACACATACTCTCCTGTCCCCAATACTCTGGTCTGTCACCACTGTCCTTTCGGGCACTCTGGTGTCCTTCGCCACCAGAAATCCTGCAGCATAAGTGACTGCTCAGCAGTCACATGTGGGGACCTGGTAGCATATGTAACCCACTGAGGCCAACCATGTAGCACAGGACTTCTGACAGCAAAGGCACAGAACATGGCATATCCGATACAGATGTGTAATTTTTTTTGTGTGTGTTTCACCTTCCCCTGGCCTCCTCTGATTTGTTCAATTCTTGGACAACCACTTCCCACTACATTCTGTACGGTTTGTTCGCGCTGAACTTATGCCATGATACTGTAGTTTGGCACATTCATCTGTGCCAGGGTCATGACTTCTGGGTCTTTTCCTGACTTCCTGTATGATTGACTGTATCATATAGACTCTCCACAGAGGGAGGCCGAAACGTCTTTCCTTAACTACTGATGAGCAGACCGTTCCTATCACACTGTTGTGAAAGGAGCTTCCAGATCAGCTTCTCTAACTATACACTGCTTCTAGAGTCTTAGATTATTTAGGAAAACCTAATATACAGAGCAAAAAGAGAGAGATATAAAAGTCCAGATGGTACCTGATCAGGAGTTGATGAGAAGCTGGATTGTAGGGATAGGAGTGAAGTATACATGAAAGAAGCCTGGAGAGTGACAATAATCTGTAGAGGACTGAGAGGAAAAAAGTTTTGTTTTTGTTTTTTTTTTTTTGCTGATTTTAATTTAACCAAAGATGGAATCTTTCTTCTATCCTGTTTATTTTTTAATGGACGATGTCCTGTATGCACCAAAACACACCATAACCTTTGGTATGTAGTAATGTTTGGAGCTAAATATTTGTGAGCCAACCAAGAGGTGATGGAAGGAGGAGACCTGCCTAGGCGAGCTGTACTAGTTTTGTCATTTGGTGTTGCTAAATTAGTAAATTTTCTTGCTTTGTACCCATTTTACTAATAAGTTTCCTATGACATTAGACAATAATCTCCCCTGTGTCCTTTGGATGATAAATTGGCAAATTAGTGTCTTTGTATTCCAATGAATGCCTCTTACTAGCTATACATGTGACTGATTCTGCAGTTCTTGATGTCTTATCCAGTGTAGTGACAGCTGCCCTGTCTTTGTCAGCATATACTGAAGCATTTGTTCTTGGGTGTCCGCTGGCTTTAATCTGGGACACGCATTAGGACGCTGACACAGCTGGCCTGGTTCATTGAAGGTCAAAGGTTTCTGACTTGTTAAGTCTGGTAAATCTAATTAAACACCTTGTTTCAAAGACTCCCAGGGAAAGCCTCTGAAGACATCTTTACAATGCTCTTTGGTCAGTGATGACCTTCTCTTGTGAGCTTCCGTCAAGTTACATTAGCTTGCTTCATTTGTTTGCATTTATAAATTGGGTAATCGGGCCTACACAAGCGCGGACATCACTATTTAATGTATGATGGATATTAGATACAGATGAATATTACATTGACTACACGTCAGGGTTGTGGGCACTGAAGGGTAAAGGTGTCCAGCAGCAGGTTGTACCTTTGTAATAAATACTTTAAGCTGCTTATAGTTTAACTAATAAAATGATGGAAAAAGTTCTAACAGGACATTATATGGATGTTTCAATTTAAAGGGAA